>NC_058130.1:455989755-456042762 GCF_016433145.1 Gracilinanus agilis | reverse complement strand
GATTACCTCTACAGTATTATGCATATTAAAGTAAAACTTTTGCAGAATATTTATGCTTTCTAAACCATTGTTTTCCCATCAAAAATTGTGTTTGGATTAGGGGTATGCATGAACTTAGATCTACTACTAACTGCATGGAGCTATCTGTGGGGTTCCCCAGATATCTATCATATTTAACTAATCTAATTTTATTCATTTGTTAAATTGGTTGTTTATATTTATAGTTCATATTTTATTATTTATTATATGTAAATATATTATATTTATTATATTATTATGAGAATATTAATTCTTTATAAAATATTTTATTCACTTCCTTTACTTCTTATTTATTTTTTCATTAGATTTATTTAATTCTGAGGGGGGAAAACTAAAGTTCCCCAATATTATTATACTGTTATCTATTTCTATCTGTTTCTTATTTAGTTTTTCCTTTAAAAATCTGGATGTTTTAACTCTTGATACATTCAAGTCCAATAATGATAATGCTTCATTATCTATAGTACTCACCAACATAATAGAATTACCCTGTTCATCATTTCCAATTACATCTGTTTTAACCCCAACTCTGAGATCGTGGCCTTCTTACCTTGGCCTTCTCTTGATCACTTGAGGCATAGTATATTCTCCTTCAGCCCCTCATGTTTACTCTATGTGTCTCTCATTTTCCATGTATTTCATGTAACCAACAAATTGTCAGGTCTTGGTTTTTTTATCTTTTATGCTACCTGTTTTCTTCCCCTTGCTGAAATCATCCTATATACACTCAATGTCATAGTTACTAGCTGGACATTTCATTTACTCCATTCTACTTCATTGTTTTCCCCACTCCTTCTGCTTTAGCTTTCCTTGGATGTCCAATTTTCTTTTACCAATACCTCTCCAGTTCACATCCCTTCCTCCAAATCCTCCCTCGTCTTCTCCCCTTACCATAATAGTTCCAAATTGGCCAATCTTTCCATAGGCCCCTCCTTTGTCCCTTTCTCCTTAGATTTTAATTCTTTTTCTATTCACCCTTCCAAAAATCCTTTCCTTATCCCCATATCTTTACCCTCCTTCTTCTAGATGAGTCTGATTCTAAAAATTCTTTCCTGATCTGGTCCTAAGAATCCCTCCCTTATCCCCTCACTTTATTCTCCTACCTCTTGATATGTATTTCCCTCTAGTTATCTCTCCCTTTTTTCCCCTTTACTTAACCCTTTGCCCTTCTTTTTCTCAACTCAATCTTCTCTTTTTCCTCAGTCACTGAAGGGAACTGGCAGTCCCTCCCTTATCCCATTCACATTCTCTCCTATTTTTCTGTATATTAAGTTTTTTACCCTTTGAATTGTGTATATTGTTCTCTCTTTAGCCCTCTTTAGCTCAGGTCTGATAAGAGTAGGGTTCTAGTACTACCAGCTCTTCCTCCTCCTCTTCCTCATGACAGTTCCTCCATTTATTCCTCCTCTATATGAGATATCCATTCCATCATATGTCCTCCTGATCTATCCCACTACCAGTTCAGCTTATTCTATTCCATTCAACTTGACCTCAAATCTTCCATCTATACATACCCCTTAAAAACACCCAGGCAATGATCCCATTCCCAGATGCCAAAGAAGACATTTTTCCATATAGGAATCAAATAAATTGAACTTTGGGGTTGCCTTGATAAGTTTTTCATTGTTTTTGTATATTTATTGTGGATCAGATTTTCTCCTGAGTTTTGGATTTTCCCCCAGGAATAGTTTGACATTCCTTTAGTTCATCAAATATCCACTTTTTAACTTTTATAATTATGCTCATCTTTGCTAGATGTTTTTCTTGGTTGGCCACCTCCCCCTTTGTTAGCATCCAGGAACTCCACTCTTCTGGGAGCTGTTGGGTCATGAGTACCTCAGCAATCACACTCACCAATGGATGGTCCTTTTTCACTCCTCATCTCTTACTGCTGCAGCCAAGGTCAGAGCAAGTGAATAGTAAATTCCTCAGCCCTCCAAAGTCCCTCATTTGTTAGCAGCAGACTTTGAGTCCCTCTCCTTAAGTTTGTCAACTGTAGAATCTGTGGTGTCTATTCCTTTAAGCCCTAGCTGTGGGTCAGTGGGGGTCTCTGGAGCTGAAGCCACAGAAGACATAGCTGCTAGTAGGGTCCACCAGCCATGGATTCCAGCAGTATTCTCCAGGCTGCAAACTCGAGGACTCAGCAAACAAAGTGATGTTGCCAGTTGTTGATTCCTCTCTTTTTGCTCTACTTCTGCATTCAGGGCCTGCAATTGTGAAACTGAGGCCAGGGAAGTCAGAAACCTCCCTCCCTAGTTGTCCCTGACTGTTCTGCATTACTCCTGAATATTGTCTATTTTTTTCTGCTTTTAACACTGATTCTGTGGAGTTCTTTTTTTTTTTTTTTTGGTAGAGGACGGCAAAAAAGTTTCATTCTCTACTCTGCCACCTTACCACCCCTTCTGAAAATTAATCATTTTTAACTCACCTCTCAGCTCACTAAGAACCTTAACTGATGCCTCCAACATCAGTCTCCTCTCCCCTCTTAGAATCAAGGGTGGAATACCTAACTCTTTCCAATGTCTTTCTTTAAAGACAACAGAAATTGGAATCTCAGCTCATTCTGCTCTCCATTTCTGCTTTGCTACTTAGTTTTAGGTTCAGGGAACAAAATACCCCAGAACCATGTACTCCTTGTTATCTCCCTGCCCATTTCCTGCCTTTTTTAAAAGTAATGTTCCCCCCCCCCCCCATAGAGTGTAAATTCCTTGAGGGCAGGAACTGTTTTTCTTTTTATTAATTGTATCCATAGCACAGTCAGAGTAGGTATGTGAAAAGAAAATCTTTCACCCAACAATACTACTAGGTCTGTATTCCAAAGTGATCAAAGAGAGAGGAAAAGGAAAAGGCCCTACTTATAAAAAACAATTAGAAACTTAGGGGATATCCATCAATTAGGGAATAGCTACACAAGTTGTGGTATATAATTATAATAGCATACAATTATGTCATAAGAAATGATTAACAGAATGATTACAAAAAAACCTGGAAAGACATGTAAATGTAATGCACCATGAAGTGAGCAGATCCAGGAGAATGTGATACACAATAACAGCAATAAAGTACAATGATCCATTGTGAAAGACTTAACTATTATCAGCAATACAAGGATCTAGGGCTATTCTAAGGGACTCATGATGGAAAAGACTATCCACTACTATAGAAGGATCACAGAGTCTGAATGCAGACTGAAACATGCTATTTTTCACTTTATTTCCTTCCTAAATTTTTCTCTTGTGTAAGCAACATGTGTCTTCTTCCATAACATGACAAACATGGAAAAATATATTGTTTTACAGCACATGTATAACCTGTATCATATTATTTGCTGTCTCAGGGAGAGGGGAGCATAGGGAGGGAGTGATAGAACATAGATGAGATAATGTCAGAAAACAATAATTAAAAATTGTACCTACATGTAACCAAGAAAAACATAAAACTAAAAATATTACAACATAAAATTGGGCCTTGTTCTCAATAATGAAGCAAATACAAGAAGATAAAGTAAGAGGGAATATATTAAGCACATCAAGGCAATTGTATTGAGGATGGGCTGGCAAAAGTTTCAAACTACATACTGCTTTTATTGACAACTTTTATAATAAGATTATATCCTGATTATTAAGATTAAGTCTTGATTAATAAAATTATATATATATATGCATATGTGTGTGTGTGTGTGTGTGTGTGTGTGCACATATATCCTGATAACTTTCAGTTATTCTCTTTTGTAGCATCATGCAGCCCTGCTTTTCCACAAGCTCCCTGGTACATATTCAGAGTTTTAAACAAGGTTTTAAAGAGGGACTCAGACTGACTTCCCACAGGTGCTTAATAAATGTTAATTGGATTACATTGGTTTGGTAAATAATAGGTATAGAAGGATCCAGTAAGAATTTTTTGAAGATGGGAGAGACATGCATGTATTTGTAGCCAGTAGGGAAAGTAACTAGTAAAAAGGAGAGGTCAAAAATAAATGAGAGAGTGGGAATGAAAGAAGGAACAATCTGCTAGAAAAGCTGGAATGGAATGCACAGAGGTTTGCCTAGACTAAGGCTACTTCATTTTGTGATATACAGTTTAAAGGAGAAATAATGACAGAAAGGATCTGGGTCATATGAGATGAGCTAATGAGGAGCTTTTAGTGAATGGCCTAAATTTTTTTAGTAAAATATGGGACAAGGTCTCAACAAAGAACACTGAGGAAAAGGAATCATAAAAGGTATAAAGAAGGTTGAAAAGATTTGAAAGATATAGTGAAGTGAATGGTAGAGAAAGTTGATTAGGAAAAGGTAAAAGAATTGTTTTATGGCAAAGATGGACAGGACAGTTGAGATTACATAACATGAATTTATGAGCAAGCTAGGTGACACTGTGGATAGAATATCATTTGGAATCAGAAAAACTTATCTTACTGAGTTCAAATCTGGCCTCAGACACTTACTAGCTATGTGACCTTGGACAAGTTACTTATCTCTGTTTGCCTCAGTTTCTTCATATGTAAAAGGAGCTAGAGAAGGAAATGGCAAACTACTCCAGTTTCTTTGTTAAGGAAGCTGCAGTGGAGTTAAGGAAGAATTGGACACAACTGAAATGGCTGAAGAACAACAACAACATAAATCTCTAGTGGACCTTGTCAGTTCAGTTTTATAATTTTCTAAAATCTTTCTTTTTAGCAGCACATATATAAGGAGTAAAGACAGTAGATAGCATGAGTGATCCAAAGCTGAGGATATGCAGGGCAGGTCTGTCAGTATGATAAGGGGGCACAGAAAAGAGGAGTTGATTTATTTTACCAACAAGTCAATAAAGGGAATGGAGGAGAGTATAATTAGGGGTAATGGCTTGGGATAGAACTTTGGGGCTGATAGATTAGAGGATGTAGTCTGGACTAAGAGCAGTATCTAGGACTGCTAGATAGAGGGAAAGTTGGAAAGACACTAGATTGTGATCAAATAAGGGAATTTCAGAGTTCATGAACATAGAAATGGTATAGCCATCTTCAAGTATGGCTTAGGTGGGGTGAAAAAGTAGGTAATGATAGATGAGTTGAGCATATTAAAGAACTGTGAGGTTAGGGTATTTGAAGAAGTTTCGTTATGTATGTTGATGACCCCTAATATGTCTTTCGAGGTTGAGAAGAGAAAGACTGAGCTAAGCACTGATGTCACTGGGGAAGAGGGGGTTGTCGTCCTGAAGATCAGTAAATACTAGCTACCAGAATTTTAATTAGGGAATATTAATGGATTTTATATACTTCAAAGAAGGGGTTGTTGATGGAGAATGAAGATGAAGAATCTGAAAGTGGCAGTGAGGAACAGAAAGTGTCCTATCTTGCCTTTTTCCACCAGAGATTTGAGGAGAATGAGTGAAAGTGGAGCCAGTACTGGAAAGGATGGTGGGGGAAGCTGTGTCAGGAAGCCTGAAGAAGAAAGATTTAAGGTGAAAGCACATTTGTTGAGTCAACCTGAAAATAGAGGACTACCAAAGTAGCAACAAGAATCTTTAATAGGATAGAGGAATGCAGTTTGGAGTTACCACACAACAGAGGAGAATGTAGGAGTACCCCCTATAAAGCAGGAGATGCTTTTAAAATAAACTTTAACTGGGAGGAGTGACTAACATTTGGTGAAATCAGAGGCTCTAGATCTGATTTTGTGGCTACAGGGAGGACTGATGGGATTAAAGTGATTAAAATCAGATCAAATCAAAATCTCTAGGAGTGGTAAATTTCCAGAGATATGGCCACTTTCTTCTACCCTGAGGTCAGTAGAATAAAGGCAACTCTTGGTTAAGTGTATTTAATAGTTGCTCATAAGTCTTCCACAGAAGTCTGGGAAAGGTTTAATGGCACAATGGGGAGGCTGAGTTATAAGGAATATGGAAATAATGAATATAGAAATAGGGAGTGAGAAACAGGATTTTTATGATAACAGCTCAAAATTCAAAAACACTAGCTTAGGATAAATATTATTGAAGTAGACTGAATAAATGAAATAGGTTAGAGAATAAAGTAGAATTAAAGTAGATTAATCCATTCCTGCATTATTTAGGAAACTGACCTAATCCCTCTAAGAGGCCAAGCAAACTAGGCAAGTGGTGGGTCAGAGTCCAAATTCCCCTATGGACAACACAGGGACATAGCTAACTAAGGATGAGTGTTTTAGTACAAGTAAATTGGTGCTGTTAGAATGCAAGGTAAAAATAACTAACTTTGAATGAGTGTTTAGGTACATGTGAAAAGTAAATATCCTCTGAATGATCTGAGTGTTATCTATTTATCACTACCTGTATTTGTGATGAGTGTTTTCTTGACAAATTAGAACCTGGACATCCTTGTATCTTGCAAACCTATATAAGCTATATTGTAATGTTAGTCTGTACAGTTTCCACTAGGGAAGGATGTCCCAGCTGGTAGATTTTTTTTCTTTTTTTTTTTTTTTTTTAAATCAATAAATAAATAATGGTTCTAATTATTGAATTTCTGGGTGTCTGGACTCGTGTTATGAAGTACCCCACTTCATTATGTGGAGAAGTTTACCTTCTCCCCTTTCCTGGAGTGGAGATCATGACCTCATCTATTATTGATTACTTGACTAGAGACAAGGATAGAATGGCAGCTGGAAAAAGGTAGTAGATCATGAGACTCGGGCAGGGCAATGAAGGTTTGATAAAATGAGGCAAGAACAGATTTTCCTCTCTTCTCTTAGGTTTTATTGCTGGCTGGATTTCCAATGGCAGCCACAAAATAGCAAGTGTAGAACCCAGAAAGAGTCAGAATTAAAAATCTAGACTCTTGTATAACATTATAGTGAAACAGGCTTGTCTGTAGGAATTCCTAACTTACAGACCTTTGGCTTCCAGGCCTCAGGACTTATCTGAAGGAATTCCTTCCAGACCTTTCCCCCTTACCTGAAGGAATTCTGTCCAGACATTCTCTGCTTATCTGGAGGGACCACCCACCTTTCATACCTCTCCCCTGCTGGACAGCCTATCTTGGAGCTATCCCCCCTATCCTGCCTCCAGCTGCCTACCACTCTATAAATACCCAGCTCAGGCACAGCTCCTGGTCACACATTTCAATGTGAGACCCTTGGTTTAAACCAAGACAATAAAGTCCCTTTGCATCTTGCATTGGTGGTTCAGACTCAATTTCTGGAATAATTCTCCAGGCACATCACAAGCTAAATGGAGCAGTGAGGAAAATATATTTCTCTCCTATTTTTCCATTTTTTCTCCTACTATTTTGATTAATAAAATTATTGATTTACAGCCAGGCTCATAATTTTCCCCCTTACAGTACAATCAGAGGGAAATTTGGATTTTGGATAAATTTTTATTTCACTTATGAGTTTGCCGCAGTCGTTTACTGGCAAAGGTTTAAGATTAATTGGTTCTAGGAAGGAAAAAAAGGGTGTAATCAGATTATTGGGCATTGGCTGTACCCCTTTTAGCCAACTTTTGAGGGGACATTGATCAGAGTGGCCCAAGATAGTTAGGTATATGGATAGGCTGTGAAGGGCACTTGTTGGAAGGAACTCCAGAGTCCCATGAGATCATAGACACATTTAAGTATTGAGTTTGGGTATCTACACATCCACCCTTCTTCCTGTTCCCCCAACTAAAGGGTGCTGACCTAGAAAGGAGGAGCTGTTTGAGAAAAGATTTCTGCCTCTCTGCTCACTAGATTCCCATAAAGAACATTGCAATGACCTAGGACTTAACCGTGGACATTCACATTTTCAGTGGGTAGCATAGAACTTCTCATCATTAAGTGCTTAAAAGGAAGTGGTGACTTTTAGCCAGAAGAAGGGAAAGATTGAGAGGATAATAATGATTTTAAGTATGCAACAGAGTGTGGCTAGTGGTTAGTTTCACTTGCAAACCAGCTTTAGCTAACCCTTACTTTAAGAAGGAAGGCAGAGCCCCCCCCATCTTAACTTCCTTAAACTGCCTCTAATAGTGACTTTTTCTTTGTCTATAGAGAATATTACCTGCAGTAAAATTGCCTAAGGTTAATTATCACCAAAAGAAGCCTCCAGTTTACTAAGCTTCCATTCCACACTTAAATCTGCTTACTCTAGGTCCAGGCATTGCCTAGGGCATTTAATGGTCCAGGTTCCCATTGTTTAAATTATCTCTACTATTTGGAAGCTTATAAAAGTTATTAGTCAATCAAAACTAATTGAAATTCTATTTTATTTGGTTCCAACCTGGAGCCTGGAGAAAGGCTGGCACTTTGGACCCAGGTTTGAAGCCCTGTCCTGTTATTAAATCTCTGTATACAAGAAACCATTCTTTAGATTCCCCTTTGTAGTACTCATCTTCACAAATAAGGGCATACAGAACTCAAAGTATTTATAATCCAATGGGTTTTTAAAAAAATCTGGCATCAGCCAGCTTTAAATTACTAATTACATCAGGAATTATGAACAGATTTAAAACATTGAAAAATTCTAGAATAAATCTCTGCTGGCCTGGGCAGGGGAAGAAAGGTTTAGGGAGTTAATACACCTAAGTGCAGTTCTCAGTCTTCTAGAAACTAAAGGTCCTTTGAGTCCTTTGCTCAGCATCTCTCTATCTCTCTCCTGTTCTCTCCCTGATTCCTCTTTCCTCGCCTCCTTCTACCTCTCTCTTCTATCTCTCCTCTCCACTAATTGAAAGCATCCAAAGTATAAGTTTATCTAGCCCCAACAATATTATATGACTGTGTTATCACCACTAAAATCCCTCCCAAATATGAGATAAGGTGAATTCTTATTTTTGGATTGAATTCTTTCATTTATGAAATGGGGTGATTGGATTAAGTCTTATCTAAAATCCTTTGCAGAGCCAACATTCTATGACCTTAATTAGAGAGCAATCTGGCTCTTCAACTTTTGGTAAACATTTTGACTGGTTTTTAATCTATCATATAGTAGTACTAAATAGCATAATCTCTAATGTCCCTCAGAGCAGTTAATGATTTAAGTCTTTAAGCTTAATATTATTATTATTATTATTGACAATAATAATTGAATCAACAGTACAATATTGTTTGCTTTGAATAAATTAGTACATTTTTTTCAAATGCCTTTCAATTCTTGTCCAAGGAGAAGCTTCTTAAAACTACATCCTCAGAGTTAATTTAACATTGACTTCCAAAAATTGGCTCAAGATGCTAACCACTAATTAACATATTGCTTAGAGCTCTTTTTAGAATCACTGGAGGTCTCTTCAGTAAGTTCTAAGCACTTTATGACCAGGTATATAGGAACCTTCATTTACTATAATAATTACCCTTCAGTTTTAGTTTCACAACAAAAATTAAGATGTTTACTTTTATATACACAATACAAAGAAAAATAGGGGAGTTTGAGATGTTATCTAATAAAGGAAAATGAATGGCTCCAAGTAAGACATGATGACAATTGTCACAAAGTATAATTCTGACCATGTCAATATGGATCTTCATTCAGTATCTTGGTAGGTTGGATTTGATTTATTAAAGTTTATCTATGTGTTCATTCTGAGAGTTTCAGAATAATCATAAAATAAAGTTCAGGATCAGGAAGCATCTGTCAATTCTACAAATTTAAACCATTATTACTATTTTAGGTAGATATGACATTGTGCCCTAATATCCTTCCCTGTGAACTTTAAACTCTCAGATTTCTTCTCAAATATGAATCCCTAATCACGATTTCCTTTTTTTTTTTCCATTTCCTACCTAGTGGCCCAAATTTTGAAGATGTTTCTCTGTCAACCTGACATGCTTTTTATGCAAAATCACATTAGCTTGTCAAAAAGGTTGGTTTGAGCTCTCACAAACACTGTTGTTTGTGAAGTATTACAAGTAAATCTTCTGGGATTAAGGCCCCTTTTTTCCCCTAGCAATACTGAATCTGCAACAATAATATGTTACTGATCTGTACTTAATTCATTTATCATAGGTTATCACCATCAAGCAGTAGGGCTTCATTCATTATGGACTGTCACTCTCAATACATTGGGTCATTCTGTAAATCTATATAGGTAGTATTAGGTCAGAGATTTAGAGAAAAATCTCTTCTGCTTAACTGTCTTGTGAGAAAGTCTTTTCGTGCCTATTATTTTCAGCATTTGAACACTACCAAAAGGTTTTGCATGTGGAATATAATTCTCATTGAATGTGGAAACATTAAGTTGGCCTATGTTGGGAAAGTTGCTTTGCAAAAGGAATTTCTCTGCTATGTTGCCTATTGTTGCTTTTGTTCAGAGACAACATTAAGTGCTATTTGTGTCATTCCTGAGTAAAATATTGATTTCTAAAATTTAGGCAATATTTGCATTCTTATCTGAGTAAATCACTAACCAGACTTGCATAATATTAGATATAAAGGATAAACTAGTGCTTCCAAAATCTGCGATTTTGACAGTCTGCATATTTCCTCCACTAGCACTGGCTTAGAGACTTAGTGGACAATTTAAGAGATTGTGGCTCACATTGCTTCAACTTTCACCTAGACTTGTGATCAACTTCTCCAGACTGAGCTTGGCTGTTGCTCAGAGTACATACTTTGTGTTATATGCTGTTTGTGCAATTGAAAGAATTTTTTTATTATACGGTGATTATTATAAACACTTTGTTTCTAAGTCCTTCCTCCCATACCCCTCTGCACCTTCCTAAATTGTCTACCTTTTGTAATAGTTTTGAGATCTAAACATTTTCAAAAGCCCCTCAATTATAATACATCCTAGATATGACTTGGGAATATCATAGATTTCTATTGTTATTTTGTGGTAGACAAATAGCTGCCTCAGTACCCCTCCAAAAGGAAATCATCAATCACCATTCTGAATCTCTTATTAGGTGACTTCTTACATGAAAAAATTATCATTCTTTAGAATATAAAAGCTATTTTTTTCCTGAACTGGTCCATTGCATAGTCATTCAGAAAATGTTCTGTAACTATTATTTAGCTTCAGATATCATTGGTATCTCATTTTTCCCCTCTCCTGATCAATTGTTGCAGCTTCAAGTTAAACTCTACTTAATTTTATCTTTTTTCCCTTTTGTAATCTGTGGGATAACCATATATAATTGTAATCCTTTCACCTAATTTAGATGGGAGACTAACTGAAACTTTGTATGGAAAAAAATGTTTTACTTATTACCAGAAGAAAAAAAATTACAGCAAATTCTTTTTAAGTTAATCACTACACAATTACTTCATACTGACTGTATCACAGGATCACAGACTTAGATAGGAAAAGGACTTTAGATAGGGAAAGTCTAATCCTTTCATTTTTTCAGGTGAAAAAATTGTGGCTTAAGAGGTTAATTGACTCCTGTATGGCCACATACCTAGTTAGTTAAGTTAGCAGCTGGATCTGAACACAGATATTTGGAACTCCAAGTCCGCATTCTATCCCATTCACTATCCCAAACCATACTTCCTATTTGACCTAACATTTCTAATCCTTTGTCATCTGGTAGCTTTCTCAACTCGTAGCAAAAAACTTTGGCAGATTATTTATTTGTCATGTCTAATTATGGAATTAGGACATTAATTATTTAAGAAAGCTTTCCCATTTTTCCTTAACATAGAACAATAGTTTGCTCAGCTGCCTCTTCTTAATAGCAAATTTCTACTATAAGCTATGGCAGAAGGAAGCAAACAGAAGGGAATCCAATTCATCATTTCCTACCAGTTTCACTCCTTAGATTTGATTCTATCATCATCATCCCTTCCCTACGTCTTCCCACTTTGAGAAAAAGCTCATCACCAAGAAACTCATCATAATCACAGTGCCAGATATATAGTAGGCACTTAATAAATGTATATTCTGTTTTTTCATATTGTAAATATGCTTTTAATGAAAAGATAGAATGATCACCCACCTTACTGATCTTTGCTTATGAGCTCCAGATGTTTTTTTTTCTTCTTCCCCTAGTGATTTGCTTCCTTTTTTTTAATTCTGAAATGGATTTACTCAGAAAGAGCTCTCCCAAATTAAATAATAGTACATTTGAGGAGGCCAAAGAGAAGGATTTAATAACTTGTAGGTGGGAAGTTTCTCAGTTCTTATAAAAGGCTCTGTCTCAGCTTTTGAAATCACATATAGTTCTAGCCAGAAATAACTTTTGTTATAAAGATAACAAAAGCTTATTATTGCCTTACCAGTATCATTGGCATCCCTGATGCTGTCTCTTCTAGACCCAACCTGACTCCAAGAGCTACTTGCTAGCTTTTTTTGCATGAAACTTCCTCTCCCATCTCCATGCCTTTGCACTGCCTGTCCCTCATGCCTGAAGTGTTTTCCTTTATTGTTTTTATTTCTTAGTTTCCCCTGCCTTCCTTCAAGACTCAACTCAGATTCTACCTTCTGCAGATTTTTCCAAATCAGTACTTTGCCCTTCACAGTTGTCTTCAATCTAGTCTGAATATTTCTTATATGTACTTAACCTTTTACATGTTGTCTCCTTCACTAAAATTTGAGCTACTTGAGGTCAAGGACTTTTTTTCTTTCTTTCTTTATATTCCTAGAACATAGCATCATGCCTGGAATATGGCAAGTGCTTAGTATATGTCTGTCAACTAACGGTGGCAGTTGATAAGAATTTGCTCCAGACAGTTTGCCTTTGAAGTTGCTTTCCACAGGTTGTGTCTACACAGTAACTTCCACTCAGTAGCTTTTCAATGACGAGCAAGTCTACTGCCTAGAACTATGTTGCAGCTGCAACTTCTGCTAAAAGCTTTGGCCACCTACTATGCATCTTTGTCCTAGAATTCTCCATGTTTCCTTCTCATAAGACACAAGAAACTAGCATTGTTCAGTTGGTAGTGAAACAAAGCCCTGTCAGTTCAAGTTTAGACATTGTTCCTATCCTGTTAATTAGATATGTCTTCCTGCTTCTGGGCAACCCAGTGGTATTATCTATATAATTTGATTTCCTCTAACCTTTCCTGGTCACTTAATTGGATAAGGAGTTAGTTAAGATAGGTTTAGGAATAGACTTAATTTAAAAAGCAAAACTACATGCATTTGTTATTATAGATTGATTAATATTATAAAAGATTATTAAGCTGAATATCTTTAGAATTTATTAAGAATATAGCTATGAGACTTGAACCCTTCCTAAGTATTGCAGGTGGAAAATTTTATTTTTGGAGTATTTATTTATGGAGTTTTTATTCATTTTTACTCCTACAGTATCCATGATAAGCTTTAATTTAAAATGTTTGCAATTGCTTTTAAAATGCTATTGATAATTCAGTCAGAAATTTCATTGCAAAAAAATGGATATATCTCCCTTTATAAAAATAGGTATTAAAATATGTGTAATGTAAATAGGTAGGTCAATATATTTTCTTTAACCTTTGACCTTTGGCACTATGAGATATCCTGATCCAAACAAACTGTTGTCAGAGCAGACAGAATAGAAAAACATAGAATGCTCAATTATTATCTTCTCTTCTTTTATCTAGGTGCATATGTGCTTCAGGTCAAAGCCACAGATGCAGATGATCCAACCTATGGAAATAGTGCCAGAGTGGTTTACAGCATCCTTCAGGGACAGCCTTATTTCTCTATCGATCCCAAGACAGGTAAATATTTTATCAGTGAAAACATTATCATCACCCTTTCAAATGTTTAAACTTTAATTAAACTTTGGCACGGTGTGTTGCATTGTCTTGTGTAGCAATAAAGAATCTGTGTCGTGCAGATTGAATTCAAGAAGATAGTATCTTTCATTAGTAAGCTGTACAGTATTTTTTGTGGTTCTAAACTGGGGATGAGAATTTATTTGGCTTAAATTTTCAAAATCTAACATCTGAAATCAATAAAAAGAATATATACATATATACACATATCTGTATATATGCATATAAAATACACACATATGTATAGGTGTCTGTTGTAGGTTTCACTGATTTCCAGCCATTTAATAGCATCAACAATAGTAAATGAGTTGACATTTATATAGAACATTCAGCATTCATTATCTCATTTGATCCTCACAACAATCTGAAGAGGTAGATTATGTAAGTATTATTATCCCTAATTTATAAATGACTAAACTGGTTCTCAGTAGGAATAAATAACTTGCCCTTACTCCTAAAGTTACTAAAAATCAAAGGTGAGATACAGATCTAAGTCTTTTCCTTATTCCAAGTTCAGGCCTCTAATTCTCTCTCTCTCTCTCTCTCTCTCTCTCCCCTTTCCAGATAGATAGATAGATAGATAGATAGATAGATAGATAGATAGATAGATAGATAGATAAAGAGATAAATAGATAATTTTATTCATTGATTTTTAAAACATACATGTGTTTTTTTTTCTTTCTTTATCATGATGTGTTATATTCTGAACCCACAGTATTATCTAAGGAATATTTATAAAATACTTTTAAATGGGGGTACAGAATGTGGATTGTGGTTAATCTAAATGTTTTTAACTGAGCAAAAGAACAAATGACGGGGCAGCTGGGTAGCTCAGGGGAGTGAGAGTCAGGCCTAGAGATAGGAGGTCCTAGGTTCAAACCCGGCCTCAGCCACTTCCCAGCTGTGTGACCCTGGGCAAGTCACTTGACCCCCATTGCCCACCCTTACCAATCTTCCACCTATGAGACAATACACCGAAGTACAAGGGTTTAAAAAAAAAAAAAAGCACAAATGACACCTTGAAACATCCAAATTATGTCTTGTTCAGGACCTATTCCAGCCTATTTTAAAAAATATTGCCATTTCTATATTTTAATCATTCAGCGAAGTAATTCATACCAAGTAGAATACTAAGGAGTATGCTTGTAGGTAGGGCTATGATCAGGAATGCAAAAAGGAAAACTCACCTGTATGACCCTTAAACATTTATCAGTTTCCACTCCAAAAGATCTGGGCTTAGATGTCAGATCGATTGTTAAGGATCCTTCCTCCTTGGTTGATCAATAATTACAGCCAGAAGTTTCATGCCATAGTTAATAGAAGAATCTTCAAAAGAAATTTGTCTTTTTTTTTCCTCAGCTATGTCCAACTCTTCATGACTCTTTTTGATTTTTTTCTTAGCAAAGATTCTGGAGTGGTTTGTCATTTTCTTCTCTATCACATTTTAGAGATGAGGAAACTGAGACAAAGAGAATTAAGTGACTTACCTAGAATCACACAACCAATAAGTGTCTGAGGCCAGATTTAAATTTAAGAGGAGTCTTCCTGATTCCAGGCCCAGTACTCTATCCACAGAATCATCTTTCAGGTGACCTTAATTTTACTCTCAGTATCAACATTTCTACAATAGAAAATTCTATAAATTAACTTTAGTTATATATTGTATATGAAAATCTTTGGCATTTTCAGAGTCCTCTGAAGTCTCAGCCTTCAGGAAACAAATTACATTTGATTTTAAGAAAAGTTCAAAGACAAACTAGAAATGATTTTTATTTAAAGTTTAAATTAAATAAAAATAATGATCTCCATTTTATTGTGATTTGTAATATTGTATTAGTTTATACCTATTATTGCTATCAGCTTTTAAAACCCAACTTTGAATCATGTGCATTTCCTTGGAAAAGCACTCATTTTTGACACTCTAAATTCCAATTCAGTCAAAAATTGGTTTGTACCCAAATTATTTCACTGAATTTGTGATGTTGTCAATGTCATACTCCTTCTTATAATGCTAGCCTATCCATGCATGGCAGAGCTGTGGGATTATTTTATCTGATTTTATTCTCTTCTTCCCACCCCCACACCCTAACCTTTACTTAGAACATCACTTTGTCATTCTTTCATTGGATATACTCCAGAATTTACTTAGAAATAGTTCTTTTTATTCCCTCAAAGTGACAAATTTTTCTTTTGATGTTCTATCCCCTCTTCATCATTATCAACAAAACATCTCTTACTAGTTTATTGAGATGAAAGCCAAACTGAATTAAGTTCCTTGAACTTCCCTTCTTCCTACCTCTGTATTTTTCTATATTTTTGAATGTCATCCCTTCTTTTCCTCATATCAGAGAAATTCCTTGTCCTGTCTTTGTAACACTAACACTTTTTCCCATGTTATAAATTTTGTGCCTTCTATCCTGTTTACCAAATCATTATTTTCCTGCTACAGTTGTAGAACTAAGCTAAAAGAGTTCTACAGCAAATAATAGTAATAAAAATAATCACATTTACATGGTACCTAAAAGGTTTATAATGTGGTTTCCTGAAAAAAAATCTCCTGAGTTTTATTGTTCTCAATTTATAGATAGGAAAGGTAACCTCGGGGAGGTAAAAAACAAAGAACTACCTGTAGTCATATAGTAAATAAAAGACGTGAGATTCAAATCCAAGACTCCTACTTCAAATGTTTTTTTTTTTTTTTAACTTAGTTCACAGGATCACAAGATCATGGATTTAAAACTTAAAGGAGGCTTTAGTAGTCCAAAATTCTTATTTTGCACATGAAGAAACTGAAACTCAAAGAAATTTAATGTGTTGTTCATGGTCAAATATAAGTAGTAAGAGTAAGGTTGGAAACCTAGACCTCTGACTGTAATCAAGTATTCTTTCCACAACTTCACAGTCTATAAAAGTGTATAAAATATGAAGAATAAACAAGATAAACTAGTCCTAATCAAGAAAGCAATTTGCTATTATCAAGATATTACTGAGACTGGGTGGTATGGGACGTATACCATGAAAATGAAAATGAGTGCTTCATTCAAAAAGGATTAATCAAAGAGAATGATATGAATAAGTAGTCTTATATTTTAAAAATATATACTGTCAGGATTTCCAGGAACTGTTAGAGAAAACATGGTAGGCAGAATTTTGATGAAGATTGACAGAGAGAAAAAGAGAAGTAGTATTGCTGTGTGATTGATAGGAGAGGAGAAAATAAAGAGTATGACAGAACACTGGTAAGGGAGTTCAGTTATCAGGGCATCTGTTGAAATTCAGATTAATAAGGAGAAAATGGTTGCTGAAGTAGGGACAATGTGAATCTTGGGAAAGTGTCCACTCCATCTTAAAGTTTGTGACACAGGCTGAAATTATCTGTCAACTCTAGAATTTGGGAGAGGGAATTATAAAGAATTCAGAAAAATATGGAGGATACCAAACCAAGAGGGGCTGCCAAGCTCTCAAATAAAATCCTAATGAATCTAACAAGAAGCAAGTATATTGAGGAAGAAATATGTGATAGGGAATCCATCTAAAGAGAATAATGTAGATACACATGGAACTCACCAACCAACTTAAATTGTGAAGTTTTGTTCAGAAGTTAAAAGTAATGGCAGATAACTGATGATGTATTCAAAAGGCTAGAAAAATCCCATAAAAATGGTGTGAGGAATGCTGAAGATCTAATGAGCTCAGTTTGGTGGTAGTATTAATGACAACAAAAAATTCTCAAAAGAATTGCTAACTGCTGACAACAATATGAAAGACTGTTCCTGATCACTAATAATGAGGTTTTAAATTTTTTTAAACAAACGAAAATCCAGGAAGCTTCAAATCACAGCAAAAAGTTGGCAAAGATATTTACACAAACATGGGAACTGTTACCTTTGTCCAGGCTGAGGAAAGATAAACATGCCAATGCTTTATTGGAGCAGGTGTGCACTGATCTAACCATCTGGGAAAGCAATATGGAATTATGTAAAGAATGTGACTAAAATGTCCATCTTCTTTGAGAAATTCCACTGCTAATATATATGTGTATATATGCATATATATATATATATCCTTAAGAAGGTTCATAATAAAAAGAAAATATCCATATATACCAAAACATTTAAAGCTGCACTTTATATAATAGGTAGGAAAGACCTAAAAACAAAGGAAATGCCCACAATTGGCAAATGGATATGTTAAACAAATCTTGATACAATGACCCATCCCAGTTCCAAAGAATGCATGATGAAACATGGCCTTCACCTCCAAAGAGACAACAGATAGAGTACATATTGAAGCATATTTTTTTCCTTTCTCTTTTCTTTTGGAAAATGGCTTATGCCAAAATGTATTTTGAATGAATATTTGTATTTGTAATATGTGATGTTTTTATTGCCTTCTTATTTGGTCAGGAAGGGGAGAGGAAGAAAATGTGGAACTGAAAAAAAGAATTTAAAAGTGTCTTTGCTTAAAAATACCAATTAAAAAATAAGCTATGATACCATAAAATGAAATGTTCTATAAGAAACATTGACTATGATGAATACAAAGAAAATGCAGCAAACAGTATGAAATGATAATGAAGTTAAATAATAATAATTGATATAATAATAATAAATGATATTATTATCATAATAAATGATAAAATGAAGTAATGAGATCTAGGGAAAAATACATATACCATGAATAAAACTATATAGAAAGAAAAGTTGCAGTAATGAAATTAGTGAAATGACCATGAATGCTATACAATCATAATGACAAAGTTTGAATCTAATGAAAATACATAAGAAGGTATCTTGGACCCTTCTTCATAGAAGAGAAGAATTATTTATAGGCAACACTGCAGACACTATTAAAATGGATTGACATATTTGGTAAAGCACTTTTTGTTGTTATTGTTATAAAGGCTGCCTCTAGGTGTAGGGAAAGATGAAGTAATATATTGGAAATTATAAGTGATTTTAAAATAAAAGCTATCAATAAGATTGCTTTAAAATAGAATATTAATGAAAACAAAAGGCTTTTAAAAGTCTCCACTGATAATGAGGAGGATTAAAGAAGGAAAAGGAATACTACTTGGGACTGAAAGGGTGATGAGGAAGTACAACCTAGAGATGGCAAAGATACTTCAGCTCTGATTTTGCTTCTCTACTCTGGTAAAGTTTGGATTGCTAAGAATAGTACAAAAAGTTTTAAGAAGAGCTGAAACATTCTAGTGTGAAGAGATAATAATAAATCATCTAATTGCCCTCAATGATTTCAAATCACTTTCGCCCAAACAAATAGTATCCCAAGGTACTAATAGAATGGGTAATTATATATACAATTCTGAAAGAAGAAAGAAGATGAAAAGGAGGAAAAGGGGTGGGGGTAGCAGCAGAAGAAGAGCAGGAAGACTAGAGGCATGAATTGTTTATATCCATTTGGATTCCTAAAATTAAAAAAAATATATATCATTAAATAAATGCTTTGTGAAAAATGTAGAAAGGGAAATACTGATTTAAAAAATAGCATGACTTTATTTCTAAAACATATTTAAACCTTATATTGATAGATTGTGGGAATGCTAAAGATTTTAACTAGATTTAACTATAGTTCAAAAAATTGTTTGACAAATCTTCTCATCGTAGATGGACAAAATAGAAAGACAAAGATTAGACACAGTACTATTAGATGTATTTGGAAAGGGTAGCCTTTGGCTTCATAGCAACTTAAATGGTTTTTTTAGTGAAGTGACCTAGAGATTTATCACTGTCCAGAAACTTATAATTTAACATTTTTATCAGTGACTTAGATGAAGGTTTTGTGGTAATGATGCATAGCAAAATTAAATATGACATGACTCTTGAAGGAATAGATAACACATTGGACAAAAGAAACAAAATTCAATAACATTTAAGGATTAAGCATGGCATGGATTAAATTATATTAAAAGTGAAGAGAAGGAGTAATGTTCTGTAACTGAGTTAAAATGATCAATTTCATATGTAGAAAATGGAGGTCTTGCTGAAAATGTGTATGAAAACATGAAAACAAAAAGCAAAACAAAAATGATATGGAAGTATTAGTGAACTTTTCTTTCCAGACAGATTGACCAATTTGTTCTTCTTGGTCTCTTCTTACATTCACTTGCAACAGATTGCCTTACCCAACCAACCAACCACCATGTTTGGAATGCATTCTCCTCATTTATGCATCTTGGATCCTTAAGCTTCTTTCACGATTCATCTCTCATGTGCAAAACTTTCCTAGTTATCCAGTTGTTGTTACTCTCTATCTCTTCTCATTATCTTGTTTTCATTTATATGTTTATATATTGTGTTCTGTAGTAAAATGTAAGTTTGTTGAAGATCTGGAGAGGTTCTTTTTTTTTCTTTTTCTTTGGTATCGCTAGTATGTAGAATAACACTTTACATATGATTGAGACTTGACAGATGTTTGTTAAAATGAATTCATATCAAATTTATTATGAGTAAGTAGCTAGACTGTAGCCAAAAAAAAAAAAAAAGATAATTCCTAAGCAGCAGTAAGAGAAGGATAATATTCAGATTGATTAAGTACAATATTCAAATACTTAGCACTGATTGTACCATATCTGAAGGACTATGTTCAGTTTTAGATACCATATTGTATATATCTATATATACATACACACACATATATATACACACATATATGCACTCGAATTATATATATATATATACACATTATAAACAATATATGTACAAATGTGTGTGTGGCAGGGTATATAGAAAAGAATTCCTAGAATAGTTTCTAGGATGGCTCAGGAACATGAAAACAATGCCATATAAAACCAGGTTGAAGCATGGCCTGGAATACAATAGCAATCTTTGAATATTTGAAAGGCTATCATAGGTTAGTGGGATTAGAATTTTTTCTACATATACCCAACAGGCAGAACTAGGAAGTGTGACATTTCAGAAAGACACATTTAGGCTTAATGAATAGAGCAAAAAAATAGAACTATCCAAACCTGGCCAGGACGGCTTCAGAATGTTCTATTCCACCCCACCTCCCGACCTCCCACAAAGACGCACTCCCTAATTGAAGTCTTAAAGTAATGTCTATTGTGAGTGCTACAGGATATTCTGAGGAACGGATTTAACTAGATGGTTTTTGAGGTCCTTTGCAATCCTGAAATCATATGATGCTCTAAGTATCATGACAACAGACTTGCAAGAAAAGCATAGATATAAGATACAATGAGAAGGAGGACTCTGTAAAGCTTGGATGCTGGCTCAATGTAGGAAGTGAAGGGAGAAGAAAGAATCACACATCACTCTGAATTTTCTGCCCTGAAGGAATTGAAGAACTCAATAACTTTAATAAAAATAAGAACTCAAGAGGAGAATTTGGTCTGGGAACCCTGGGGATTATGTGATGAATTTTAGGAAGGTTGAGTTTTAAATGATAGCTGAACAAGCAAATAGATATTTTCTGCAGGGTGATAGAAATATGTAGTAAGCATGGAAGAGAGAACTGAGAAGAAGGTTTTTTTTAATAGTTCATATTTACAAAGTTTTTCCCTCAAAATAGCCCTGTCAGATAGGTTTTAACATTTCATTTCAGTTCAATCGACATTTATTATGCACCTACAATATCCACCTATTGTAGTGTAGTAAAGTTCCTTCACTGTATTTTTAAGTAATTTTCATTATATTTGTAGGGAAAGGAGATTGGGGTAGGCAGATGTGGCATATACACAGAAAAGTAAAATGCATTTATGGTCTCTGACACATAGAGAGTAGTTAATAAATGCTTGATTGATGGATTGAATATGTGCAGAGATAAATAAAATACTCTTGTATCTGGTCATAAGTATTATACAGAATTAAGTATAATAGACTTAAGAGAAATCAGGCAGTGTGCTTTAGGATAACTTAGAGTCACAAGGGTTAATCCCATGTGGGATTTATACCAGGAATATAAGGATAGTTTAATATTAAGAAAACCATCATCCACATAATTGACCATATCAATAATCAAACCAACAGAAATCACATGATTATCTCAATAGATGCAGAAAAAGCCTTTAACAAAATACAACACCCATTCCTATTGAAAACACTAGAAAGTATAGAAATAGAAGGGCCCTTCCTCAAGATATAATATTTAAAACTATGAAGCTGAATGGAGCTTAATAACTTTATTAAATTAAAAGTAGTAGTAGTAGTAGTAGTAGTAGTAGTAGTAGTAGTAGTAGTAGTAGTAGTAGTAGTAGTAGTAGTAGAGAAAAAAGTAGGAAAGAGGTAAAGAGATATTTAACCTTTCTAATGTATTGTCACTGTTATGGGCCTCTAGTTACACTTCACCAAGGGTCCACTCTGCTCCTCTATACACACTCCCAAGACCTCCCATTTGCTCTTGGCTTCAACTTATAAGCTTTTTCCTCCACTCACTAACTCTCATGCATCACATCTCAGGAACCAATCATAGTTTCTTAATTTGCCTGGGCCATCCATGGGATCAGTGCCTGTGGAACCATTGTTTCCTGCCTCATTAGTTTGTTAGTTCTTTAACTTCCTTTTTCTGAGGCTTATCTATAAATGAATTTACTCAGTGGTATTTGACCTCCAAGTCACTGAGAGATGACATAAAAAAAAACACTAGAGAGAGAGAAATTCATTTCTGACAAAGATAATAAACAGTATATATTTAAAACCATCAGTAAAAGTATCATCTGCAATGGGGGCAAGTTATAAGCCTTCCCAATAAGATCAGGAGTGAAGCAAGGATGCCCTTTATCACCTCTATTATGTAATATTGTACTAGAACCTCTAATGATAGCAATTAGAGAAGAAAAAGAAATTGAAGGAATTAAAGTAGGCAATGAGGAAACTAAAGTAAGACTCTTTGCAGATGATAATATACTTAAAGGATCCTAGAAAATCAACTAAAAATTAACTAAAAATTAAGTTTAGCCAAGTTGCGGGGTACAAAATAAACCCACATAAGTCTCAGCATTTCCATATATTTCCAAGAGGACGTCAGCTCTATATGATGCAGTGTTCATAATATTTCATCCCTTTGTGCTCCAGAGCATACAGCTGCCCTTATTTTTGCTGCCCTCTAGAAGTTTGAGAGAATAGGGAGGAGTTCTAACTTGTTGCACATTTTCTTTCATTTATTTCCCTCTGTGAGACCTTCTAGGGTCCTTGTCCCAAGAAGTGAAACATTGTTATACAAACACAGGCTACATATTGATGTAAAAACTCAGCTCTGGAAGAATAAATTAATTGAGCAAAAGACACATACACAAATGCCCCTTATGATTAGACACTGAATTTTATGACTCCAAGCACAGTGCTCAATATTATCATTTTCATTTTACAAATGAGAAAAGTGAACTTTAATGGTTATTTGATTTCCAGTCAGTTAATTAACATTTATTAATCACTCACTATATACTGGACCTCATACCAAACTCTTGGATACAAAGAAAGAATACAAAGAAAAGTAAGATAGTCCCTATCTTAAGGAGCTCACAACCTAATGGAAGGCAGTATCATGGAAATAACTATGTAAAAAAACAATATAGACATGCTGAATTGGAGATGTCTCATAAATAATAAGCTTGAGGAAGACTGGGAAAGGCTTCTTTTTACAGAAGTTGAGATTTTGGTCACAGATACAAAAAAAAAAAATGCAGTGTAGTATCCTTATCAGATGGCTGGGTTTTTATTCAAACGACCTGAAATTGAATTCTGACTCACTTTCTACTGGTTTTGCATTGAGCAAGTCACTAAATGTCTCTGAGAATCTGAATTTGAAGTGAGCTACTGTAATCTATGATCTATGAGTAGAACAGAGAACCTTTTTTATTAACATTTTTAACTTCACAGTAAAGTGTAAAAAGGCTTGGGCTTTTTGAAACATTTATTTGTCTTAATATCTGCAGAGACAAATCTGATAGTTTATATGCTGTTGAATTGATTTAAATTGAATTATGATGGGGTCCTAGTGTAAGATATTTCAGAGTTAAAATGAGGAATTATGAAAAAAATTGAATTTGATCACTGATGAATTTGAAAAGCACAACTTAAGTCCAAAGGAAGGGAAGGTGGAAGTTATATTATAAGTATTTAATCACTTAAAGAATAAATGTGTGGTATAAAAGTTGATATATTGTTTATAGATGGCCCTCCCAATTAATGTGTCAGAGCCTCTGGGATAACACTGTTAATATCAGTTACACAGCCTTGATCTTAGGAGATGAATTAGATTTCAGTGTTATTTAACCCCTCTTTTTCCTGGAAAATTTCACATGATACACTGAAAACATAGCCCTTGCTTCTATGTCAGGCGACTTAAATCATGTAGAACACAGGGTTATGGGACCAGAATCTCCAAGAATACTTTTAACCTTTAAAAATGGAGTCAGAAAGTGATTTCCCTTACCCCTAAAATGAAATTTTCCAGAAAGCCCTGAGTTATTACCATTAAAAAGCATTATTTGACAAGATTCCTTTGTTGGATTCAACTTGCCCCTTTGGCGGAAATTCCAATTGACCATTATCACTCTGCCAAGATTTCTGACTTCTAGCTAAACCCATAGACCAAGGATCTTTCTATTTTAATACCCTTCCAGCAATGTTTTCCACTCTTGACTCCTCTTTCTCTGCCTGTTCCATAAATAATCTACCTTTGCTTCCATTTTTGGCTTGACCCCAAACACTTGCTTTTTGGTCTCTTCTGTACTCAAGATGTCTTGTCACTAATCCTCTTGTTCTCTAAAATGAGTTATCCAGAACTGCAATCTGAATTGAAAACTGTACTTGTGCCTCTACCCTTAATCTCTCAGTGTGTCAAGTTTAGGAAGAGTATCCTCAATATACTCTAGTCAATATCAGGTACATTTAACTCTACCTATGTTAGAATGGTAGAGATACAGTGGTAGTTTAAAGGGTAATCCTTTTAAAAGAAGTAGTGTATTTTTTTTCTTTTTTTCTTTTAAGAAAGTGAAAATCTGAATATGCTTGTAAGTAGAGGAGAAATAGACAATGAAGAATGAAAGGTTCAAAATGCTGAAAAATCAGTTCATAACTGATAGGGTAGATTCTGAAGAAAGAGTGAAGAGTGATGAGATGAAAAGCAGAAGATTAGCTTTCAAAAGCAGATAAATGCCTCTGAGAATGAAGTGGGAATAAATGAAATAGAGATTTTGAGGAAATAAGTAGTCTATTTTAATAGGTTGAGAGAAGAAATATTGGGGGCTCTGGCAGCAAGTCTTCATTATTTTAATAAAATAAGGGCCACGGTTATCTACTGAGAACAAAAGCTGGAGTGAGTGGAATTGATGGCATAGGTAGTGTGGGGAAAGGCTGGAACAGATACTAAGGAGAACACAATAGAGAGTTAGCAATAACTTGCAAAAAAATAAAAGGCAGCCTATCCAAGGCCACATTTTTTAAAAATATGAAAACTTTTTTTCTTGCTTTGTTTGGCTTGTTAACATGGTGCACAATAAAAAGGAGCAAGAATACAAACAGATGGTTTGAGAGGATGTACTGCTTAAATAATTCCCTGACCTACCACCACTCTATCCCCATGGATTCTAATTCCTCCGCTCTTGCCCCAGGATCTGTGACTTCAGACAACTTACCTGTCTGACAATATTGCACAGTCTTTCCTGATGGACTCATTGAATTCTTCTAGTTTAACCTTGAGAGGGAAAGTATTCAAGATGAATATTCACAGGCTACATCTATAGTGTTGATGTTAGTCAGAAGGGTCTGGCTAATGACAACATCTAAGTGAAGAACAAGGCAAAAATAAGCAGCTAATTGCTGCATTGAAGCTTGGTGCCAGTTTAAAAAAAGATAATGGCAGTAGAGACATTCACACCTGGAAAGACAGCAGTTGTACAGGTTGAGTTGTTTTCTCTTTGATCTTTGCTTCAATGATGACATTATCTGGACAGCTTAGTATTAGCAAACATTGAACTATAGATATATGTGTAATTTATCTTTTTTTTAAATTTCCAGATTAAAGCCTTTCCTACTTTTTCCATGGTATTTCTGATTTAAGGGGGGAAAGTGGCATCTATTATAATAAATCAATTGTCTTCCATTGCTTTGTTGTTTGTTTGTTTTCCTGGTCACAGGAATCTTTATGATACCACATATTTCAAACCACTAAACATAAAAAGAGTAGGTGATTAGGCACTTCTTCGAAAGGAGAGCCAATCCTTTTTTTCATGAACACATTAGGAAGATCTTTTTAAGTGATCATATTATAGTTACTAAAAAGTAAATTAAAAAATAAACAAAATCAGTAGTAAATTTTCGTAGTCTTTATTTGTTTTCATTTTTTTCTACCTTCTTTTTCCTGTTCTTTTTTCTCCTATTACACAAAATATATAGAAACTATCACTATACTACTTGAGTATAAAATGTATTCTTAAAAATTTTCTGAAATAAAGCAATAAAAGATAGAAGTTTCTCAGAACTTGTATTCTTTTATTTATGAATAGACACAAGTATTCAATCCTTACTTGAAATGAAAATGACCAAATATAATAGTTACAATGATGAACTGTCATTTTACAAAAATATTTTGCATTTTTTACCTGTGAACATGTTAAGGTTATATCAAATAACCTTGGAAGCAATGGTTATCCATTTTAAACTGGAATATTTGAAAATTACTGTTGAATTCCTTTGTTAAAATGCTGACATTGAACTATTTTCATAGAATTATAAATTATAACTCAATTATATGACTCATATGAATGATTTAATTCAAAGAACATAGGAATAAGCCTTTTCCAATGAATTAAACTTTTCTTAGACATTTTGAATTTAGTATATCAGTTCATTTGGACTTCATGACTTATAATGCTCATGACTTGCTATTTTTAGTTATTATTTTTCCAAAGAAAAAAGAGAATGTAAAGGTTCATACAATTTAGAGCTAGAAATGATCTCTAGAGATCAATAATACCTCCTTTAATTTTGTAGTTGAAGAAACTGAGGCCCAGAGAGGCTAATTGAATTGCTACAGATCATTCTATAACCACTCTTTGTACCCCATCATAAACAATTTAAAAGCTGAAGAAAAATCAGTCTAGTTCTGGTTTGTTTGATTGTTCTTCTGTATGATAAATAGCATGACCTTTACAAACATGAATTAAGCACACATTTGACTAAATTGAGGGAATCAACCAATTGTTTTACAAGCAAGCAATAAAGTAGAAGTTAATTAGTCTAAATATTATAATATAAATTTTATAAAAAGAGAAATATCACATATACTCTCACATATAAAAAGACCCTCTCTTAATTGTGCTGTCTGTTTTTAATATATTTCCAGCCTCTAATTGGTTTTATATGTGTTTAATACATACAATACACTTTGAATGAATTAGGAAAATTAATTTAGTCAGAGTTTCCCATTATAAAAGGTCTATACAGGTCCAAAATTCCTTGTACCTGCTGTCATTCATGACTAAAGATATGTAATGCCCAGACACCTAAATGACTGTTTACTTCTGGGGATGTGAACTTTTGATATTCTGACAGGTTTCCAATAAATGGATGTGAGGAGGATTTTCCTCCCCTTCAAAATGATTTAGCCAGAGTTGCTGATTGAAAACATTGGAGAATATGAACCTTTATCCTATATAGTTGCCATCAAGGATTGTCAATTGGAAAAAGTTCCTCTCTAACCTTTAAGTAACTTAGCAGAAGGTGCTGACCATAAGTGGGGCATGGGTGAGGCACACTCAACTTTAAAATGATGAAATAATCAATAGGATTCAGTTGTCCTAAATGAGCTAGCAGTGAGGTCTGAGCACCACTGGCAATGACAAGAGATCTTTCCAATTGCCCGATGGCCCCTTTTGTGTCAATTAAAGAACATTTATATACAGGGGCCAGCCGGGTAACTCAGTGGATTGAGAGCCAGGCCAAAAGACAGGAGGTCCTAAATTGAAATCTGGCTTCAGACACTTCCTAGCCGTGTGACCCTGGGCAAGTCACTTAAGTCCCATTGCCTAGCCCTTTCCAGTCTTCTGCCTTAGAACCAATACACAGTATTGATTTTAAGACAGAAAGTAAAGGTTTAAAAATAAAAAAAAAACATTCATATTACTATAACCCAGTCCAAACTAGCTCTGCTTGCAAGCATCTCACATTCTACCAGGTAGTCCTGTGAAGCTAACTAAAAGGAAGGGCTGGAGGTGAGGGCCCTTGCTATATGTTGTAAGAGATGTTAACACTTTACTGAAGAAAGAAAAGTAGAAGATAATCATTCTGGTGGTGGCATCAGAGTGAAAGAACCTCCATGGTTATGCTGAGCAAATATGAGCCAGATAGAGTGGGAGAAAGAAGGAGCAATGAAGCATAGATTCGAAGCAAGAGCTGGGAATAAAGTGTCAAAGGCTGAAAAGAGATTGGAATGGCAGGGATCACTAGACAGACTGACCAGAAGAATGGCCAGAATTAATCAATTAAACTTAAACACAGTATGAGAGGAAACCTAAAGAGTGACTTTTATAAATAGACTATGTATGTATGTAGCAGTGAAGCCAACTGTCCAGCAACTCTAGCATTTTCCTCTCCCTGGTAGACTAATCCCAAAGTTAAAGCCTGTTAACCTTGGGTGAGTATATTAATTCAATAAAGATGGTGATATTCATTACAAGAGAAAGTTCTTTAAAAAGGGCAAGGGAATGTATCTATTTTTTTTCTTTATTTCTTGTTTTTGTTTATAATAAATTCCAAAGTTTCATGCCTTTTTAGTTTGATGCTTGCAAGACAAATGAGGGACTTTGGGGATAAGTTGAAAGTGAACAAAATTCAGATCTTACCAAGGGAACTCTGAGTAGAGACATGAGCCAAAGAGAGGGCATCAGAATGAATTTGGTACATTTGAGCACAAAGTTAAAACTCGATGGCTTATATTTGTTATCTCGACATAGAGAACCGTACACATCCTGAGTTAGAAACTGACCTTTAGGTTTAATATGAGTCTTATCATTTAACTTCTCTCTGTAGCAAGTCTGAATGTAAAAGTAAAGAGAATATTGGGTTGCCTATGTGAGTCTCTGAGTAGACCAGCTATCTCACTAACACCCATTCAAAATATCTAATATTCAAAATGTTATTAGAGACATTCTTAGTCATTTTTGTGTCATGAATGCCTTTAGCAATCTGTTAAAGAGTATGTACCATTTCTCATAACAATGTTTTTAAATGCATAAAATGAAATAAATGAGATTACAAAGTAAATTAATTTCATTATAATAGCTACAAAATTATACATATTTTAAAACAAAAAGCATTTAAAGACTCCAGGTTTAGAATCCCTATTAGAAACTCATTACTGCTAGTCTTGAAGGCTTAATCATCTTCAGGATTCTCCTGTTAAAATGAAAATATAAGGAAAGCTCTAATGTCAGAATTTTTTAGATAATAGGAGAGATTAAGGCTCTGGAGAACTGGTTCCTATTTAGGTATGTGGATGATGACGAGAAAACTTAGAAAGGAAAGTTGTACCAAAAATCAACTTTGTTTTCTTAGCAATTTTGACCATAGGTAATCTTACCCATTAGCCACTTGTTATTGGTACCAAATAATGGTTGACATAACACATTTTCTAAATGAAGAAGAAAATCTAATTAATGTATGTCACAAGTAAAGTTATGCCAGGAAACCAGGAAGATTTGTGGGAATTTTGGGAGGTGTCTGACTATTTGGTCAAGTAGTTCAGAAAAGAAAGTTTTTTAAAGGCGGGAGAATAAGAATAAGGAAATTTGGAATGTGTTGGCTAAAAAGATAGGTAGCATTCATGAATTATCTATTATTTTGCTACAAACTTATGTGAACTATTTATAAGCATTTCAAACAAACACAAAACCAAAAAATGTTAGACCTTAAAATTAATACTCTTGGGAAAACAACTACAGAGTTGAGTTCTTTAGTTTTTTAGTTGTAGAGTGTATGTGTGGTGCTGGAGGAGGAGTATACTGGTAGCTTAACATTTTTAAATATGTAATCTGGAGTTCTTTCTGCCTTTTAATCCTATACACAATTATTATCAATTGATTGCGTGTTTGGCTCTGTGAAGGTATATGAAATTGTAGTTATTATTTTATTTTTGGTTCTTCTTCCTTCTCCCATTCTCCCCCACCCCCAATGCATAATGCAGTGATTGGCAAAAGTAGGTGCTTAGTAAATACTTTCGATCCATTAGTTAATTGTGCTTAGCTTCCTTCCACTTCCTCATGCTGTGCCCTTTTTCCTTGGCTGATACAGAACTCCAAATTCTCTCCCTTTCCCTATCTCAAGAGAAAACAGGCAAAAAACAAAAAACAAAAAACAAACAAACAAAAAAAACCTAGGCAAAAGATGGGTAAATTATACTGTGGGCTCTTATCCACATCAACTATTCATGCTTCTCAATCCTTTAATATTCTGCCTTATATTATTCCTTCTGTTCCAGGTACTTAGTTAACTGTCATTCATGTAATAAACAGTGCCTGCCACATGATAGATTTATAAGAAATGCTTGTTGATTGATAAATTAATTCATACTTCAGTTTAAATGATTTATAATAGCTTTAATATGTAAGACCCCCTAGAGATACATTTTCATAGAAGACATTTGGTAATCTCTTTTGAGCATTGAAATTTCAGATAGCTCAACAGGGTACTTGGAGAAATATTCAGGAGAAGGGTTCCTTTGTCATTGTCCTTAATTCTCTCCATGGAAGTAAACATCTAGTCTGGCAAAACATAAGGTTGATTCCCACATCAGTTAATTGAGGCATCTTGGTACAGTACACCACATTTGGACTCAGAACACATAGGCACAAATTCTACTTCTGTTACTACTTTTGTAATATTGGGGGAATCACTTAACTTCCTCAGGCCTCAGTTTTTTCCTCTGTAAAATGAAGAGATGGGATGATAGGGCCAATGAAATCTCTTTTATCTCTTAATCCATGATTCCAAGAGATAAATGTATTTGCATTTTGAATTTTCTAAACAATCTCACATACTTATTATTTAGGTACAAAGCTCTAGACTAAACCTACACATTTAGTATAATCTGGAATGTTTTAAATAATGCATTTTCTTTCCTATGTGGAAACTTAAAAATTTCCATATCCTTACCAGCCACTATCATGAAATTCAGAATCATATACCTAAGGGCATGAATAATATGAGTAGGAGAAGAGTTAGGAGTTTCCTTTTTTCTCCCTAGGTCAACTGACTTTATTTCCAAACCCCTTTCCATACACTTATCAAAGGAAGGCTGTAGGTCTATATTCACTGAGTAACCTCCTCATTTAAATTCCATCTTATTAAAATAGAAGTAGAAAATACCCTTGTAATCCTTTTGCTTACTGGCATTTATTTTTTCAAAAAAATATTCTCCTGAGGTTCATAGGTCCTAAGTACAATATGAGGAGTTAATACATTAAACAGGATATTATGAACTCTAGATCACGGACAGCAGAGGAAACAGACAGATATATATATAAACAGACAGAAATATTTCAGAGAAATATTTCTCCAATGAGTAATAACTTGATTTGTACATGTTATATATATATATATAAAATATATATATTATATATATATGTGTGTGTGTGTGTGTGTGTGTATGTGTGTGTGTGAATTAAGTGTCCCTTGAAATGCTAAAAAGAAATTAGATGTTGATCCTTGTATACATCTTATATAAGTGGAAACCTCACCTTGCCCTAGTCCTCCTGATAAAATGAATTATCATTATTATCTCCTCTCCTCAAAAAAGAAATTGGCTAGTAAACTAGACACCAAACTGTAAGACTTACATGAAAAACTATAATTTTAGGCTGCTTGTAACAAAAGAATTGTGCTCCTAGGAATTAATAGTATGAAAAAGGCTTTCAGCAAATAGCTGATTTGTATTTGTTTTAATGTAAGGGTGAAAGTGCTAGTAAATATAGAAATCTTTTAGATGTTAATACCCCAAAGATTCTTTATTATATCCATAAAATTAAAAATTGTATTTATGAGCTTTCCTCTATGTGAGTGTATATGTGCATGTATGTGGGTATGTGTATATTTCACACCTTCCCCCACTCCTGTGAATCCAATCTCCAACCTCCAGTTAGAAGGACAACACTCAGAGAAAGGCATGAAGGGACACCTACTGTTATGGGGGAGCAAAAGAATATATAACCTTCTTTTCTTCTCATGGGAATTGAATAGCTCTCTATATACTCATAACTCTCCTGTGTTGAACATAAGACCAAGCAGAATATGTTCCCCTACAGGTATTCTTTCCAGGGACAAAATGATAATCCCTAACTATGAATAAGATCAGAGGTACCCATAGAAACTACTGTCATATGTAGACAGCTTGCTCCAGTCCTTTAATTTTCTCCACAAATAAGGTAACAGAATGGATGCTGAAGAAGCATTCCTTTCTTAGTAGCAAAATAACAGGAGTTTATTGTCCTACAGGGGAAAACTTTGAGATCTATAGCTCTTAATCGTGAATTTTGGATACTAAAGCAGTCTCAGGGAAAGGGTCAATTTATATTTTCATCTTTCTTGTTCATCCTCCAATTAGTCTAGTTGTAGAAAATATCTTAGACTTAAGATAAGCACTCAAAAATTGCTAGACTTAAGTGTAATTTTTTTTTAAACTTTCTTGACCTGGCTATATGGACAAGACCATGTAATTTCATGTAGACTTAAGTCAAATTCATACAATATCTTTTAATATTGGTCAATTAAAATTATTATGGTAATAAATAAAATGATAATAGCAATATTACCTTTCCTTTGCAAAGTACACTTCAGTTAACAAAGCCTTTTAACATAAATTGCCTGATTTGACTTTCATAATAAAAATTATTTAACATATATATGTGGATTAATTATAATCCTGTTATGATTAAAAATGATGAGGGCCGAGATCAAAAGGAAGAATAGTATTTTAATAAAAGCCATGCTGATAGAGATAAACTGACCACGCGCTTGTAAGAAACCTATTCCAACCTCACCTCCACCATTTACCTTTTTTCTCTCTCTGAGTGCTCAGGTAGCTAAAGAGGAAGTTCCAAGTCCCTTCCCCCTATTTTAAAAACTGTCCCTCACCTTGAATACGTAATCCAAAACAGGAAACCCATTGGGGATCACAGGAAATGTAGTTCCAAGTATCCCAAGTGATTTTAAATGACACAATCCTCATTTTCCAAAAGAAAAAACTGAGGCTCAGAAAGATTAAGGGAGGATCAGTGGCGGAATATAAATTTAAATTATAGCAACAATTAAATATAAGGCAAGTTGACACAGTGACTGATATATATTAAGTTTTTAATTGATAGTTCTTTTTTGATTGATTTTCCAGGAAATATTTTCTTCCTCAGAATCTAAGGTTCCTTTTGTTTTGTTTTTTATTGTACTAGAACAAACCTACTGGAACCCAACCCCCTTTTTCCCTTTCCCCTGAAATGAATCAAAATTCAAACTAAATGTAGCAAGGTGATCAGTTATTTGGTTTTCTCTGGTCTGCTTTCAATACATTTTCATCTCCTAAAGAGTAGATTTACATTGCAGTATCACTTACTCTATAAAAAGATGCAAGTCTGGTTGGATTTTGAGTTTAACTGGCAAACTACCTAAGGAAACCAAAAGAGATGTTTCCTTACAGAAAATGGATTATCTTTTTAAACTGAATAATCAGTCACTTGTTTCAGAAGATTTGTTTCAGATTCTACTTATGTGAAAATAAGTAATATATTCAGTTTCCCGAGCCCTTATTTCAGTCTCTCAACACTGGCATCATGAAAAACAAGAGGTTAAAACAGTAGAAAAGGCCATGCACCAACAACAAAGGCAAGAAGGAAAATAGTTTAAGTTCTGTAGTGATGTTTGGTATAAATGGACATTCTACAGATAATCCCAACAAAATTTAAATAAATACTTATTCATCCTTTCATTTATGAAACGCCAGGGATATAAAGAAATGCATGCCTTGGACCTTGCATAAAAAAGTTTATAATCTAATTCAGAGGAAGTAGATTTACACAAATACCAATGATATGAACAATAGGGAGAGAAGTGCAAAGGATGGAAAGTTGACAGTCTTATGAAAAATTTGAAGAGGGAGAGAATATTTTTAGTGGATGGGAAGGATAAGGTCAGCGAGTGCTTCATGAATTAGGTTGCCTCACTTATGTCTTGAAGAAAGGTAAGGGGCTTAAATTGATAGACAGAAAGAGTCCATTTCAGGTATGAGGAATCCTGATAGTAAAGTCATAGAAATAGGGGTGAGTAATTCCAAGAATATCACTTGGAAAGAAGGCAGAGTGTTTGAAAAGAAAGAACATGTGATAAGACTGGAAAGGTGATTTGTAGCCAAATTACTAAAGGCTTTAAATGCCAGAATCAAGGATTTATGCTTTATTTGGGAGAAAATGAGGAGCTATTGGAAGTCTTTGAGTAGAGGAGTGACATGATTAAAACATTATATAAAGATGTTTACTTAAATAGCAAAACGAATTGGAAGGGGAGACAGGCTTGAAATAGGATCACAGTTGGAATGTTAGAAGACCACTTCAAAGGCTATTATAATAGTCTAGGCAAGAAGTAATGTTAGTTGTAATAAGAACTAGCTTAGAATTTAGAAAAATACAGAACTATGTTAGTCAGAAAGACCCGAGTTCAAATTCTATTTCAGACAATTATTAGGTGTATAACCTTGGTGGGTCAGTTAACTACTACTCTTTGCTTCAGTTTCTTCAAATCTAAACTGAGAGTGATAATAACATCTACCTCCCAGTGTTGTGGTAGGATCAAACAAGATAATATTTTAAAATGCTTAGCACAGTGTCTGGCAAATAGTAGGCACTATTTAAATGTTGGTTATCATCATCATCATCATCATTAACGTTATGTGAAATAATTTTCCAACAAAATTCAAATTTTAGTTTTCTAGAAAAATCAGAATTCCTCAAAATATTTGGTTTGCTAAAGAATTTAATATGACATCTCATATACTTTTTCATTTTGCCTGAATCCTATGTAAAAACACTTGAGAATACTGAACTAAAGGAAAGAAAGGTAGACAAGTACATGATATTGTGGATAATGAAAGGATCTTGATATGAAATTAATCTTTAAATCGATTTTCCTATTGGCAAAATGTATGTAAATATATATATATATGAATTCATATTATAAATGTCTATATTTAAACATATGTGCTTTTACATGTATTTGAATACGTATATACATATAAATAAATACTGGAGGACAAATAGTTGGCACAAGAGAAAGAATGATGTTTCTGAAGTCTAGAAGAATTGAATTCAGATCTACCTCTGATATTTACTAGCTGTGTGAATTTGGTCAAATCATTTATAACCTGTTTATCTCAGTTTCCTCAATTGTCAAATGGAGATAATAATAGCACCTACCTCCCAGAGTTGTTGTAAGGATCAAATGAGATATTTGAAAACTATAGTGCCCACCACCTAATACAGACTATGCAAATACTAGTTAGCTAAAATGTTGTAGCACAGTAGCAGTAACAGTAGCATTAGACTTAATATTTAGTAGTAAAATAGAAAACAAAACTCCTACATATTTAATTACATACAAAGAAATACAAGACATTGTCTGAATAACAACTGAAAATTGGATGACAAAATTAGAGATGACAACCAAAGAGAAGTGAGATAAAAAGAGGACTTGGCAGTTATTATTGATTTAGGTAGGCAAAAGATGTAGGGAGCTTAAGTAGAAGTCATTAGAAATGTAGGAGATGTTACTGAGAAAGTTTCAGGCATGTACGACTGTCTGGACCAAAAGATGGTCTACAGTAAAAAAAGGCCTGTATACTGAGGCAAAAATACTGATATGCTTCTTTGCCAAGAATAGGGGTATGGGTGTTTGAGCACAGAGTTGAAGTCTAGTGTTTACACATGCAAAGGGTTGAGTATCAGAGAGACAAGCAATTCCTAAATGGAATAGGATATGAATTATACTTTGTAAGGTACTTTTTTGTGGGACCTATTACCTCTAATGTCAGTTACAAATTCCTGTCACTTCTTTCTTTACAACATGGCCCCAACTCCTAGTTTCCTTCTTGGCTCAGTTCAGGTCACTTGCCTTCTTCTATATAAGACCTTCCCTGATTCTTTTTTTTGCTAACTTTTTAGTAATGCCACCTCCTTATCCCCAAGGAAACCAATGCCTTGTATTTATTTTATTTGCACATAATTAAATATGTAGGTGTTGTCTGTCCAGATACATTATAAGCTCCTAGAGGGCAGACTATTTTATTTTTGTCTTCTTATTCCTAGTGCCTAACACAGGGTCTGTAAGCACTTGTTAGATCCTTTTCAATTGGTCATTATTATTATCAGCCAAGTAATATAATATTCATTGATTAATATACAGAATAACATTACCACACTACAACATACAAAAGGAAAAAATGTCCTAAAAACTTGTTTTAAATCTGTAAAATATAGTGAAGAATTTTGTGGAAGGTTGAACTTGGATCCTTCTTAGACTCAGACTAAGAGATGATATATATATATATATATATATATATATATATATATATATATATATATATACAAATGTTTCAACAGTATGATGGTATTATAAAATTGAAATTTCTATCTAGAATGCCACTCCAATGAATCCACAATAAAAACAGCATTATCATGAATAAAAAAGAGAGAGCATGAAATTACAATGTTGGCTATTTTGAATAATTTGTGAGACATGGATGAGATATTTAAGAGGAAAGAAAGTAAGAGGTTATGTTGTTATGCTATGGGTGGGATAAAATATGCCAAAGAAGAACTGAAAAACAAAAACAAAAAAAAATTAACTCAGAAGTTCTTGCTAGATTAACCACTTTCCTGTCACAAAGAAGAGCAAGAAACTACTATTGTGTTTTATGGAATTTAATTTTTTTGTGATATGTATGTTTTGTTTTTTCCTTGAAGGTATAATTAGAACAGCCTTGCCAAATATGGACAGGGAGGTCAAAGAGCAATATCAAGTACTCATCCAAGCCAAGGACATGGGAGGACAGCTGGGAGGACTAGCAGGAACCACCACAGTGAACATCACTCTCACTGATGTCAATGACAATCCACCTAGATTCCCCAAAAGTATGTTGTGTTCCATGTTAAAGTCAAAAGTCAATGCAATTGTTTATAAGATCCTTCAATGTCCAATCCATGCGCACGTGTTTTTTTAAGAATTTGGCAGTCAAGAAAAAGATATAGATAGATAGAAAAATAAATGTGCCTAAATTAGTTTGACTTTATTAGCAGAAAACTTTTAAAGAGAAAATAAACTGCTTAAATCACTAATGGTACTTTCCTTGAAAGCAACCCCAATGAGTGTTTCCTTTATTTGTTTTTAAATCAAAAGGAATATGTCCATAGCCAAGAGTGAATTTGGTCTTGGCATTTTCCTGTGTTAAAGGAAGCATTCTTTTATAAATTGTGGTTGTGATTTAAAGATTAAGGATAAAGCCACTTATAGCACCTTATTCATTTTATTGTTTTAATAAGATGTTAAATCTATTCCTCCCCACCACCTGTCAATTTCCTTATCCTTAAAGTGAGGTAGATGAGGGAGTGGGATTAGATAGTGCTTCCAGTTTTAAATACAAGATCTATAATGTAAATGCATATTTACTTTACCATCATGATGAATTAAAATAGGAGACATAAGCATTTTCTAGTGAGCTTCATATGATGTTAGAACTCTGATGTTTAAGCCATTTCAATTATGACTAGATGTATCATTAAAATGTAACCATTAACACTTGCATGTTTTCTTGAATAATAGAGTATCATGCATGCATCTTTATTATATTATTTTGTTTTCTGTTGAAAATGTCACTTTGTTGTAGTATCCTACATTCTTTTGTAGCACTGCATGACTTGAAACTTTTCATTACTATATCACTCCTCATATCTCCTACAGATTTTAAGCAGGTGTTTCCAGCATTCCAGTACACAGGTGATGAATCTCTCACTTGGTACTGTCAGCTGAAATGAGGGCTCATGTTGCTTTGGGGAACTCGATGAAATCCTTGGATACCAACTCTGCATGAACATATCTGAAATTGTTGCTATTTGGCATGGCTCCTCCTATTAAGGGAAATGATAACTTAAATAGTTGGCTAAATCAGCATTTTTCCAGTTAATATTTGTCCCTCATTATTTCTATTTAATGAAACTAATGTTAATAACATTAATCATTTTAATGATGATAATAACAACTATGACTTCTATAGCACTCACATTTTGCAAAATGTTTTCTATATTATAATTCATTAGATCTTCACTCCTGTCCTTTGCTATTTTTCCTATTTTGTATAGGAGCAAATTAAGGCAGAGTCAAATGATTTGCCTAGAGTGGCACAACCAAATAAATGTCTAAGGGAGAATTTCTTCCTGACTTCTAATTCTGATTTCTATTCATCATGCTACCTAGCTGCCTTTGCTAAAAAAACATAAATACGTATATTTCTTATTTTAAAAAATTAGCTTCACAATATGAGAAAGAATTTCAAAACATAAGAAAATTAGGAAAAAATCAGGTAATTCATTGTGTATTAAGGGATGAAGTTATGTTAAGTAACGATATTATTAATATGAGACATAGAATCTTTCCATAATTCCCAAACTCATGGATGTTTTGCTCTAATAGATAGTTCATTGTTTTCTATATACAAAGGCATGAACATGTAAGAAAATAAATCTTCAAGTAGGAAGGAAAAACGAACTTGATTCATGTCATTTTCTACTAAATATGAGGAAATTGAAGTCTCTCCAAGACCATGGTATTATTGTACTTCATTCATTAAATATGATTTTTTTTACTTGGAATGTATAGAATTTGTGCCTCATAATAAGAAAATTCAAGGAACAGAAGGGAGTATATTATATATGCCTCTATCATTATATACACATAGTATTTTATCATTTGCTATGATTTTAGGCAACTTTTACCTATTGTATATAGAAAAAAGGATAATCTATGTAGGGTTTTGGCAATTTGTTCTTTTAACTTAAAACTAAGAATTAAGTTTCAAAACTTTACATAAATATTTTTAAAAATTCTTCCTTATAGTGTTATGAATAAAAATTAATCTTTGAGACTTTATACCAAATTATAAGTATTTATCAGTAAAGAGAAAGAAATAAAAAAGAAGAAAAATTGACCAGCCTAAATCAAAGTTTCTAGCCATGTGCTTCATCAGGCCCTAGATTCCACATGGGCGCTGGTCCATTTCGCAATGGCAGGAGCCAAGGGATCCAGTCACATACATGGTTGGACCAGACAAATTAAGGTGAGCCAATGAGCAGACTTAAGTTTAGGAAGGGATCAGAGCCCAAAAGAACAAGTTCCCTGATTCCTAGCCTGGCATGGTCTCCACCTGGTAGCTGCTGCTTCCCAGAGATACCTATATAGGTAAGTCCTGGGACAGCTGCTAGAAAGTTCTTTTCTCAAGCCAAAAAAAAAAAAAAATGGCAGAGAGAGCAAACCTGCTTCACACTCTGGCTTTCTAGCTCAGTTTATACCGTCCCCCAAGATCCTCCAATTAGCTAGGTTTTTACCTCAGTCCTCACAGGTCACATCCCTTGACTTCTGCCAATCCAGAATCCTGCCTGCCACTGGCAAATTAAGACACATGACTCTGTGACTCTTATAACATTAGATTTCCAGGATCTGATGGTCTCCTAGATATTTAATTAATCGGGGGTTTATGTGTTTTTTGGCTAGTTCTTTCCTATTACTCTGTCAGTTTAAATTATGGTGTTCAGAAAAATAGAATAAATTTGTAAACAGTGAACCAAATTCTCATTTCTGCCAAGAAGAGATTTTTAAGATATATGCAGGAATTAAAATCACATATGTGGTTTTAATAAATCCCAATGGAAATAATAGTTCTTTGAATAGAAAGTCAAGAAATAGAAAGCCCTCCACCCCACCCTGCTTTTTTTTCTAGCTAATGATATGGTGGGAGGCCTGATAAGTGAACAAGACAGATCCATAAAACTAAGTTAATAATCCTAAATATATTTTTGTTTCTTCATAAAATAAAAAGTTGATAAATATTGTACTGTTTTGCCATATGACTACCTCATTGGCTTCTCTGCAGCATTTATCTATAATAATAATTTATCTATAATTATAATTAATGAATTAATTATCTATAATTAAAACCAGTCCTTCAATGACAATTGAGGCTTTATACTATTAATATTATTAGAAATGATTCATATAACTCAGAGAATTTCTGTAGAGAAGGTTGGATTCAAAACTTTTTGAGGCAATGTTAAAATCATTCTCAAGGTATAACCACTAGAGGAGGTAAAAATCTGCCTTCACCCAATCCCTAGCTATGTGACTCTGGGCACATCACTTAAACATCTGTTTTCCTCAAGTTCCTCATCTGTAAAATAGGGTTAATAAGAGCAACTGCCTCATAGGGTTGTTGTGAGAATCGAATGAGATGCTATTTAAAAGGCTCTTAGCCCAGTGCCTCACATATAAAAGGCACCATCTAAAAATTGTGTTCTTTTTTATCTAATATACAGCTACCAAAGTTTACAATGGGCACAGAAAAATTTCTGTGGTTTTATTCCACTGGCTAAAATGATGAATAGCTTCCATTTGCTTAAAATTTTAAAAGCACAACTATCTGACAGCCTGCTATAAATTATGTATTTTGTGATCAAATCAATTAAGTGAAGTGGTTAATTCATGGTTGGCAAAATTGTCATGTTTCTGCCTTGTAGTCTCTTTCTAATACACATAAATGATGTGGTAAATATGAGAGCAATTTAGGAAAATAAAATATTGTCTAATCAACAATAAATAATGGAGCTTCTAGATATATAAGCGCATGAATGGAAGATAATTATTTTCCTTTAAAAAATTTGTATGGAAGATTCAGTTGCAAAACAGGAAATGAATCAGTAAATGTGCTTCTAATTTATATTATTACTTTGAAAAAAATAGTATTCTTGAGCAACATTTAAAAACTGGATTTTGTGTAACATAATGCAAATGTCCTTTCAAGTATTTTGAAAAAAATGAAAATTCCTAGTCCATGAGAAGCAGTGGGGCACAATGGATAGATAGGTCATTGGACTTTGAGTCATTTAGATCATTTTAAATCCTGCTTCTTAGCTTTGTGATTTTGCTCAAGTCATTTTACCTTTCTATGATGCAGTGTCTTTATAAAATTAATTTGTTTGACTTATAACATATAAGGTTCCTTTCAGTTCTAAAATCTATTATTCCTTTATCTATGAAATAAAAAAAAATCCTATATATAAGATTGCAGCCTGCCACGCCACCAGTAACTCATTGAAAAACATGCTTACAACCTGAAAGATATGGTCATAAAATGAACTTTGGCTTGATTTATATTCAGTATATATATATATTTTTAAACTGCCTATTAATTTACATTAGATAATTTAATCATGGCTACTTGTATTTATTAGATAAGATTCACTGGCTGAATTGACTGTGACATATTTGAAAAAAAGCCTGCTCAATTTAGTTATAGGTTGGTGGAATTTAAAGGGGAAAAAAAGACTTCTTTGATTTTAATTTATTTCTCCAGTGAAAAACATTTATATATATATATATAATTTATTTAAAAACAAAGTAGAAGAGAAGTGTGGCAATGTAAAAATATGGTTTTCCACTTTAATTATGAGGAATTTTAAGGCAAGTTTGAATTATGAAACAGTTTTCATAATTTTAACTGTACACTTTGGTCATTAAATAAGCTATGCTAAATAAAAAGGCTCACTGGGTGTTATTGTTCTTATTCAGTTTCCTCTGACTGTATAGAATTACCTTCACATAAAGACACCTTGATAATTTTATATTTCCATAGATATATTCTTGAGCCCACATATTAATGCAATAGGCTCTGATCTTTGGTCTCTTTTCTTCCTCCCCACCTCACCCTTTTACTTCACTTTGAAATTCCTTAGGCTATGTTTTTTATTTTTATTTGAGATTTGAATAATCAGCCCATAAAATGGAATGAATATTGTGAAATGGATGTTTGCAAGAGTTACTCCTCTTAAGAACAGAGAAATAGGTTCAGGTGGAGAAGAGGGTGGTGGTAGTAGTCCCAGACTAAGAAATAACCACAGAGAAAGATATTTATGACATTTTGAGATATTACCAAGGCAGTACTGTGGGTAGGATTTAGAGAATACTTAGTAGTCAATGCACATTTGACCAAGTTTATGAAATATTTTAGACTCATGCTAAAGCCTCTTTTTCTTTTGAAGTTCAAGAACTGTGTTTTGACAATATTTTTCATGAAATCTATTTCTTTTATTTAGGAATTAGAGAGGAACTCAGTAAAACCCTAAGACAATTAAACCTGACCAGTTAAATATTGATTACATATATACACAGAATTCTTTTGAATCTAAACCAATATAATAAAGACATATTCTTAATATTACATTTATTATTATATGTTTTCATTTAAGAAGTCATTCTTCATCATATGTTTTATGAGAGGTTTTTTCCATATATTTCATCTTGTACCTGAGGGTATAAAGATGCTATTTAATGCTGTTGGTTATATAATAATACATTTAATAATCTATTTTTATTATTCTAAAGGAAATGATACTCTCTTGAGTATCTCTAATTTACTTAAAAATATAATGTTCTGTATGTCATACCATCTACTGTGGGTAATTTGGGACATTGAATAAGCCTGGAGGAAGAGAATAGGGTAGGGGGAAGAAGTAGAGATCCACGTTCACCCATAATAAAGTTATACCAGAGTCAAACCAAATAAGATGCTAAGGTAAATAAACCAATAGGTCTAGGTAGAAGTTGTGAAGTAGATGTCAGATCAGTGGTTCAAAATGTATTTGAGGGGAAGAGCAGGAGAGAGGAGAGGTCAATATATAATACTGGGAAGAATAGGATAACACTATGGATGGAGAAACATGGCAGCACATAAAATTGACAAATTCATTTTGAAAAAAGTCCTACTAGAGATACTGCCTTTTCTGTTAGTGACAAGATAGAAGAGACCCTCCTTATGTAGATCTGTGCCAGTAGAGAATAGAGGTCATCCTTCTAACAGGACTTTCTGGAAGGCCATATTACTTAAGAGCATGGTTTGATGGAACATAACTAGTAGAAGTCCATTGGTAACTCTAGTTCATCCATGTTGCATAGTTTTGTTTTTTTTTTGTTTGTTTTTAGTTCTCAGCCCTATCAGTATAATAGGTTCTAGAAACTTTCCTGTCATCTTCACAAGTCTAGGATTTTTTGTGTTGCTCTTGTCCACTCGTTTTTATTAGGAATAAACAAGAACTCAGTAGAGAATTTTCATTTTTGAGGTGGGCATATCATAATGATAACTAATAGTGTATATAGGGTGGATGTGAAATAGGAAGAATTATCTCCTTCTAGAAGATGAAAGGGCTAATCATATGAATAATGAACATGAGTCCGTTGCCTTTTCCACTAGCTTCTGAGAAAATCTATTTGTATATAAGATCATAGAGCTCTACTAAAGATTGACTTTATAGATGAGTAAATTAGACTAAATGAAGCTTGTCTAATACTTGCCATGAATTAAGTAGATGAAATGGAAATTAAAGTTGGACCTTAACTTTGAGCTAAGTATTCTTTCTACTATCCTACCTAGTTTCCAGAATCCTGATGCTATCAACATAATACAATGCGAGGTTGTAATACCCAAGTTCCTGTGTATATAATATTTAAGTTGTGGCTAGGACACATGAGACACACATTACATTTGACCCTGGTATCCACCAATTCCCCCAGTTGGTGATGAACATATGGACTTTTTTTGCAGGAGTTAATATAGGGAAAAAAAATAAACAGTAAAGAGCACAGTACGACTAAAAAGAATTCTTAGTAAAAACTAAAGGGTGTGCTCTGGAGTCACACATAAGCTAGGTAATTATTAAAGATTTCTGTTGTCTACAGTATAATGGCTCAGTCACCTTGATGCTGAGGTACTCATGAGATATTCATATCCCATGATATGAATATGGGAGATACCCATACTCCCTTTCCTATTTTTTTCTCTCTTTCTCCCTCTCTCTTGGCTGGGGTACTCAGTCTCAGTTAACTCTCAGGATAGCAATGCTAATTGATTTCCTTTGGTGCAGGTGGGAAGTAGTTATGTTATAAACATATCCATGTCCCTATAATGTAAATAAAAATTTCTCTAAGCCCTAGGAGTCACAATGGGCTATGTGTATGTGTGTGTGTGTGTGGGGCGGGGTGAGGGATGGATGTGATACATGCTATTACTTGCCACTGTGTAGCTCCTAAAACTCCAACAATGTTTTTCATTTAAACAAAATCACTCACAATAGAACAGTGAATCTTAAACATAAAACATTTACCAAACAAGAAGGCAAAACCAAGAATAAATATGACATTTACTCAAAAAAGCAGAAGAAATAATAAAAATATAATAATAGTCCATTCATAAACCTGGCTTACACTTTTCCACCAATGCCTGTGATTATGGTTGTTGTCTTTCATGCTCAAAGAGGAACAAAATATTATAATTGTGTCATGTGTTTGACCATGTCTTATTGGGCCAATACAAACTCAGAAGATTCCACCACAGCCCATATGAACATTTGGGATGGAGATGTTTCTAAATTTGTGCATCTCATGTTTCATTTAAGCTAATGTAATTATGCTTTGTTCATCGATAACTGAGCCTTTTTTGATGCAGGTGTGATATACAGGATGGTTCTGGGCCAATGACTCCCATGTCTCACAATCAACACTAAAGTTCTTTAGAGACTTTAAGAATGCCCTTGTGTTAGTTAGTTCTTCTGACCTCTTGTTTGAGGCTTTCCTTGTGTGAGTTCTTCATAAAATAGTTTTAGGCAAATGTATTTTTGGCATTCAAACAACATGACTGATCCATCAAAGAGGTACTTCAATAAAAAAGTGCAATAAAATTTCATGGATGCACCCTCAAAGCAAACAATGGTTTTTAATAGACATTCTAAGGAGAAGAGGCAGAGAGTGGCCAGGCAAGGTATGGGATAAAATGATGTATTGATCATAAACTTATATTCAAGCTACGCATGCACATTCAACAAATGCAAAAGGCCCAAGGCAAGACAATTGCCACAAGACAATGTCAAGAAATTAGTCTTCCCCCTGGGGGAACAGTATGTTGCTTACATGGAGTGAAAGCTGAGCCAAAACATGGTTGGCAACAGTGAAGCAGAAAAGGAATGGGCAGCTTTCTGAGATTTTGTGCAGAACACTGAATTTTCTAATGTGGGCCAAAATACTTGCAAACATCAGGTAGCTTTGATGAAAATGATGGAGAAATTTAGAAGCTACTAAATGAAAAAAACAAGAACTCCCTGGGGTTTACCAGCAGGATAGTTCATCTGTCTCTTAAAAAAACAGCATTCAATTCCATCAAAAATAAAATGGGAATGAAACTTGGAGAGTTGCTGGATTCTTGGCTCAGTAAGAAGGCATATGAAATACATTTTTCACTGTTAGTAACAACGTAAAGAACTTCTATGATGCCATGAAGGTTATTTACAGGCCAAAGACCTATGGTGTATCTCAACTACCCAGCACTGATGGAGCCACACTGTTTAGTGATAAGGACATGATCCTAAAGAGATGGGCTGAAAACTTCCATAATGTTCTCAACAAACTATCGTCAGTCAATGCTGGAGCCACTGACCAAATACCTCAGATTGAATTCAATCCTTCTTGTGACAAACTTCCAATTGAAGAAAAGATTGTGCATGCCATTAATTTCCTCTCCTGTGGCATCAAAGTCTATATTATCTATGGGGAAAAGTAGAAACCTAGCAGAAACCTAGCAGAAAGGTCCATGAAAGGGGAATCCCATATACAGAGGACAGTTCTTGATTAATGGCCTCTTTATAGAACACTCTTACCTGCTGGGCAACATTCCATTCTGTCTGCTCTTCTGGTCGTTATAGTTTTCATATTGGGCAAAAGCCTCATCTCTGCTATTCTCAAACCACCAAAGCAGTGTCAATCTTTTTTTTAATACCAATCCATGTTTAGCAGAGTACTAAAAAAGGGCTATGCTCATTCAGCAAAAATACATCAGCATATCTTGAACCATCTGAAAACCGTCGCATTCCCCTTCTTTTAAGTTATTTTAGGCAGAAAATACTAACACAGGCATCCCTGAGAAGTTTCTCTCCTTTAAGGTTATATAGATGGTATTATGTAGCAATAAGACTAGATAACTTTTAAAATAGTAGAGTTTTGTTGTTTTTTTTTTCTTTGTCTTTTCTCCAGTCAGATTCTAGGCACTAAGGATCCCATTTGTCTTCAGCTCTTTGAACTGACTTATTCTTTCACAACCATTCACCTCTCAGGATAATGCTGTTTCTTCTCTAATCAACATAACTTCCAGAAAAAAAAAACTGCTGTAGAACCTGCTTATGGATTCAACTCCTTTCTGACTCTGTCAGTGACATCTGTCCCCATGTATTCCTGGGCTTAGCTTCCTTTCCTGTTTCTATCTTCTTGTTTTTTCCCTTGCCTTCTAATTCTCTAAGTCTCTGCATTACCATCATTATCATCACTAACATTTATAATAGCTTCTACTGTGTTTCAGGCACTATGATAAGGTCTTTATAATTACTATCTTATGTGATCTTCACTAAAACCTTTGCAGCTGGGTACTTCTATCATCTCCATTTTCCAAATGAGAAAACTGAGGCAGATGGTGGTTAAATGGCTTTTCCCGGGTCACCCAGGTAGTATGTGTATGAGGCTGGATTTGAATTTGTCTTCCTGACTCCTGGCCTGATATTTAGTTTAGACGTTGTGTCTCCCAGCTAAATGAGTAGTGTGACCCATCTCTAATTTACTATGTAAAATTAACAAAACCACTTTTTTTCAGATGTTCCTATAACAATCCTTACATAAGCATTCCTTATTTCTTAGTTATTTGACTTTTAGTTATCAGCTATAGTCTTCAAAATTCTGAAAACAGTCATATGTAAATGAGCTCAGGGGAAATAATATACTGGGACTCTATTTAATCCAATTGGTGCTATGCTTTCAAATAGGTCCTGTCAGCACACTTATCTGAGGGGCATATTTTTTTCTTCACTCCACATAGTAGTTTTGTGTCTCTCCTTAACATATTTAGCTAAAAGCCTCCAATTTTTTCAAGGTAATCTTATTAGCTTTCCACACAGAAAAGTTCTCCTTCTACCCCTTTCATCAGCCCAAATGTCTGCATAACAAAGGGCCATTTCATTCCCTTCAAGTCAAGATTTATGTATGCTGTCTATCAGACTAATATTGAAGAAAGAGCAATCTTTTCTTGAAGAATTATTGTACAGAAATGAGTGGGAAACTAAAGATCTATTCTGAGGTGATGTGGAAAAAAAAAAGACCAGAGTAAATATATTCTTTTTAGGAATATAAGCACTGAAGCTCCCTTATCATTGGTAAAGTTGAGGGTGAGGAGTATCAATGCAAAGTTGAGCAGCTCCTTTTTGTCTCTTTCTCTGTCATCATCATTCCTTTCACCACCCTCATCCAAAAGCTTACTATTTGTGACTTCATTTTGCTCCCTCCTCACACCCCATGCACATAGATGGTACAGGTTTTTTTTTGTTGTTGTTGTTGTTTTTTTGTCAACTTTAGCATTCTTGATGTTGCTCTTGCATGATCAGGCCATACCTCTCTATCTGTTGTATGTATACTCTTAAGGGCCACAATACAAAGATAGAGTAGTAGACTTAGAGCCTGGAAGGCTTGAATTCAGATCCTCCCTCAGACAATTCTTGCTAATTGACCCTGGGCAACTTACTTAAACTCTTTCTGCCTCAGTTTCTCCATCTATTGTGAGAATAAAAGGAGACAAATATTTTTAAAGTACATTGCAAACCGTCAAATACCATATAAATTCTGGCTCTTTTTTTAGTTTTTTTAGTTTCTGAGTTAGTGAATTCTCTATTCACATCAGGCTCTTTGGATACAATTTCCCCTTTCTTCTTCATCAGATATCATTTTTTTTGTCATTATGTCTTCAGAAATTATAGGCAATAAAAACCTACTTCTCCTTTATCCTTATTGCTTTGAAATCTATTTTTATAAAATCTAGGTAAAAGTCAGATGATACCTGCTTTTCCTTTCCTTCTGTACCTTAAATTCTAAGATGAAATAGTCACTTCCTCACAAAAATCCCATCAATTCTGCCCACTGTTCCTCATTATTTTTGAGAATGCAATGAAGAAAATAAGTGGTTCTTATTGATTCCTTTATATTTCGAAGGATGTAATTATCATGAAGACAAGTCAAGAAATTGTTACTGCTGTGCTTTAAGCAGATAAATCTAACACATGGCTATATAATTAGGGTATTCCATTACTTCCATAACTCTGTGACAAGTTTATAATCTGTTTCATCATCTATGTCTTCCTTCTATCCACATGGACTATAGACCTCTGATGACAGTATCATCTCAATTTCTGTGTATCCTACTTAATCTGTCACATTTTAAAGGGTTCAAAGTGATTCAGAAAGAGTTTAGCTCTCAGTGACACAACTTCTCTTTCAGTAGCCAAAATGGCTGAGATGGAGATAAGGGAATGATTAACCCCAAGAATATTTGACTCCCCCTCTGAAAGGAGAGGGAAAGAAAAAGAGCAAAAAGATAAGCTTTTGGACCAAGAAAACACCATGGAGGAAATAACATAAGGTGTTACTCTTCATTCTTAGTGACCAAGTCATGCAACGTCTTCTTCCTTCAAGGTAGCTTATAGTGTGTGGCATGTTAGATACATTTCCTTATTCTTCTGTACCAATGCCTCAGTAACTGAACATTTAACTATTTAACTTCTGTTTCCAAAAAGGAATTGGTATCTCAGTCAAGGCACTAGATATATTACAGTAATAGTACTTTTATAGTTCTACTTTATAGAAATTATAAAATCCTATATGTTATATGTACAAATTACAATCATTTTTAAAAGACCTAGAAATATGATGCTAAGTTATAATCACAATCCCTTGTTTATGCATCCCCAAATTACAAAGTGGCATACTTGACATGGAACAAAGGAACTTTAAATGCAAACAGCAACTCCAAGGGAGAAATTCAAAAGTAATCAAAAGGGAATTCTCTGTGACCCAACTTCCCATAAAAATGTTTGACACTTAATAAATGAAAGGAATGCAGTCACCATACTCACAGTTTTGTTTTAGGTTCCACAATGAATGCCTACACAGCACTAATTGAGGAGACTTTTTACAAAATGAAATAAAAATTTCTAGTATAGTTCCCAAAAGGGACAGAATCATCTTCAGCAGTATCACCACAGCTAAACAACAAGCAATTAGTTTGATGAAAATAATTCATAGACGGTGAGTGTTCTGTTGCAAATGACAGTAGATTTAGTAAAATAGCACTTTCTGATGCACAGAGATAGATATAAACATGCACACACACAAAGTCTATGTTTGAAACCAGGTTTTTTTAACTAAGTGTCATGAATAAAAATTCTATCCTTATCATTATAAATTGAAAAATATTCAAGAAAAAGAAAGAAAGGGATGCATAGGAAACAGCATTAACATTTCTACTACAGGCTAATAAAATAGTATTCTATCACGTTAACTATCAATCATTTGGGTTCTCAAAGGCTCTTGATGGAGAATAAGTGATAGAAGGTATTGCCAAGTTGGAAGTGCTTCAAATAGAAGTCCAGCAATGAACTGAATATCTTTTGCCCAAGAGAATCATAGTCCAAAGAAGACTAGTAATCAGGAGACTGAGCACTGTTTGTTTTATTTCTTTAAAAAAAATCAGTCAATGAGGTTTGTCTCAGTATTTAAAAGCATGCATCCTTTAAAATAGTTACAGTAAAATATAACATACTAAGCATAAGGAAGCTGGTATTATTTACCTAATAAAATAATTATGTTTTTACAAGGGAGTAACCAGTGGTGGAATCCTATATCTTTTCTGAAAAATAGTGATATTAGCTGATTTTTCTCTCTCAAATATGTTTCTCTCATCCATCACTCACCTTACCCCTGAGAATAACTTTAAATAGAATCTGGCCACTAATAATTGCCCTCCAATTCCATCAGTTTTGCTCAAAGGACTTTTCAGTGAAGGCATGTTTACCCTTCATCCAAGATTTTAACACTTCCTTGTCTTTGTTTGAAAATGTGAATTCAAATTCTGAATCTAAGATTGCCATCTAGGCAAGTCAATTAAACTTTCTAGACCTCAATTGTCTTATCTATAAAATGTGGGTTTGGATTGTATCATCCTGAAAGTTCCTTCTAGCACTAAATCCTATTCTATAAATGTATTTGTATTTTATACTTCAAACATGGGCCTTGATACATGGTAAAATATAAATATGCATCCCAAAGGGGGAAAAAAGTCAAAAAGTTCCTTCCCCCAGAGAACACAACTATTTATTAAGTAAAAATAATAACTTCCAGCCATTCTAGAAAGAGAAAAAGTATTTTTCCCCTCTTACCATAACAATCAGAACAAGCAAAGGCCAATAATTTAATGTGTTTATTTTTGCAAATTCTTGGGATTTACCTGCACTAAATTCTTAGAGGTATCTGACTACTCATTATAGCTCGTCCTGTATATGTTTTCAGCCTTGAAGAACTCTGTTTTGGAGATTGCTTTAACCTATGAGTTTAATTTTCCTTTAGTTTCCTTCTACACTTAGCCTGAAGTACATGAAGTTGTTGGTTTGTGTTTCAAAAACATTCTGATAATAGACAATATAAATAATTTTATAATTTTAAGTATTTTGTTTTATTCTTCTAAAAATATTATCTTGTTATAGGCTTTACCAGATTGCCAAAAGAATTCTATGATAAAAGAAAAAAGGTTATGAACCTTTGATCCAATTTAAATAACAAGGTCTTCTTTACTCCTGAGTTAGAGGTTCACTGTTCCATCCCTCCCCTAATGATACCCTTTGAAGACATTTGGAATGATTTTTTAAAAATTAAATTTAATTAGTTAATTAATTAATTTAGAATATTTTTCCATGGCTACATGATTTATGTTCTTTCTCTCTCTTCCTCCCACCCCCCTCCCATAGCTAAGGAGCAATTCCACTGGGTTTTACATGTGTCATTGATCAAGACCTATTTCCATATTATTAATATTTGCACTAGGGTGATCACTTAGAGCCTACATCCCTACTCATATCCCCATCGACCCATGTGATCAAACAGTTGTTTTTCATCTGTGTTTCTGCTTCCACAGTTCTTTTTTCTGGATGTGGATAGCATTCTTTCTCATAAATCCCTCAGACTTGTCCTGGATCATTGCATTGCTGCTAGAAGAGAAGTCCATTACGTTTGATTGTGCCACAGTGTATATTTGTCTCTATGTACAATGTTCTCCTGGTTCTGCTCCTTTCACTCTGCATCAATTCCTGGAGGTCATTTCAGTTCACATGGAATTCCTCCAGTTTATTATTCCTTTCAGTACAATAGTATTCAATCACCAACAGATACCACAATTTGTTCAGCCATTCCCTAATTGAAGGGCATCCCCTCGTTTTCCATTTTTTTGCCACCACAAAGAGCAAGGCTATAAATATTTTTGTACAAGTCTTTTTCCTTATGATCTCCTTGGGGTATAAACCCAGCAGTGGTATGGCTGAATCAAAGGGCAAACAATCTTTTAAAACCCTCTAGGAATAGTTTAAATTGCCCTCCAGAACGGTTGGATCAATTCAGAACACCAGCAATGCATTAATGTCCCAGTTTTGCCACATCCCCTCCAACATTTATTACTTTCTTTTGCTGTCATATTAGCCAATCTGCTAGGTGTGAGGTGGTACCTCAGAGTTGTTTTGATTTGCATTTCTCTGATTATAAGAGATTTAGAACACTTTTTCATGTGTTTATTGGTAGTTTTGATCATTTGAATTGATTTATTGTTGTTTTTCAGTTGTTCTAGTCTCCTCTAACTCTGTGACCCAATTTGAGGTTTTCTTGGCAAAGATACTGTAATGGTTTGCCATTTCCTTCTCCAGTTCATTTTGCAGACTGGGAAATTGAGTCAAACATTGAATGGACTAGCTCAGCTTCACATAGCTAGTAAATGTCTGAGGCAGATTTTGAATTCAGCATTCTATTCACAGAGAATTTAGCTGCTGAAATGCTTTAGAGATCCAAATATATTGACTTGTTCACCTAATTTACTCCTCTCATGAAGATTATTTAGTCATTAACACCATGTTCCCAGAGAATTGTCACTTAAATTGAGGAAGAAGTAAAAATTGAAAAAGTAACTGGAATAGACCTATATCCCTAAATCTCTCTCTCTCTCTCTCTCTCTCTCTATCTCTCTGTCTCTGTCTCTCTCTCTCTCTCTCTCTCTCTCTCTCTCTCTCTCTCTCTCTCTATCTCTCTGTCTCTCTCTCTCTCTCTCTCTCTCATACACACACACACACACACACACACACACACACACAGCTGTCTGTATACATAATAAAGAGAGTTGGAGAAAGAGATAGGCTATCTTTATAGTAAATAAATACTAAAGAATGTGGAAGTAGTAAGAGAACACTTATCTCTCTCTCTCTGTCTCTCTTCTTTCCCTGTCTCACTGTCTCTCTGTCTCTGTCTGTGTCATCTATCCAGGTAGACAGCACAGTATATAGTACCAAGCTTGAAGTCAGGAAGACCAGCAGTCAAATCTGGCCTCAGACACTCACTAGTTACATAACCTCAGCAAGTCTCTTAACCCTGTTTGTCTCAGTTTCTTCACTATAAAATAAGCTGGAGAAGAAAATGGCAAATCACTTCAGTATCTTTGCCAGGAAAATCCCAAGTGGGAGTCAGTGAAAATCATATGCAAATGAAAGTACTGAAAAACAGAAACAAAAACAAATATATGTATGAATAGATAGAGATAGGTGTAGTTCTCTCTCTCTCTCTCTCTCTCTCTCTCTCTCTCTCTCTCTCTCTCTCTCTCTCTCCCCACACACACACACACACACACACACACACACACATACATATCATAGTAGCATCACAGTAGTGCCCCCTTATCTGAGTTCTGCTGTCTTCAGTTATCCATAAGGTCATCTGTGAAGCATCTGAAGTCCATCCAAGTTTCAGTTACTTGTTGTCAGCCTGGAAGCAGTGCTACCTAATGGTAGGGTTTCCCTGCCCCCTGCTACTCCCCCAACTATCTTCCCCCTTTTACTTTCACTGCACTTATGGAAGTGGGATGTTGTGGAACACTTAGGATATATATATATATA
>NC_058130.1:455818937-455989365 GCF_016433145.1 Gracilinanus agilis | reverse complement strand
TATATATATATATGTACACATACATACTCCTATATATTTTATGTATATACATATATACTCATATACATACATAAATTTATTTATATATGTATACACATACATAGATACATTTATGCAAAGAATGAAAATGATATGCTTATTTTATTTCTGGTAAGAGATAGGACAATTAGTCAGTTTTTCCACGCTTTAGTTAGTAGAGAGACGTGACTCTTTTTTTGCCATCGAAATCAGATGGTCTCCAGAAGACACTTTATATGAGCTGAGAATTCTTTGATAAACCCTATTCAATGTCCTGGCTTTTCATTTTATATCTCTGAATGGGAATGACTAAGTTGTAGTCTAAGAAGTGGAGGTGTAGAGGAGATTTTATTCGATTACTAGGTATCAGGAAAGAAAGACTGAGTGAAGGGCTGCAGGCAGGAGATAGTACTGTGAATTAAGGGAACAACAAGTAGTCTGTGTGATGGGAAGTAATATACAATGAGTCTGGAAAGGTAGATTGTGGCGAGATTGTGAAGGGCTTTAAATGTCAAGTGGAGAAGCCTGTACTTTATCCTGGATGAAGTAAGGTGAGCAATGGATGTTTTTGAGCTTAGGACTGAAAGAGTCTGATCAGGACATTATTTTGGCAGCTATATGGAGGTGAGGGTGGTGAGGGGAGAGACTAGAGGTAGGAAGAAAGATCAATTGGCAGGTTATTGCAGTAGTCCATTTGAGAAATAATGAAGCTTAAACTAAGTTGCCGAGATGATCAAATAAGATAATATTTTAAAAGTACTTAAAACACTCCCCAGAAGAGAGTGGGCATGATGTAAATGCTTATTCTCCTTCAGAAAGGAAGGATAAATAGGAGAAATGATCTAGAAGTAAAATGAATAATAACACTGGGTAAGTGATTGGATATGGGAGCAGTGATATAAAGGAGAAGGTGAAGGTAATGCTGATGTTGTGACTTTAAGTGACTAACAAGATATAAGTGGGGCAGCTGGGTAGCTCAGTGGAGTGAGAGTCAGGCCTAGAGACGGGAGGTCGTAGATTCAAACCCGGCCTCAGCCACTTCCCAGCTGTGTGACCCTGAGCAAGTCACTTGACCCCCATTGCCCACCCTTACCACTCTTCCACCTATGAGACAATACACCAAAGTACAAGGGTTTAAAAAAAAAAAGATATAAGTACAGTCCTTAAAAGAAGTAGAAGAATTTGGAGGAACACTAGGTTTAGGTTTTGATAATGATGTCCATTTTAGATATGTTGAGATATCAATGACCATGGGACATTCAAGTGAAGATGTCCAGTAAACAGCTTTGGTGATGCAAGAACTCTGTTTTAGTAGAATGATATAAAGATTGGATACATGGGTTTGAAAATCATTGGTATAAAGATGATAATTGAAGCCATGAGAACAGATGAGAACACTGGGAAGGAGTCTAGAAAGCAAAACAATTTGTACTTTAGGAATGTAACATACTTATTCAATAAATAATTTTGGGTTGTTTGAAAATGTAATGAAGTGAAAGTAGACACAAGGTTTGACTAGTACTTTAATGCCATCTTAGGTAGACACCGAATTCCCTGTGCACTGACCTGAAAAATAGATATAAGCTCCTAAGAGCTAAGAGAAATGCTGTCCTACTTTCAAGTGAGAGCAGCAGCAACAGCTAAAAATATAGAGAAATCTATAACATAACTGATTTGATGTAGAATTTTCAAATCTACACCATCTTTTTTCCTTTAACTTCTGACTAGGTAAATGCAGTAGTTTCAAGAAGAAAGCATAGAGGTAATTCATTGAGCAAGAAACCAAAGTATGTCATCTTGTCTCGAATAGGAAAAACAAGTTCCAAACTTGAAACCCCAGAGATAAACATAAATTGCTCACTTGAATAATAGGTATAGAATGGATAGGAACTTAAGAGATCTTTTAATTTTTTTCCAGAAAAAGAAATTGAGACATGGAGACATTCTCGCTTTAACCTTCATCCTTATTTCATTTTCTCCACTCACCAGGGTTTGACAACTTTGGACCTAATGTGTCAGAAGCTCAGATTTTTCACCACTGACAACAGAGTCAGCTCTATAGTACAGACCTCTTGGGGTTTAAGAGCAGAGGCTAAAAGACTTGGCTGAAGCTATACTCAAGCCTAGAAGCAGCTGAACACACTGGGCAGCTTTTAAACTGCATTGCCCATTAGTTACCATCCCTGCCTGGAAACAATCTAAGTCTCTGTTAAGAGTACAAATCTAGGCCTCAGGCTTCCTGAGGCTTCTGACTCTGGAACTGATTCAGGGGAGCTTTGATTTAGTCTCTTGGTTTTCACCTTTTACCTGAGCTGATCTCTAAACCTCAGACTGAAGTAACACATTACTTGGACTTGCCTGATCCTTCCTTCCCCTGCTTGGCCCCATGGAGAGAGGTGAAACCTGCAGCATTTGATCCATAATTACTGCCCAATCCTCCTTATTCTGTCACTGCCATCACAGCTACATGCTCAATTTTACCTCTTACTCTTTTTCCCCCCCTAGTTCCTGCTTCCATATACCTCAGACAGGAATGGTGTTTCTCTGGGGTTTATTTCATGTGTAGAGGAAAATAATATGAACAAATTAGGAAAGAATATCCTAGAATAGAATGATTAAAACATGAATGAAATAAATCCAATATTAGCTGGTACCTAATATTTGAATTATTTCTATCTAATTTTTACAGCATCCTACCATAGTGGATAGAGATCTGACTTTGAAACCCGTAAGACCTGGGTTCAAGTTCTGCTTTTGACTGTTAATATCTCTATATCTAGACAAGTCACTAAAGTTTTCAGTGCTCTAGGGAAGTCTCTAAAATTATAAATGTCAGAGACAGTTCCTTTTTTCATTGATAGAAAGGTTTCCTCACTTAGCAACTCCTTATAAAAATAAAATCATAGGTTCAGACCCTGACCCTTTTATTTTATCCCACCACAATTTTATCTTCCATTAGAATATTTGATGCCTCTTTGGTCCCTAAATATGAACTATAAACATGAACAAACACACACACACACACATACACACACAGAGCCTTACAGTACCTCTATGCTAATTTCTAGTCTTTAATGAGTTCATTCATCTAATCTATAATTTCCAGCTTACCCTCAGCAAATAAGGATGATTTCTCGTTATGCCATCTCCTCCCTCAACCAATTTTACTATATATTTGCTAATCAGTGTAGTATAGTTGAAAGTGAGATGGTGTTGAAGAACATGGCTTTGGATCTTGTCTCTTCCACTTATTGTTTGTGTGTCCTTAGGCACAAGTATGAACAAGTAATTGTTAATCACTTTCTATAATATAGGTAATCAAGTGGAATGAAATGAGCAATGAAACAGGAGTTGGAAGTTATAGAGTTCAAATCTGGGGTCTGTCACAAACTCTAACCATGTAACTACTCCACCTCTGTGGGCTTCAGCTTTTCTGACTTGTAGAGAAATGAGAACTCTGTAATAGACTACCTTTAAGATTCCTTCTAGTACCAATACACAAATGGCAATAATATGAGCCCACTGATTTGCCTGAAATGCATACAAACATATCCGAAAATGTGCATACCCTTTTCATAAATAGCTGTTTATAATTTTAATCATATTAAGGAATATATGACAAGTATACAGGCATTCAAAATAAGAAATGAAAAACTCGAGTTACTGGAGTAATTGGTAGTCCTGACAGTGCTAGGTTGGGAAAGGTGTAATGAAGCATGTGCATTCAAAAAAGTGCAACAATTCCAGATTAAATTTCACCCCCATAGTTGGCAGTGCTCCATCTGCATTCAAAGGAAATTTGCTAAGCATCCCCATGGATTGAGGAGGTTTATTTTCAAAGCTTCATTTTCCATCCCAAAGATTGTCATCCTAGGTTTATTCAAAATACATTGAATGAAGTCTCTAAGAAAGCTTCCACAAAAGGTAACAATGCTATTTTTTTTTTAGAGAGAAAGGATGAATGTATTCAGAGCTATCATTCCATCACATTTCATTATAAAGACAACTTAAATAACCTTTAAATATGTAATGAGGCTTTTAAAGGAAAATTATAAATAATATAAAATGGATAAGTAATGGAAAGATATTGATGAACTCAAGAACTTAAAACTCTTGCCAAAATGTGTATCATGTTTGCTTTTTGGTGATGAGTTATCTAAAGTATAACTGAATCATTAACTATTACACATATATGATGATCATTTAGTATATTAAGACTTCATTGTGTGAATCAAGTATGTTCCAAAACTTTATTTGGAAAATGTTTATTTGAAACTTGGAAGGTATTATCTCATAAAAACTATTTGCAAAATCATAATCAATGTTATTGTAAATATATTTAGGACAAATTCTGAAGAGGTCAAACAGTTTAGAAACTAAAGTAGGAAGTCCTTTTTACCTTTTCTTGTGCCAAACTCTAGAAAAAGGCCAGATGAGTCTTTATTATCATAATTCCCAACTCTTATTTCAGTCCTTTCTCCTCTCAGGTTCTTAGGACCTTTAGGCCCAATTCAAGATCTGCATAAATCTTCCTTCCTTCCTTCCTTCCTTCCTTCCTCTCTTTGGTATGATCCTGGAAGAGGTATTTTCAGTGTTCTCCTGTTCAGTGCTCTGGTCTTTATCCAGGAAGTATACCTGGTCCCCTGGAGCCACAAGCAGTAGCACTTTTTTTGTGTTGGAACTGACCCCAACACCACTGCTCCCTCCTGACCCATTTCCAGTGCTCCTTTCTGCCCTTGAACCCCAATTCAGAATTGTTTAAGGGTGACATAGCTGCCAGTCAGTGTCATCTGTACCTAGTGCCTGCAAGGAGTCTACAGTAATCTCTTTTGGACAAATTGTCCTACCTCCTTTCCATGTCTAGGCTGAGAACTCCTAAAACTTCTCCTGTTATGAAGCTGATGCTATGTGTTCATATTCTGGATAGGCTCCCACCCTAGTGTCACAAACTTCTCATCACAACCTTCTGAGTTTTCTTATGCCAGAAAAATGTCCTGCCCTGTCTTTTCATTAGCTCTTCTGCTCTCTATATGCAATATTTTAAAAAAGATGATGCTTATTAATTTAACATATTCTGTAATCGGTAGAATTTAAGAGGTTGCAATGAGGAAAAAATTTTAAATTAGACTATATTTATAAATATTTTGGTAGGCTCTTTCTAACATTTTTCCCCAAGATGGATTTGTTTGTAGTTCTCTACAGTCCTCTTTTTGAACTTTGTAAGATTCTCTAAAAATCCCATTTATCTATGCTCTCTCTCCCTCCCTCAGCATGCACATTACAGTTCCCAGTAGTGCTTTTGGAGGGCATGAGAGAGGTGCCTTTTAACTATCAACTTTTTTTTTTTTTATAAATTGGGAACTGTATTGGATAGAAAAAGAGTTCTTAACCTGGAGTCCATGATCCTCTAAATCGTCTATTGATAGATCTCATTGGATCTGTGAAGTTGGGTAGGAAATCCAGATTACACCTCTTATTTTCCTTAGCCTTTTATTTCCTTTATAATCCTGTGTATTTTATTTTAAACATTTCAAACATTATTTTGAGAAGGGATCCAGAAACATTATTGCCATATTGCCATTGGGACTTGAAATAATGAAAACCTTTAAAATCAAGAAAAATGCAGTGTTTGTTAGAAAATGTTGGCAGTTTTATTACTGTGTTCCATTATCTCTACCTTAAATCTTACAGCATATTTCTGCAAAGTGACCACCCCCTCTAACCCCCATCCGCACACCCCAGGGAAAATTGTTAACACAGGCTTATGAGAACATTGCCCCTCAGCCACAGGACTGCATTTGGGTAATGAATACAACACCTGGTAATAACAATGCAAAGCTGGGAAGAGAATTCTTGGCTGGTTACAATAAATGAAGATTTGTTAAGTTTTTAACCAGTATTTTATAGAATTCATGCCATTAATGTGCAAAGCATTCCGTGGATACCCAATAAATATTCATTGGCATGATTAATTAATAAAGCCCTGTTCAGGCCACGAAAATCTTATTGGAGGTGAAGAGCTTTACTATATGAGAAAATTATTTTTTTAGGATGCCAAATGTTCCCTACTTCCAGAAAAGATTTTTTGACCCAGGTACATGGTAGGAATCATCAAGATTATCTTTCTTTTGCCCTGACTCTCTGTAAGGTGAAATTCACTGTACATGTTGAATATGCATGACCAGAATTCTGCTAGAAGCTCTACTTTGTTATCAGAATGCTTGTACCAAGTTGAGTATGTTCTTCTTGCCTTAATTTGTGCTTATTGAAAATATCTATAGCTTCAGGCCTTTAAAAAATTAGGTACAGAATAAGTTATTCAACTACCAACTCTTTTTTACTCTTTGACAGTACAACTTGCAAAAAGTGTCAAAAAAACTTTAAGCTACATTTGAAGTCTCCAAATCTGTCATTTGGGCCCTTCTTTGTTTCACCAGACAGATTTCCTTTGCCACTCCCCCAGGTAAACTTTTTATTACATATACACATTGATTGCCTATGGGAAATACTATTAACATATTGATTATTAACTCCAAAAGGGAGCAAACTTTTTTTGGGGGGAAAAAAAAGAAACATCAGGCCTTCAGTTTCCACAGTATTCCATCTTAAGGAAAAGACAAACAAATGAAAAACCTATTGAATGGTGATTTTCTTTTGACTTTTAATATTTTTAATTCATTATATGTGCCCTAGTATAAGTTTGAGGAATTAAAAATGTTTAAATCATGCTATAATGGCCTTACTTTCCAACTAGAATGCTAGTAAATACATTGTAAAAAATTGTAAGGTTAAAATTCAAACCATAGTTTTTCCATTCAGTTAAACAGGGATTTCATTGTTTTCTTCCTCCACCAAATTCCAAATGTAAAATAATAGCTCTTCCTCAAGAAAGATCCTGGGGGCAGCTGGGTATCTCAGTGGACTGAGAACCAGGCCTAGAGACTGGAGGTACTAGGTTCAAATCTGGCCTCAGACACTTCCCAGCTGCATGACCCTGGGCAAGTCACTTGACCCCCATTGCCCACCATTACCACTCTTCCACTAAGGAGCCAATACACAGAAGTTAAGGGTTTAAAAAAGAAAGAAAGAAAGAAAGAAAGAAAGAAAGAAAGAAAGAAAGAAAGAAAGAAAGAAAGAAAGAAAGAAAGATGCTGCTCAATAATTTTTCTAAGACTTTTTTTAGCCTCTCAAGAGTAGTAGTATTCAGCCTTACCTTCCAAAGATCAATTAATATTTACATTTAATACTTTAAAGAATATACACTATCATCTGTGCCCACAATGCACATTTTAAATATCCTGATCCTCAGTGGAAGGTTTCATGAGTTGCCATGGCCAGAAATGTTCATTGCCTGGTTTTGAGCCTTCTTTTTCAAATATTTAAGGCTCTCCGAATTTTCCTAGAACTCAGCCCTGAGACAATATAGTCATGAGATTCCTGGAGTCTCATTCAAAGACCTTCCATTATGACTTGCCCTGGCTGTCATTTCTTCCCTACAGAGAAGAACTGAAGTATGATTTTTCCTGGAAGATTAATTAGCATATCATATAAGTGTTAAATGTATAGATAAGTTTCATCTCTGTAACATAATGTTGCTTGCCAATTTAAAGCAAAGTTGGGCTCAGTAAAAATATTATCTTATCTGTAGGTGATTTGTTTTTCATTATTAATCATATTCATTTAATAACATTTCATAAATTTATTTCATAGTTATATTTTTTCAAAATTATTCCATTTAAAATACCAGTCTCACATATAAAGAATATGTATGCATACGTATGTACAAATACCACACTTTTAAGGATATAACCTGACAATTGCAGTTCCCCTAGGAACAGTAGGATCAAAAACTTTCAGTAATCTTTGGCTTCTACTTGTCTTAATTATTTTGTAGTTTTCCATTCCATGAGAACAATAACAAAGTAAAACCATTTTCTGTAACTACCAATCATCTCCCTTCTCTGTATTTTCTTGTACATCTATATGATTTCTTGTCATCTGCTTTATTTTTTAATCTGTATTGTACAGGGTACACCATTAAGATGTTTCATAGGCATCAAAGGTAAACCTTTGCAAATGCTGGCAATGTAATTACTTAGTGCATCATAAAAGATCAGTCCAAGGCAGAGCTGGATATTACTTCAGTTTTGAATTAATCTGAATGACCCCCAGCTTTATTGCTTTTGAGTTTCAAGGAATGATAAAATGCCAAGTCGTTGGAAATAAACTGATATAACCTAAACAATCTGACATGAGTAATGTATAGTTTCTCTGACTTGTTCCATGTTCTGTAGATTTTACAACCAGTTTCAATATTTTATTGAGAAATGCTCATCTTAATGAATCTGAGTGCCTTGCACCTCGCTAACAAAATATATCTGTCTTGAAAAGAACAGAAAATCCAGTGCTATGTATATCTGTGTTTTATGTCGGCTGCAACCTAAACTCACCAAAGAAATAAATTGGGAAGCCCTGTTTCAGACGTGTTAACTATAAATGTTTCTTTGGGACGTGGCATTGGGGCGTTTCAGAGTCAAACTTTGGTGGACAGTGTAAGTCACTCAACCCTAAAGGAAGTCACTGAGTCTTATTAGCCTGTAATGGGATTTGTGGGTATACCTTATGCTTACTACTTTGAAAATTCTTCTTTAATCTGTCACTGAAGTATTTCAAAGAAATGGCTGGAGTTAGTCTGACTTGACATTTCTTTGTGTTGGCCTTATAAATTGTTCTTTAAGTACAAACACTGTCAGCTTGTCACCTTGAAAGCAGAGAAATCAGTAGGAAAAGAATCTAAGCAACCTTTTTTAGGTTAAAATAATGGTATAAATGACCACCCCAGATAACTTATTCTGTGAGACAGGGGTTTCTATTGTTTTGTTTTGTTTTTCCTCTTAGTCTTATAACTCTTAAGAAAGTAAAAAAGTATTACTTTAAAAATGAGATGCATTTATTTATTTTATTTTAATATTTTTGCTCCTTATGTTCTGTCTTAGAATCAGTACTAAATATCAGTACCAAGGCAGAAGAGCATTAAGGACTAAGCAATTGGGCTCAAGTGACTTATCTGGGGTAACACAAAGTGTCTGGGACCAAATTTGAACCCAAATCCACCTGGGCTTGGATCTCTATCCTCTGAGTTGCCTTGCTGCCCCTAAAAAGATGCATTTATTATATGTTGAGCACAGTGCTAATTGCTTAGGGGATACAAAGCCAGCCTTTCTAAGCTTGCTGAACAATACTCCTCCTCACTCTCTACTTTCCAGCTAACATGCCCAATTTGTTCTCAGAATTTCAATTTCCAGCCTGTTCCTTTGGCATAGATGATAAATGATCTATAGCTAGAAAGTACTCCCTCTTCACCTTGGAATACCTAGCTTCCTTTAATGTCTAGTTCCCAAGCCATCTTAGATAAAAAGTCTTTTCTGATTTAGAAATGACTGTAGACTTCCTTTTTTCTTAGTCCTCATTAACCTCACTACCAACATGTTCAGGGTTTCCTCTATTGGAATATAAATTCCGAGAGTTGTCCCATTTTTGTATTTGCAATTCCACTTGTGCTTAATCTTTTTTCATTATTCATTATTCATTTCCTTAGATGTTCTCTACTTCCTCCAGCTCAAATTATTTGGTAAATGCTTATTTGTTTACCTACTGTACAGGGATTAATCCCCTCTGACCCCCTCTCTATTGTTTTGTCTTTGTATCTCTAGTGCCTAGCACAATGCATGTAGGACATGCTTATTGGATTGGAATGGAGTGGTTTTTCAAGAAGTTTATATTTGTAGCAAAATTCATATAAAACTACACAAATAATGAAGATTCTGTCCTTCTATGACTTATATGGAGGTAGAATATAGGCTCTTCCTTCTATAAGAGAGATTTATTCTTTCCAAGTGGGAGCAGGAAATTGGGGCCATAGGTTACTCTTTGCTCCTCAGAGAATGGGGCCACCAAATTAGAAGTATATATGTATTTATTCCCTTAAATATTATTAGACTGAAGTATATCATCAGTTTCTACCTAATTTCTGATTGCTTAGCCATTTTCAGAGCTGGAATCCAAGAGAACCCAAAGAGTTTAGATACTTGACAAAAACTTGAAGCTTGACCAATCCCAAAGGAGATTGGCTCAAAGAATTCCACAAAGGGGTATGTATTGTAGCTTGATAAATCCTTCCAAAGGAGATTCAAAGGGGACTGGCAAAAGCTTTAGTTCTCTCCTCTTACCAACTAAACTACTCAGGGCTTTCATCTCTACTAATAAAGAGAGAGTCCCATACCAAAGAGGTCACGTAGTCTGCTACAGAGTGGAAGACACTAATATAAGTATAATAAATGTATTACATAAAAATTGCTAAAAATAGACACCTCACAATGAATTTTTGCAAGTGATGATTTCTTGTGCTTTTCCAGAACTGATACTAGAGCTCTTTCACGGTTCAGAAATGAGATTTCAAAAGTTCAATATACCATATAACTCCTTGAGATATTAGTGGGAATAGATAAGAGTATCACAAAATATTGGTTTCCTTGACAAAGAAGTATTCCCAGACTTAATTGTGTTCCTAGACCACATCTCTGGAGCCCAGACATATTTCATTAGCCCCTGCAACTTTCTCACATATTTTATTCAGAACATGGTGAGCTCCATGTTAGATAACTAGTATAGTACCAAATTTTACTAGATATCCTGGAAGACCCTAGGAATAATAAATTGTTAGTCCTAACCTAATGATGAAAATCCTAAAAGAGTGTGGTTTGGTATTTGGTAAGAGTAAGACACCATACCAATTGTAGAAAGTTCCTAAAGATTCTCAAAATAAATAACATATCCTTCCAAATTACTGGTATTTTTGGAAAGATTATGAAGTGGGATATTCTTATTTAAATTTTTGTAGATACCTGAATCCTGGAACCTAGAATCATCCCAACCCTTAGAGTACAGTTTTAGACATCTAATCATCCAGCATATACCTGACTGGAAATTTCTTTAGTAGCAGGATACAAAATGGTCAGATCATAAAACCTTTATTAAGCACTTCCTCTTTGCTAGGAAATATACTAAGTGTTGAAGCTTTGAAGAAAGGAAAAAAACAGCCCTACTCCTTGAGGAACTCATAATCTAATGGAGGAGAAAACATGCAAATAATGATATTCAAACAAGATAAATACTGGATAAAATAGAAATAATCTCAGAGGAAAACCGCTAGCATTAAAGGGGATTGACAAAGGCATTTTACTAAAATTGGGGGTTTATGTGTCATTAAAGGAAACAAGGAGGGTCAAATGGAGAGTCTGCCAGGTTTGAGGAACAAGCAGCATACAGGCACAGATTTGAGACTGAGTGTCTTCTGAAAGGAATAGCAAGGAGGCTAGTATCAATGAATTATAACATATATGGAAGGAAGTAAGGAATAAGAAAACTAAAAAGGTAGGAAAGGGCCAGGTTATAAAGAGATTTTAACGTTGGGAGAGTATTTTTTTTCTACATTTAAAAGGGAACTCTGGAGTTTATTTATAAGCTTAAATGGTGAGGCATGTACTAAGGGAAAAACACTTTGACACCTTAGCGGAGGATGGATTGTAGTACAAAGATGTTTGAAGCAATGAGACAAACCAGGCATAAGGATAGAGTGAAAGTGGCAGAGTGAGAGTGGAGTGAAAGGAGAGAATGGGTATATTAGAGAGAATTTTCCAAGATTTATCAGTTGATCGGATATGTAAGAGTGAAAGAATATTTGAGGGGATGATCTCTGGATTGTGAGTGTAATTGACTAGAAAGATGATGCTATCCTCAAAAAGTATTATGGAAATTAAAAAGAGAGGACACTTTGGGGATAAATATAATGAATTCAATTTTGGATATATTGAATTTAATATGTGAAGGAGACATCCAGTTCAAGATGTCCAATAGATAGTTGAAGATGTCAGGATGGAGGTTAGGAGTGAAGGTAAGGATAAAGAGATCTGAAAAATCTTCTGAACAGAGATGACAATTGAATTCTTTGGAGTAAATGAGAGCACTACATGAAACAGTATAGAGTAAGAAAAGAAAAGGGCTCAAGACAGAGCTTTAGGATTAACAGGCACAACTTGGATGAAACTGATAAAAGGAGACTTTGAAGGAATATACAGTTAGGAAGAGAAACAGGAGAGAATACCATCATGAAAACCTGGAGATGAATGTGTATCTGTATGAAGGTAAAATTCACTGTTAAAGGGATCAAATGAGTTAAGAAGAATGAGGACTGAGATAAAGCAATTATATTTAGCCATTAAGAAATCATTGGAAACATTGCAGAAAACTGTTTAAGTTGAAGATGGGATAAAAAAAGCCACAGTACTTAGTGTTAAGAAGACATTGAGAAGAAAGGAAGTGAAGGATTTGATTATAGAAGTCTTTCTCAAGGAGTTTAGCAGTTAAAGGGAAGGGATATATAGGGCAATAGCTAGTGGTTTTTTTTGTTTGTTTGTTTTTTTTAATGAAAGAGAGAGAGATGGGCATTTTTTCCTAGATAGTGTGGGCAACCAGTAGGCAGGGAAAGATAGAAAATTAACATTGGAAGGAAGATAATAGGTTAATCTGTTAGAGAAGACACAATGGACAAGATTGTATTTGTAGAGGTATATTCCATGGCAAGGAGAAAGGTCTTCCTTTCATGTGAAATAAGGATTAGGGACATAGTAGAGGAAGGTATCTGACTGATTTAAGATGAGCTCTCGGCAAATAACCAAATTTTTAAGATTGAAATATGAAGCAAGATTGTTAACTAAGAGAGTATAAGGAGAGCAAGAGGAGATTTGAGGAGGGAAGAAAGAGTTTGGAAAAACTAAGTCCCCCATTACAACCAAAAAGTAGTATGAGGATGAAAGGTCAGCTAGAAAAAGTGGCCAGCTAAGGTGTCATCAGGAGGGGAAATCAGCTCTGTGAGAGCAAGAAAACAGAGAGAAGGGAAAAAATATTTTAAGATGAAAGCAGTTTTGATACTTTTAGAGCTGGCATTCCAAAGAGCACAATGGAAACAATAATTAGATCTTGAATGGGATGTGGGTGGGAGGTATTGATAGAGAGGAGATTGGGAACTAGAAGGCAGGCAGAAAGGGTCAGGGATCAGGGTTTGTATGATGATAGGGAGGGAGGTAAGGTTAGAATCACTGGGAAGGGGAGTATATGGTAAGATAGATGTATGCTAATCTTAGGAGTCCAAGCTATTCATTACTGATCCCCATGGGTCTTGGTAGCTAGTTTGAACTTTGGCCAAACTGAAGAGTATGTTCTAGTAGAAAATGAGCAGTCAGATTGGTCCTTGTCAAGATATGGAGATTCCATGCGAAGTCAGTCAATTAATTTCAGTTATGTCTGACTCCTCATGAGCCTATTTGAGGTTTTTTTCTGGCAAAGATACTGAAGGAGTTTGCTATTATAAGGGGCCAGCTCATTTTACAGATGATGAAACTGAGGTAAACAAGCTCAAGTCACTTGCCCTAGGTCACACTGCCAATAAGTGGCTGAGGTGGTATTTGAACACCAGAAGTCCTGACTCCAGGGACTGGACTCTCTGCATTATGGCGCCATCTAATAGTTTTCTCCCGGAAGGGACTCACAAATAAATGAATTGGACCCAGGGTCTAGTTTTCCCACCAGGGAACAGGTAGCTTGTGAAGTCTGGTATTGCTTAATCTATAACAAATGATTCTAGGGGAGTTTCTGAAGGTAAGATTTATGGAAAGGTTGTAGATGTTTTCAAGGTGTTCTATTCTCATTAAAAAAATGTTTACGTGAGTTTGTTTTGTTTTGTTTTGTTTTTCCCTATCCACTGACCAATAGCAGTAACTTGAAATTATGCAGAGGGTTCAATAGAATATATGAACCTGTTTGGCTTTGCTTTGAAATCAGATCCTTTCATTTAGATTGGGTGGGAGGGGGGACAGGACAATTTATCAAGGCAAATTATGTCTTTCCGTAGAAAATCACACAAATAATATTTCTTTCATTGAGTTCTGAAGTCTTTATAAAGTTGTATGTTTTGTTAATACCCAAAGATGATGTGGTACTTGGTGACTGTTTTACTGCAATGTTTTAGCAATCTTAACTCTCTAGCTCTGTTGGAGCTCCACCTTGTGTCCACAATTGGACATTGCAATCCCCGAACATTCAGAAAAGCTATCAAAGACAATTTTATTACATCTTGATGGCATAATGCAGATTTGAACCAACAATGATAAATTTAAACCTTAGTAAAAAAGTGTTTCTAATAAATGTACTCTTGTTATTTTTAAGTGGCTTTCCTCAAACTCCACTCACTAGACTACAGTATTTGAAAGAAATAGGCATCAAAAGACAAAACTAACTTTTTTGATGATGTAGAAGGGAGCAAAATGTGCATGTCTTTTAGAGTATAGACACAGACGCTTTAAACAACTGACCTCCATATGACAGTCCGGCTTTTAGACATTTCCTGTACCTGCTTTCCATATTTTTAAACAGGGTTCTCCAAGGTACCTTGTCCATATTTCTGGACATCAGGGCACATGGTAGGTATTTATCTAATAAATGCTAGTTAGCTGGCTGATTGGGACACCTGCATGCAATTAAGCACAGGCAATATTTGTTCAAATTGATTTTATTTTTAAATGCTTGTCTTGGGAATTCAAGAGAAGGAGTTATAGAAACAGACAAGTCCTCAGATTTAGGATAATCTTTGCAAAGCCAGCAAAATGTCTTTTCCTCTTGATTACTCCTTGTAGATATCTGTCATTTCAAGAATGCTGACATTTTCTCATCTTGATTTATTTCCTACGAGCTTACATTTAAAGTCTGATATTCTTACTACAGAATCTATTACCTTGTTCTTTCTAACTTGAATTACTCTGTATATTTGTCAGGTATCTTTCATCTGAAAGTACCAGAGTCTTCTCTAGTTGGCTCTGCCATTGGAAGAATCAGAGCTGTGGACCCAGATTTTGGGAAAAATGCAGAAATCGAATACAACATTGTTCCAGGAGATGGGGGAAACTTATTTGACATCGTGACAGATGAGGATACACAAGAAGGGGTCATCAAACTGAAAAAGGTATTTTGATAAACATTTTATAGAATTAATATTTCAAAATAGAAAGTATGTGGGTATTTTGTAACTTCAATATGAGAGTTACTGTAAGCCTTTGTTGCACAGCCTATCCTGAGAAGTGATTAAGTAATAATAACTTGGTAACTTTAAGAGACTAATTCTACTTTTCTGCTGAGATCCTGTAGATACTGTAGAACACAGTAGGAGTAGACTCATCAGCTATACAAATTTGAATGTCATTTCACTTGAAACAAAGCCAAAGGTTTAAGAGATATATTTGGACCTAATGCATTGGCTTTACTAGACTGCCTCCATATGCAACCTACACTTTTTATCTAGAGTCTAAAATTTGAAGAAAAAAAGTGTTGACTTGCATATTGACTGTAGAGGTCTTACTAAGAGACATGGATTAGTCATCAAAGAATCCAAGGGGACACCCTTGTGCCTCTGAGTTGCCATCATATAGAAATAGTTAGCAGTTAACTAGTTAGTGGACAGTAAAGATAGTTTCTTGTAAGAGAAGCATTTTAGGTACAATGTTTTGATAGTTAATGAAAAAGAAATAGTTTATAAAATTGAGAAAGAGTGGTGGTTCAGAAAAAAGGAGGAAGTGGAAAGAGGAAAAAGGGCATGTCCTTTGGCATTAAAATCATTTAAAATAATGAGGAAAAAAGTGATGTTACATAGGGATTTCTGTAGTAGATGAACATTTTACGTTTATCCTGGCCCTTCAGAAAATATACCTCAAAAAATCTATCTTTCAATTTTTTAAAAAGCTGTTTTGACCATGAATGTATGCAAAGGAGAAGTACAGTGAACAGTTTTGTCAGTTTAGGGTTTAGAATAGAGAAAGAATATGGGATTATGGATAGGGTAAGTTTAAAAAGTCTTTTTTGACTTTCTTCTTTTCATCTTTACTATTTATGAGATCCTGAGGAAGTCATTTTAAGTTCTCAAACTCTCAGGCAATTCCATAGGATTTATTTTTCTAGTCATAAATAGTTTAGTGCTGCATTGGTAAAGGACTTTCTAGATAGCTATATACCCCAGTAAGAAAAATTCCTTGGTAATAATAAGATAGAGCGAAAAATTAAGTTCTATATAGTGCCTTACCTTTCCCTATCCTTTGCCAAAGTGGTAAATTGTCTAAGTTTTCCAAGCTCTTCCATTGACCCATTCCAGCTAGTAGAAGTGCTGAGTTTTCTAGGATGATACTGTTGGACATCGCCCAGAAGGGTCACTTGTTCTCATTCTCATGGTAATAAATAACCAGTTCCTTGATGGGGCAGAAAGGCTATTATATCCATCTGCTTCTTGAGGGGATATGAGAAAGAATAAAGGGAGTTCCACTGTGCAGAGAACAATTTACCTTTCACTAATTCAAATCCATCTAAGTGCCTTTTTATTATTATTATTATTTTTTATTTTTTTTAAACCCTTGTACTTCGGTGTATTGTCTCATAGGTGGAAGAATGGCAAGGGTGGGCAATGGGGGTCAAATGACTTGCCCAGGGTCACACAGCTGGGAAGTGGCTGAGTCCGGGTTTGAACCTAGGACCTCCTGTCTCTAGGCCTGACTCTCACTCCACTGAGCTACCCAGCTGCCCCCTAAGTGCCTTTTTATTAATGTTTACTGTCTTGAAATCCTATGGTGGACTGTATAAAGTACTTTTCAAAGTCTTAGTGTTATACCAATTTGTCATTTTTATAATTATATTCCAGTGTACAGGAAAAATAAAATATAGAGGTTTATATTTAAATCAAACCTAAAGCTAGCAGTGAAAATATGAAATACATACTTATATAAATATAGGAGAAATGCATAAAAGAAAAAAAACCTACATTTTTTGAAAAAGCATACAGAATGGCTTTGCATTTTCATTTACACTAATCACTTGGGTAAACAACACATTTTATATTTGTTTATAACCAATGTAGAGTTAGATGATTACACATTCACAGTTTTTCCTTAAGTTTCCTTAGGTTTCCTTAAGTTTTATCTAAGAAGTACTTATAAACTTAATATGTATCTTTTTTTTAATGCACCCTTACCTTCCATCTTATAATTAAGGCTGGGTATTGGTTCAAGGTAAGAGAGTGTTAAGAGCTAGACAAGGGGTTTAGATGATTTGCCCAGGGTCACACAGCTTTAAGGTGTCTGAATTCAAATTTCAACTCAGGACCTCTAGTCTCTAGCTGTGATTCTCAATCCACTGAGTCATGTAGCTGCCTCCAAATCTCTCTTTTTTAAAAACTCTCCTTTTACTGACAAATATTTTGTAATAGATATTGGTGTTTGGAGAATGTTTTCTTTTTGTTGAAAAGTACATATGTTCTTTTGCCTTTATGGTCTCAACTCTAAAGATACTTGGTTTAAAATACTTCTATTGATTATTTAGTTATATTCAATGACATTTTATTTTTCTAATTAGATGTGATATCAAGTTTCAACATGTTTTCCAAAATTATAATATCCAAATTATCTCTATCCTTCTTTTCCCTCCCCCTTCTTAAAGCTGGCAAGTAATTTGACAAGGATTATACATGTATTGCCAAGCAAAACATACTTCCAAAAATACTTCCATATTGCTCATTGTAGGAGAATATTCTTATAAAACCAAAACCTCCAAAAAATCCCATAAATAAATTAATATAAAATATGGTATGCTATGACCTGCATCAGCAGTTTTTCTCTGGAGGTAGCTAGTATTCTTTGTCATAAATACTTCAGAATTGTCCGAGATCATTGTATTGCTCAAAGTAGCTGTCTTTCACAGCTGATCATTGTATAATATTACTGTTACTGTGTACAGTGTTCTCCCAGTTTTGCTTATTTTGCTTTGTATCAGTTCAAATAGGGCTTTTCAGCTTTTTCTGAAGTCACCCTGCTTATTGTTTCTTATAGAATAATAGTGTTCCCACACCAACATACACCATAATTTGTTTAGCCATTCCTCAAATGATGCACATCCTTTCAATTTCAAATTCTTTACCACCCCGAAAAAGAGCTGCTATAAATGTTCCTTCTTTGGGCTCCTCACATAATAAATTCAGTGTAAATAAACAGGGATACTCTTTAAAGGAGGGATGCATTAACAAAGCCTCTGGGACAAATAAGTAAGTCTTGGAAATAACTGAACTTTCGTCTTTTTCCCTGATTATTCTTATTAAGATATAAATAATATATCCTGTGTTTTACAAAGCATAGATACCCTTAAAATTATTCCAATGCCTAGTGCCATGATTATAAGGATATAGTAGTCACCAATTATTTAAAAATTTATATGCAAACATTCTGTACTAGTTTCCCGCATCAGAAGTTTTTGGAGAGCAAGGGTTTGACATGAATTTTACCACATAAAATTTCTGATTTTTCAATTGTTATAACTGAATATGACCAGACTTTGTGAAGATATTCTAAAAGACAAAGATAATAATTTGATTAAAATAGATTTCACTCTATTTTCTGTGCCAGGACTATATTAGATTATAATAATTTTTTGGTAGTCTTATAGATAAATGCACTGAGGATAAGCTTACAAAAGGGACTATTTCCCCCCTTTTTCCCCTTTAACCAGCCTAATACTTTGCTCTTAGGCCCTTCATAAATAAAGTTGTCTTTAATCATCTTTGCTCCACTGAAATCCTCTTCTAGGAAAGGAACAGTGCAAAATGGTCTGGCTGGGCTATGTCTCTAAATAACCATCTGGCTTAGATTTGTCAATTATTTGATTAATTTATTTGCTATAGACCAAAGAATTTCAGACATGAAAGGAACTTCAGAAGGCACTTAGTCCAGCCTGAACTTGCAATATTCCTGGTTACTTATCATTCTTCTTCCCATACTCACACCCCCCAGATAAATTTGACCTCCTTGAGCTTAGCAAGTGATTCGTTTTATTCTTTGCAGTTCTAGCATTTGTCACGTTGCCTAGCATGTAGTTAATGATTGATGAATGCTTGTTGAATTAATGTTCTTTTATCTGGACTGTAATAGTCTACTAATTGGTCAGCAGCCTTGTCTTAAGTCTCTTCTTTCTCATCTTGAATATGAATATTAAATTGTTTTTCCTAAAACTTTTTTTTAATTATTACTTTTTTAAAACCCTTACCTTCCATCTTGGAATCAATACTGCGTATTGGCTCCAAGGCAGAAGAGTGGCAAGGGCTAGGCAATGGGGGTCAAATGACTTGCCCAGAGTCACACAGCTAGGAAATGTCTGAGGCCAGATTTGAACCTAGGACTTCTCGTCTCTAGGCCTGGCTCTCAATCCACTGAGCAACCCAGCTGGTAGCTTTCCTAAAACTTTGATCTGAGCAGGTTATCTTACACCATCAAAAAGGAATTTTAGTAGTTTCCTTTGCTGCTAAGATAAAATTCAAAATTTTCAAACTGGTGTCTACAATATCTTTTCCCCTCTCTTTCCAGACTTGTTTGTATTACTTTCCTCGTATTTCTTCAGTTCTTGTCACATTGGTCTGCTATTCCCTTTATAGGACATTTGATCTACCATCTCTAGGTCTTTGCAAAGGTGTTTTCTTGTGCCTGGAATACGCTTCCTCCTCATTTTAGTTTTATACATTACCTTGCCTCTGTGAAGATACTGTTTAGATATTACCTCCTACTAAGGACTTTTCTTGATTCTTCTAAAATATTAGCATCATCTGCCTCTTTAAGTTAATTTAACTATTTTGTATCTACTTTGTTAAGTACAATTAACCATTCTCATGTAAACAGACATACATATGTGTGTGTATTATTTGTATTGTTATATTCTAGAGGACCAAACCCAATAACATGAAAGCTTCTTGGGAACAAGGACTTCCATTTTTATTTCTGCTTTTCTGTACTATCCCAGTACATTACACATAGTAGAAGTTTAATGATTGCTGTTGAATTTCAATTATTTCTAGTTTTGAGCTCTGGGGAGAAACAGAATGAATAGAATCTCTCTTCATCTTGACTGTCTTTTAAATACTTAAAAATAGTTTATCTTGTCTAGATCATCATTATGGACAATAACCCAAAATATCAGTTTCATTGATCTCTCTAGAGTTTTTTTTTCTCTCTTCCCATGTCATAGTTGAACAAGAAGGCTGTGTGGAATAATAGAATAAAGAATGGTTCCAGGTTCAAAAAACCTATCTTTGAATTCTACTTTTACCATTTATTCCACCTGTGTAAGTGATTGGGGCACATGGCTCCAGCTCTTTGGATTCACTTTGCTCTGAGGGTGTTGGACCATGTGATCTCTAAGTAGTTCTAAATCAATGATCATTATTTAGGCATTTTCCTGATATAGTATAAAATTGCATTAATAAATATCCAACTATACAGAATATGCCTCCTGGAACATGGGTCACCATCAGCAGGCTGCATAATTAATATGTCCTTTCAAAGAAATATGGAGAATATGGTAGTCCACATCAACTATTATTTCTAGGCACAGAGCAGCAATTTATGCAAATTATATTTTCTAGCCTATGATCTGTTTTATTCCTATGTAAAGACACAGCCAGAGTCATTTGGCAGCTTGAAGTTTATTGCTCATCTGGGGAGGAAGAAAATTCAAAACTTCATCAACATTTCTACGTAACCTAACTCTTAAAATATCAGGCTCTTAGCTCCATTAACTAACATTATTCAGTAATATCTCTAAATTCCCTTTGGTTCACAAAACACTATGCTAGGTAATGAGGGCAGAGAGTCATGTGCCATTGGTTGGATCAGACATTGTTTTTACCCTTATGGAGTTGATATTCTTTGCCAGAGATAAGGCACCAATAAGAATCGTGGATCGTGATGCTTAATGTGCCAAATAGGAACATATTTTCATAGAACAGAAAGTTTATTTAAATAACTTTATGGAAAAACAAATATAACATGCTATTCTGGAAAGCTAAGGAAGTTTTTTTCACCTCAAATATCCAGGTAATGCAAATTACCTACCCAAGATAAGCAAGAGGTATATATGCATACATATATGCTCAGACAAGCATATGTGTGCAATCATATGTGTGTGTGCCTAATTTATTTATTAAATAATGGCATTAAAAATGACAAGGATTCAGTTGTTACACATAAGACAAGGATATGTGATGCAAAATCAGACCTAATAATAGTTGCAGATGACACATGGTTTGCATGTGTCTTACTCTCTCTTCAAAAATTCTCTTTGTCTTCCATTCAGATTTCAGACCGGATAAGGCACAAGTCAGAAATGGTCAGTAGATCATGGTCACCCTCCCTGAAATTGCTTTTATCCTCAAAGGCTGAATGCCATGTCAGCATATGTATTGCTTGTGCAATAGTCTGTGTAACTTGAGTCATGTCGTTCTTTATCTTTTCTAACCTTGTTTTTCTTGACTTTTTTTTCAACCTTTCTCTATTTTATAACATGGTTTTCAAGCTCCTACCTAGTTAAACTCTTACTATAACTGCTGACCTCAGAGAATTTATCAACATTTAACAGTGGGTGTTATATCACAATAACTTTCTGCTCTTGATATCTTTCAAATTTATTTTTATGTTACATGCACTGTAATATTTTCCTACAGAAGCCGTTATTTGTGCTTGGCTCAGTGTAGTGTGACACAAAGGGCAGCATGAGAGATTTTCTATCAATATCAAATGCTTTACAGAGATTTGTAAGGTTTCACTATTTTATTCTGAACTTAGAGTTACTTAGTGCTATGGTAATGATATTTTATTAAAAGTGAAAATATCATCACATGCACATTAATATGTATTTAGTTCCATTAAGCTAAAACACTAACCAAGATGAAAATGAATTCCACAACTATCTACACATGCATTCAAGTGGCCCATTAAAAAGTTATGAATCATGTAACCATGGAAAAAATATTCTAAATTGGTTAGTTAATTTTAAAAAGTTATTATGGTTATCTAGCATGTCTGGATTCATATTTATGCATTCTGACTTGTTGAATGAGTTACTGATACTTTGTTATATTTTTAAAAACAGGTTAAGTTTTCTTTCTGTGCTCTAGTATCTTCTTGTGCACACTTGAGTTTTTTTTTCTTCTTTTTTCTTTTTCTCCTGAACTTGATGGAGCTCAGCCATCATTGAATAAACTAATTGGAATTTTCTATGCATTACTTTCTTTGAATCTGAGCCTCTTTACTTCTTTTAGAAATCAATTTCTCAGTGTTGTTGTCTTTGTTGTTTTTCCAATGCCATTTTGGCTACATTTAAGACTGAGATGTTTCTGAAAGGGCTCTAATTTTACTCTTCTCCTCTGGAGTGAATGATAAATACTCTCCTCTTTCTTTCATCTCTTCTCCCCCACCTTCCTTTTTACTTTGTTTCTCTTTTTCTTCTTTCTTTATTTCTTGATCTTCAAAGAGAGAAGGTGAGCAGAAGAAAAGAGTGATCAGGCACAGTTAGGAAGGAAAAGATGAAGGGAAAATTTTCAGGGTTTTTTTTTTCTACACCTCAAAACCACTTTATAAACATAGAGACAGTCTGCCATATCACTGTGTCATTTTGAGTTCAGAATAAAATTGTGAAGCCTTACAAATCCCTCCAAGGCATTTGATATTGGTGGAAAATCTCTCATGCTGCCCCTTGTGTCACTACACAAAGCCAAGTACAAATAAAGGTCCTTTATGAAAATAGTACAGTGTATGTAACATAACATATATTTGAGAGAGATCCAGATCAGAATGCTGTTGTGTTGTTATTTTTCTTGTTTTTGTTGTTTTTCCTGGAAATCTATGCTAGAAATTAGGTCAGCCCAAAATGAAATAGGAAAACAAAAATGTCTACAATCAAACCATGACATTCTTACCTGTAAAGTTGAATGAAACATGCTTTTAAATTTTTACTTTTATTTTTTACAATTCTTACCTTCTGTGTTAGAATAATCATTGTGTATTGGTTCCAAGGCAGAAAACTGGTAAGGACTAGGCAAAGGGAGTTAAGTGGCTTTCCCAGGCTCACACAGCTAGGCATTTGAACGCAGGACCTCCCATCTCTTGGCCTGGCTCTCAATCCACTGAGCCATCTAACTGCCCCAACAAAGTTTATTTTTAAGCATTGAAAGTGGATTCATGAAAATAAAAGTTTACCTCAGGTTCAATGCATCTAGATTCATATGGCCTAAAAGTGATATGCAACATGAAATACATCTATATCTATATCTATCTATCTATCTATCTATCTATCTATCTATCTATCTATATATCTATATCTATATCTATATCTATATCTATATCTATATAGCTACCTACAAAATTACATAATACTAATTGGCATTTTTAGGCTTAGTAAAACAGCATCACAGTCACTAAAGTTATAACCCTATTTTCACATCTAGCACTTTATCTTAAATAATATCATATAGTCTCTCCTTAAATAGCTATTTTAAATATTAAATTAGAGCATATTGAGAAAATGTAGAACTTAGCCATTTTACTAAATTTATTTTATACTTAAATGTGAAATAAATTCCTACACATAGCAGAACACAAAAAAAGATTCAATATGAAAAAATAAATTATTATTTCACACTCCTTGCTTTTTTTCTCAAAAGAAATAAATTATACACATTACTTTCAGTTGAGATTACTTTCATTTTTACTACTTTTTAGGATTTCCTTCTGATAATCCTGATGTCTTCTGTGAATTAAAAAAAATTTCTCTTGTCATCTTTGTATTGGCATCACTATTGCTCACCTTCCCCACTCCCATGTCCCCAGTTAATTAGTAGGAGAATAAAAGCAAAAAATAAAGTTAAAAAATAAGCATAGCCAAATAAAATGAATGCACATAGTAGCTATTATGTATAAAAATATGTCTTTATTCCTTGTGTCAATCACCCCTCTCAAGGGGGAGGTAGCTTGCCTTATAATTATCTACCCTGGAAACTTGTAGTTAGTTATTTAAATCATCAGGATTTTCTTTTAAAATTGTTTTTCTTTATAATGTTTTCTTTGAATAAATTGTTTTCCTTGTCTCTGAAATATTCTTTAGTCATTTTTAAGGTACATTCCACTAAGTGTCAGTCTGTACTGGCCACCTGAGTTCAACTCCACATCAAAAAATTATTAGATTGTGACCCTGAACAGTTCATATAATCTTGTTTCCCTCATTTTCCTCACCTCTAAAATGACCTGGAGAAGAAAATGACAAACCACTTCAGTATCTTTGCCAAGAAAACCTAAAGATGTTCACAAAGAGTCAGAAACAAATGAAAAACAGCCAAGTAACTACAAACATTCCATTAAATCCATATACCACTACATATTAAGCCATTTTCCAAATGTCTAAGAAGGAATAAAAGTACCCCTGGGATACTAATTATTTTCTTTTTATTTCCTCATCCTTTTTGTTCCATTTCAAGATAAGGAACTTTGCTTTGTTTATGACGATTTCCTACTGATATTGTCTTTGCTGTTAACTGTTCTCCACACCCTTACTTATTTTTTCCCTATTGAGTTTGATGTATTTCTATATACATGTACCTGTGTAATCCTCTTTTGTATGATCCAGTATGAGTTAAGGTCATCTGCTGACTGATTTTCCCATCCTTTCTTCAATGTTTATATATTCTTCTCATGTACTTCAATTATGAGAAATAGAAAACTCTACTTCCTTCTTCTTTTTTACAGAGTAATGGATTCCTTCATTTTACTGTAACTTCCTTTTCTCTTCTTTAAATCCTTGGGAGTAACCAATCTATCCCATTGATTATTTTTTCCCCTTTATCTAACTCATAAGGTTCTGAAGAAATACTTATTTCACAAGCCGTTCTTCAAACAATATTTCTGTTGCTGTATACAATGTTCTGTTGGTTCTTCTTGTTTCACTCTTCATAATTTTATGTAGGTTTTTCCATGTTGTTGTTTTTGTTTTTTTAGAATTAACCTGCTTTTCATTTCTTACAGCATAGTAGTATTCCATCTCATTCATATGGTACAACTACTTATCCATTCCCTAATTGATGGGTGTCCCCTCAATTTCTAGTTCTTTTCTACCACAAAGAGAGCTTCCAAAAATATTTTAGAACATAAAGGTTCTTTAGGAAATAAGCACAATAGTGGTATTGCTGAGTCAAAAAGTATACACAATTTTATAACTCTTTGATCATAATTCCAGATTGTTCTCCAAAATTTTGAATTAGTTTATAGTTCCACCAATAGTGTATTAGTGTTCTCATTTTTCCTCATCCCCCCCAACATTTCTCATTTTTCCTTTTTATCATTTAGGCAAACTTATAGGCAAGAAGATATATCAGTTTGTTTTTATTTATATTTATCTAATTAATAATGATTAGGACATTTTATATAGTTTTGATTTCATATCTAAAATTGTCATTTCACATCTTTTGAGAAATGGCTCATATTCTGACATATTTGATAAATTTCTCCTTTTATTTTACATATGAGCCCTCTATCCAAGAAATTATCTATAATTTTCCCCAAATTTCTGCTTTTCTTCAAATCTTGACTACATTAGTTTTATTTATACAAAACCATTTTAATTCAATGTATTCAAAATTATATCCCTTATATCTCACAATGCTTTTTATCTCTCATTTATTTATACATTTTCCTTCTATCCATAAATATGATAGGTACTTTTTTTTTCTTTTAGAAACATTTTTTCCATGGTTCCATGTTTTATGTTCTTGCTCTCTCTCCCCCCAACCCCTGGTAGCCAATGCACATTTCCACTGGTTTTTTCCTGTGCCATTGATCAAGAGCTATTTCCATATTATTGATAATTGTTCTAGGGTGGTCATTAAGAGTCTACATCCAAATCATGTCCGCATCAACCCATGTGTTCAAGCAGTTGTTTTTCTTCTGTGTTTCCACTCCTTCAGTTCTTCCTCTGAATGTGGGTAGCGTTCTTTTCCACAAGTCCCTCAGAATTGTCCTAGGTCACTGAATTGCTGCTAGTACAGAAGACCATTACATTCAGTTTTACCACAGTGTATCAGTCTCTGTGTACAATGTTCTTCTGGCTCTGCTCCTTTTATTCTGCATCAATTCCTGGAGGTCTTTCTAGTTCACATGGAATTCCTCTGATTTATTATTCCTTTGAGCACAATAGTATTCCATCACCAACAGATATCATGATTTATTCAGCCATTCCCCAATTGACAGGCATACCCTCATTTTCTAGTTTTTTGCCACCATAAAGAGTGCAGCTATAAATAGTTTTATACATGTCTTTTTTCCTATGATCTCTTTGGGGTATAAACCCAGCCGTGATATGGCTGGATCAAAGGGAAGTCATTCTTTTAGTGCTCTTTCAGCATAGTTCCAAATTGCCATCCAGAATGGTTGGATGATAGGTACTTTGATCACTGTTCTTCTATTATGCTAATGATATCTCCCTTTATTCCTAGATCATGTATCCATTTTTATCTTGTCTTTGTAAATGGTGTAAGATATTGGTCTATATTTAGTTTCTGCCACACAGCTTTCTAGGTTTTCCAACAATTTGTTGAAATATTATTTGAAGAATTAATTGTATATACCCATCTCCAGAGAAAGAACTGATGTATTGAAATAGGTAAGACATAGTTTTACATATATATCTATAATTTTGTCAAATGATGTCTTCTCTAATGCAGGGAGAGGAGTAAGGGAGTGCATTAACTGAGTATTTTAATGTAACAGACAAACAAATAAATACATTTGATGTATTATAAAATGAAAGTGAATGAAGTCATTTTAAGGACAAAGGGGGAAAAATAAAAATACTTGTTCCTTCTTTCCCATTAGAATGTTTGCAACACTTCATCCTAATACTCCTTCTAGTTGTTCAAAAGAATTTATCTTTCAAGTTTTCTCTGGATTCTTGTTTTTGAATTTCAAAATTTTTACTCAATTCTTCTCTTTTCATCAGAAAAACTTGAAAGTTTTCTGTTCCTCAATAGAATATTTAAATAATCCCACCTCAGAAAAAGAAATTGAACAAGCCATGAAGGAACTTCCTAAGAAAAAATCCAGAGGTCCAAATGGATTCACAAGTGAATTCTATCAAACATTTAAAGAACAACTAATCCCAATACTATACAAATTAGTTGTCAAAATAAGCTGTTAAGTTTAATTAGTTACCTAGCATAATTGGAAGCAGAGATAAATATCCTTGTCCCCTTTAAGGAATGGCCAGGGAAAAAATAAGGAAGATTTGCATGTTGGGAAGATTTTTAGAAAATTCTTGGCCCCTCACTTGAACTCACTGTCTTGAGCAGGTGGCTGGAGACTTTTCTCTGATACTATCTGAAAGTAATTTCAGTTCAAATTAACTTTGAGAAGTTGGAAGAACATCTGTGAAGTTGGAAAGATTTTGTTTGTTGTGAGAGCTGTTTTCCTGAAGAGAGAAGCATCTGGCAATGGAGGGCTCCCTTGGCTCTCACTGGAACGGCTTGAGGATCAGGCTCCCTGATGGGGAGTCAGGGAGAGGCTATTGATTTCTAACTGTCACATCTAAACAGTTAGCTGAGACGACTTGTGAATTTTGATAAATAATGAAAGGATGTTAATATTTGAAGTTCATAGATTAGAATAAGTATAGATAGATAGAATTGGGTCTTTATTAGATAGATAGTTGCGATTAGTTTTAAGGAGGTTCACCTTTGGTGAACAAGAAGCAAATCTGTGAGGATTTAGAAGGGGAGTTTTATCTAGAATATTAGTGTTAGAATAATATATTTCCTGCTTTATCTCTACCTACTTTATTCTGTCCCTGTCTATCCTCATAATTAATAAATAAGTGTTGGATTAAGCTGTGTCCAGCCAATTCATCCACCATCTACAACTAGGTTAACCTAACAGCTCAAGTCTATTTACACCAACTGATAAGTATCAATCACCTATCAATATCTAAAACCCAAACAAGATCAAATATAAGTATAACAAGGCAAAGAAGGAATCTTACCAAATTCTTTTTGACACAAATATGGTATTGATTCCAAAGCCAGGTGGACCAAAAACAGAGAAAGAAAACTACAGACCAATCTCTTTAATGAATGTAGATGCAAAATTCTTAAATAAAATACTAGGAAAAAGTCATTGGAAGGATTATTCACTATGATCAGGTGGGATTTATAACAGGAATTCAGGGATGGTCTAATACTAGGAAAACCATCCACATAATTGACCATATCAATAATGAAACCAACAGAAATCACAATTATCTCAATAGATGCAGAAAAAGCCTTTGACAAAATACAACACCCATTCCTTTGAAAACAATTGAAAGTATAGTAATAGATGGGTCATTCCTCAAAATCATAGACAGTATATATTTAAAATCATCAGCAAGTATCAACTGCAATGTGGACAAATTGGAAGCCTTCCCAATGAGATCAGAAGTGAAGCAAGGATGCCCATTATCACCTCTATTATTTAATATTGTACTAGAAACACTAGCAATTAGAGAAGAAAAAGAAATTTAAGGTATTAAAGTAGGCAATGAGGAAACTAAACTATCACTCTTTGCAGATGACATGATGGTATACTTAAAGAATCCTAGAAAATCAACTAAAAGGCTAGTAGAAATAATTAAACTTTTACAAAGTTGCAGGGTACAAGATAAGCCCACATAAATCATCAGCATTTCTATATATTTCCAACAAAATTCAGCAACAGGAGTCAGAAAGAGAAATTCCATTTAAAATCACTCTAGACAATATAAAATATTTAGGAATCTATCTTCCAAGACAAACAGGAATTATATGAACACAAAACACTTTTCACACAATTAAAACTAGATCTAAATAATTGGAAAGTCTTCTGTTCCTTTAAAAAAATCCATTTTTCCTGTAGGGTCACATTTATCCTGCAGTAACATATATTACACAGTAAGTTATTCTTGGTTTATATTGTTTGCCTCTCTGGACTACCATATTTCAAGATCTTATGAATCTTGATTGTTTTTCTTTCATACTTGAACTGCTGTTTTCCTGAATGTTTGCTGTTTATTTTTATTTTTTCCCTATGGCCTGGGAACTCTAAATTTTGGCAATGAAATTCCTGTGACTTTTTTTGGGGGGTATTTCTTTCAGGAGATGATCAATACTTTTTTATCTTTACTCTGTCCTTTATTTTTGAAAGATCTGATAAGTTGTCACTTATTAGATTTCTTGAAATATAATGTCTGGGCATTTTTAAAGTATTTTTTTCAGAGTCAAGAGATCCTTAAGTTGTACCTCTTTTTTACTTTTTTCCATTTTAGCTGTTTTTAATTAGGACTTCCAAGCTCAGCACTTTGGTAGCTTTCTTCCTTCCCTAGATCTTCCTAAGGGAAGTCATCTGCTACTTCTGGGTAAAAGGGATTTCAGATTAGATGCATCCTATCTCTGGTAATGCTACTGCTTTCTTTGCTGAAAGGTAATCTTTCCTATTGCCCCAATGCTTCTTTTGGCTAAATTTTTGTGTGGTTCCGGGGAAGAAAATATCACTATTATTTTCACAATGAAACAGTAGTTTCTAATTTTATTTTTTTTATTATTAACTAATTTGTGGGAACTTGAGTATTTTATGTAATAGGTGTGGGTTAATTGAGCAGCATGCCTCCTGTTCAAGAGGCTTTCTTCTTAGGAAGCCCCAAAATAAAGTATCTTGGATAAAAATTTGAAATAAATATAATTTTTCTTTTTAAAAATAATATTTTAATATCTTATTTTTTACATAATTAGAATTTCTCTCTGAATAGCTCTTGTCTTCCATGCTTCTCACCCCATATAACAAATTATGTTTTTGTTATCATTTATTTTTTATGTATAACATATGTAACGTAATAAAATATAGTACATAATTTGTTATACAATAAATTATGTTAAATATGCTTATCCAAGAGAAACAATTTCTCTCATTTTATGTATATATATATATATATCCCAAAATCTCTATCTCATTTTTTTCTCCCACCTTTTCCCCTTCCCCCTTCTCCAGGAAGACAAATAATATGATATAGGTTTTGTATGTGTGTGCATATATATATGTATACATATGTAATCACATAATGCATATTTTCCTACTCCTCATGTTGTGAAACAAGACACATATTTCTCAAACTAGAGAAAAATTCATGCAGGAAATAAAATGAAAATGATATGTTTCAATCCTGATTCTAACTCTGCTTGTTTCTTCTTTGGTGGTAGATAGCCTTTTTCATCATATTTTTTTAAGGAAAAAAAGAAAAGTATGATAAAAAAGTCAGTAAAACCAATCATTAAACTGAAAACGTTTGACAATAAAACCAGTGTAGTTTACCTGTGGTCCTTACATCTTTGGAAAGGATTGAGATATGTGCTGGAGAAACAGATTTTTCTTCATTAAAAAAAATCTGACAAGATCAAGTAATTAGAAGAAAACAATTTAACAAGGATACAAAATTAGGTAATCTGATTTCTAATTGGACAAAAAGACTAAGGGACTTCCAAATTGGGAAAGATAGAACAAACAGGTAAAATTTCCTGAAATCCTAAAAAAAAGTGCTCCACTCCTTCCAAGTGTTTGTATGGGAGAAAACTCCTAGCATCAGTCTTTGGATTTGACTGAGTTTCTAGTCAGCATAACCTAGGTCCTTAAATAAGGGTCTCTTAGTATCAAGGAAAGGTAGTCAAGCTTATGAGCCATACAGGACCAGGTTCAAACAATATATTTTTCCTCTCAAAATTTGCAGAATTGAATACATTTTTCTCATCAAGTAGAAATTGGACCAGATACATAATTGAATAGAATGGGTATTAAGCTAGATCTAAAATAGAATTATAAAATGGAGTTAGTATGTCTCATTCAGTTATCACAATACCTTCAGATGGTATATTTTCTCATATTTGGAAGAAATAATTATTAATTCCAAACATGAAATTAATCAGCTAGAAATTTTAAAAAAATTACCTAAGATAATAATATATCCTAATATTAAAGTAAGAAAGAACACACACATATGTGTATGTGTTTATACATGTATTTATACATACATTTCCTGAATGCAAATACTAAGCATGTAAAATAATGTTCTTCAAAGAGATTCAGAAAAATATGTTTATATGTGAAATCTATATATTTTTATGTTTTTAAATTAAATACAACCATATAATCATATAATAATCCAAATCAAGCTGCTTTGTCACCAACAGACATCCAAAGAGAATTATTTTTCCTTAATTTTGTTTTGTTTTTATGCCAAATTTGTTCCTCTCAAAAAAAAAAAAACTACAAATGAATTTATCGGTACACTAGCATTATACCTAGGTTAAATTTGCCCAAAGTAATGCTTTTCTCATTCAGAGATTATTCTTAAGTAAACAAATTGTGAATTAAATATCTAGGAGACCACTAGATCCCCAAAGTCTTATGTGATAGGTGACAAAGAGTCATGTGTCTAAAATGCCATTGTGGCAGATATAATTCCTGATCAGCAAAAGTCAAGGGATATGAAGTTGAGTGATTGAAGTGAAATGCTGGCCAATTAGAAAATCTTAGGGCATTGTTTAGGCTGGGCTTAAAAAGCCAGCTTGCAAAGTGGGTGCTCTCTGACATTTGGAGGCTTGTGAAAGTAGCTCTCACATGGCCAGGCCAAGCTGGGGCTTATCAGTGTAACACATATAACAGTCCTACTATATCCATCCTTGAATCCAGGAACTGCAACTTGCAACCTCTGTCCGGGACTTAAAGAAAACTAGAAACCTTATTTCTCTTTCTTTCTCTTTAATAATAACTTCTAATAATTTAGTATAAAATCTCCAAGATTAATTCTATTAAAATATTTGTTAATATAGCACCACTCTGTGGCTGATATTTGTAAATTTACCCAAAATAAAGCAAACAGGAAAGAAGTTCCTTTATAGATCCTTAAAATGGACATGCTCTCTAATTTACAAAAAAAAAAATAGTATAACATTCTAATAACTGCCTGTTTTGGTCACATCAAAGAATAGCAAATGGACATTTGTGCTTGATAAATCCAACTGTTGTCAAATATATATTTGAAAAATTATAGAGCTAGTATTTTAAATCAGCAAAAGATTGTTAGATATATCCCTTAAAAGACTTAATAGAATGAAAACAATAATTTCTTAACACCTAAAAAAGTCAATTGCTCCAAAGAAGACTAATTTGGTTGCTCAAATATTTGTTCAGTCATTCAATAATATCTGATCCTTCATTATGCCATTGTTATTGTTGTTTTGTCAAAAAAACTGGAATGGTTTACCATTTTCTTCTTTGGCGGATTAAGGCGAACAGAGGTTAAGTGATTTGCCCAAAGTTACATAGCTAGTGAATGTCTGAAATCATATTTGAACTCAGGTCTTACTGATTCCAGTTCAGGTTGTGAATTATCTACTTTTATTATCAGGTTGTGAATGTCTACTGAGCCACTTAGCTGCCTCTATATGTGTGTTTATGTATGTGTATGTATGTACATATATATACAGATACACCCACATATATTTTCTATCATTTATCTATCTAAACACAAACATTCACAAACACACACATACGTATATGTGTATATATTCCTCCAAAAGTCCTCTTTTTTTCTAGTTTCCTCTTATATATGTAGTACCTGGAATACCAGTAATTGCCACAGATTCAAGGTCCTCTTAAGGTCTTGTTTGTTGAAAACTCAAGAGCCTTTATGGATCTGTTTATTATAATTTTTTTTCCTTTCCAGTCAGATAAGAGACACAGTTCAAAGTAAAAGCACTTAGAAATAACATAATAAGAAAAACATAATATTTCTCTCCATCAACCAGTATTATCCTTAGCCAAATTTAGTAAACTTGCAAAAGAACATGAATGAAAGGGGAGGTAAGCATCCAGCGCACACCTCTGACTACTTACGGACAACTCTACCAGTAAGTATATCTGGGTGTGTAGCCAGCTTATGAAATTCATCATTCTTGAACCATTGTTGTCCATCTCACCTTTAGGCTCCTATGATATAGAGATTAGAATCCCCAAATAACTTTCATAGATTTATAGCTTTTTAATCTGAATTTCTATTGCTTTACCCAGTTAGCAAAAGTCCAACAAAATAGCATCATTCTAAAGAGAAAGCTTTCCTTTCGAATTTCTAAGCCTGAGCAGCCATTCTATTTACACTATTTAGCACATCATTCTATTTACCTATCTCACATACATTTGACATTCCAAAGTTCCTCTCTGTTTAAAATGTAAATGAATCTGAACCAGAGACAAACATAAGTTTAGGAGACAAGCCATTATTCTCCAGACACTTGGGCTGAATTCTTGCTTTTACTGTGCATACCTTTGTTAAATTTATCAGTCAACCTCAAATTTATAATTGCTTCTGAGATCACATTAGTACAAAATTCCAATTTATGTTCTTCTTAAAGAGTAGAAGCAACTCTGTTCTATGGAGAGGAAGGTGACTTCTTATTTCCACAAGAAGATGTGCTTACAAGCCTTTAAAAAGTGAACTAGCATTTCTCCATATAGGAATACAGATAATTAGATATTACTGAGGCCCTTAAAAAGGCAAATTTAAAAATCATGAGTTTTCTTTCTTTCCCCTCTGTTTCTTATTTATCTTTTCATGTTTCTCTCAATTTTTGTGGTTGGATATCAAACTTTCCATTTAGCCCTGGTCTTTTCTGTGCAAATACTTGGAAATCTTCAATTTTGTTGAATGCCCATACTTTCCCCTGGAAATATATAGTCAGTTTTGATGGGTAGTTGATCCATGGTTGCAGGCCCAGCTCTCTTGCCTTTCTGAATATCATATTCCAAGCCTTGCGGTCTTTTAGCGTGGAGGCTGCCAGATCCTGTGTGATCCTGATTGGTGCTCCTTGATATTTGAATTGTCTCTTTCTGGCTCCTTGTAAGATTTTGAAAACACTGAAAAGTATAGGAATAGAAGGACCTTTCCTAAAATTAATAAACAGTATATACCCCAAAACCATCAACAAACATCATATGCAATGGGGATAAATTAGAAGCCTTCCCAATAAGATCAGGAGTAAAACAAAGATGCCCATTATCACCTCTATTATTCAATATAGTACTAGAAACACTAGCAGTAGCAATTAGAGAATAAAAAGAAATTGAAGGTATCAAAATAGGAAATGAGGAGACTAAGCTATCACTCTTTGCAGATGATATGATGGTATACTTAAAAAATCCTAGAGAATCAACTAAGAAGCTTGTAGAAATAATCAACAACTTTAGCAAAATTGCAGGATACAAAATAAATGCACATAAATCATCAGCATTTCTATACTTTTCCAACACATTAGAGCAGCAAGAATTAGAAAGAGAAACACCATTTAAAATTACCCTAGACAATATAAAATACGTAGGAATCTATCTACCAAAACAAACACAGCAATTATACGAAAACAACTACAAAACCCTTTCCAAACAAATAACACTGGATCTAAACAATTGGAAAGCCATTGATTACTCATGGGTAGGACGAGCTAACATAATAAAAATGACCATTCTATCCAAATTAATTTACCTATTTAGCGCCATACCTATCAAACTACCCCAAAACTTCTTTACTGAGTTAGAAAAACTATAACAAATTTCATTTGGAATAACAAAAGATCAAGAATATCAAGGGAAATAATGAAAAAAATGTGAAGGAAGGGGGCCTAGCAGTACCAGATATTAAACTATACTATAAAGCAGCAGTCATCAAAACAATATGGTACTGACTAAGAGACAGAGAGGAGAATCCGTGGAATAGACTTGGGGTAAATGACATCAGCAAGACAGTGTATGATAAACCCAAAGAGCCCAACTTTTGGGACATGAATCCACTATTTGACAAAAACTGCTGGGAAATTTGGAAAACAATATGGGAGAGATTAGGTTTAGATCAACATCTCACACCCTACACCAAGATAAATTCAGAATGGGTGAATTACTTGAATATAAAGAGGGAAACCATAAATAAGTTAAGTGAACACAGAATAGTAACTTGTCAGATCTCTGGGAAAGGAAAGACTTTAAAACCAAGCAAGAGTTAGAGAAAACTACAAAATGTAAATTAAATGGTTTTGATTATATTAAACTAAAAAGCTTTTGTACAAACAAAAACAATGTAGTCAAAATCAGAAGGGAAACAACAAATTGGGAAAAAATCTTTATAACGAAAAACTCTGACAGGGGTCTAATTACTCAAATATACAAGGAGTTAAAGCAATTGTATAAAAAATCAAGCCATTCCCCAATTGATAAATGGGCAAGAGACATGAATAGGCAATTTTCAGGTAAAGAAATCAAAAGTATCAAAAAGCACATGAGAAAGTGTTCTAAATCTCTACTAATTAGAGAAACACAAATCAAAACAACCCTGAGATATCACCCCACACCTAGCAGATTGGCTAAAATGAAAGAAGGGGAGAGTAATGAATTTTGGAGGGGATGTGGCAAAATTGGGACATTAATGCATTGCTGGTGGAGTTGTGAACTGATCCGGCCATTCTGGCTGGCAATTTGGAACTATGCTCAAAGGGCTATAAAAGACTGCCTGCCCTTTGATCCAGCCATACCATTGTTGGGTTTGTACCCCAAAGAGATCATAAATAAACAGACTTGTACGAAAATATTTATAGCTGCACTTTTTGTGGTGGCAAAAAACTGGAAAAGGAGGATATGCCCTTCAATTGGGGAATGGCTGAACAAATTATGTATATGCTGGTGATGGAATACTATTGTGCTCAAAGGAATAATAAACTGGAGGACTTCCAGGTGAACTGGAAAGACCTCCAGGAACTGATGCAGAGCGAAAGGAGCAGAGCCAGAAGAACATTGTACACAGAGACTGATATACTATGGTAAAATTGAATGCAATGGACTTCTGTACCAGCAGCAATACAAAAACCCAGGACAATTCTGAGGGATTTATGGTAAAGAACGCTACCCACATTCTGGGGAACAGAGGAAACATTTAAGAAAAACAACTGTTTGAACACATGGGCTGAGGAGGACATGATTGGGGATGTAGACTCGAAACTACCACACCAATGCAACTATCAACAATTTGGAAATAGGTCTTGATCAAGGACACATGACAAAACCAGTGGAAATGTGTGTTGGCCATGGGTGGGGGGATTGCAGGGGGTGAAGGGGAAAGTAGGAGCATGAATCATGTAACGATGTTAAAAATGAAAAATAATTTAAAAAATTAAATTAAATTAAAAAAAAAAGTGAACTAGGAGGGGCAGCAAGGTAGCACAGTGGATAGAATGGCCAGAGGAAGACCTGGGTTCAAATATGACCTCAGATATTTGCTAGCAGTCTGACTTTGGGCAAGTCACTTAACTGATTGCCTAGCGCTCATCACTCTTCTGTCTTAGAACTGACAGAAGCTAAGAGTTTAAAAAAATGAACTACAATGAGGAGTTTACTGCTCCTCATATGTGCTTCCTTAGGTTTTCATTTTAAGAAAGAAGCATCATCTTAGTTTTGAGAAAACAATAATGCTAAAAATCAGATTATTGCATCATTTCTACTTTCTTAGTTATTATTTTTATATTTATTTTCCTTCCTCTTTTCTAGCCCATATTTCTGCTCAGAAAATCTGTATGCTTAGATTTGTTATTTATTTTTTTTCTTTATTCCTAATTCTTACATATACTTTATGTCTGTGATATGATGGCAAAAAAAATTCCATTGGAATGCACATGAGAGACATCAACTATTTAATTATAAATATTATTACTACCATTCTAAATATAATATTTATAGTGCATATAAATAAACTGGCAGTCAAAACCAACATAGGGGAATTTGTCCACTCAAATGCCAAAATTGTTAACTAATTTTAAAAGAATATGTGAAACTCTCATCTGTTCTTTGACCACTATCCAATGCATATAGATAATTTAAAAGAAATATAAATAACTATTCTTTCATTGTAGATGTTAAGATTTGCAAAGTCTAATCTTTACATAAAAGAGATTTTTCTATTTAACCTTATCTTTCTTCTCCCTTCTAAACCACTCAACCAAAGATAATTCAATATCATGAAAAATCAGGGAAATGAACAAGTAGCAAATAGAACACAACTCACAAATTCTGAGAATTGTTTTATTCAGCATTTCCCAAGGGTGAGGGTATCTGGATTATCATGAATGTGAACCATTGGTGGAAGGGTGAGGGGAGGAGGAGTGAGTATTTATATAGTACCTACTATAAGCTAGGCACTGAGCTACAAACATGGCCTCATTGGATCATCACAAAAACCCTACAAAGTAGGTCCTATTATTTCCCTCTTTTACAGTTGAAATCGAGGTAAATAGAAGGTAATGGACTTGTCCAGAGCCACCCAGCCAATAAGTATCTGAAGCCCAGTTTGAATTAAGGTCTTCCTTATTCTGGGCAAGGCAGTATCCACTGCACTAATTTGATACCTCCAGGGCAATTCTTATTTTAGCTTTAGATAGCTCCTTCTCTGAAGGAACCCCAAGAATACAAGACCAGTTTGGGGACTATTGTGGTAGCTTGCTATTATTAACTGGCAATTTGAAAAAACCACTGGAACATATCTATAATACCTTTCAGTCCTGGTACATAGTAATTGGGCTTCTACAAATTAGAAGGGGACCGGGTCTGTCATCAGCATAAGCTGCAAGTTACTGACCTCACCTCTGGAATATTAATCAAAAAATATTATTTGGCTAATACTCTATGTCCATGTTTCCTCCTTACTTCTATTATTTAATAATATTCTGCTTCCCTTACTGTAATTATGATTTATCTTATGCTCAAAGAAAAAGAAAATACAATTCCAAAAGGTCCCAACTTTTACTCCATATTCTTCGTTCTATAACATAACCCTATAAATGTATGTTCTTCCTCTAGAGAAACACAGGTATAAAGAAATGAATGAATAATTATCATAAAAGGGACATACTTCCATGCTAAATCTAGCCCCAAAGAATGTATTATTCCACTGTACTCATTAGCCACTATTTTTATTTACCTGTTCATTTCCTCAATATCTTTATTCTTTAGCACAGATCATGTCACATTATGGAGAATAAGCAAATGAGAAGATTATAGATTTATATAGTTAGAAGAGGCCTTAGAAGCCATCTAATCCAATTTCCCCCTTTTGCGGAGGAAATTGAGGCAGGGTAGATGAAGGTGGTTCTGGCAATAATGAAGAGAAAGTTACACTTGGAGTAAGAAATCTGATTTCTAATACTGTGTTAGAAACAAGCTGGCTGTGTGAACCTGAGCACATCACTTACTTTATCTCATTCTCAGTTTCTTCAGATATAAAATAAGGATACTAGCATCTCTCTCATACAGTTGCCATGAAGATCAAATAAGATAATATTTGTAAAGTTCTTTGCCAATGTTAAGGAACCATAGTAAATATTAATAAGTGATTTACAACATTAGCTTCCTTTAGGGTAGGGATTATTTTATTCTTTGTATTTGTATACTCAATGCCTGCAATAAAACCTGGTGATATTTTGGGTGATTAGTAATGTTAGTGGAATTGATAGACTAGTGTCACATGGATGATGGGTAGGATTCCTAGGTCCAGTACTTATTCCATTGTACTGTATTGATTTCTGACTATTTTTGCTTTGCACAATTCCCACCCCAAGCTGCTTACAATCCCGTTTGGGAGACAACCCTTGAAGAATTAAATGAACATATTAGAAGCAAGTGACAATTTAAAAAAATTAATTATGAGAAGTTTCTAGTAACTATGAAAAAAATTTCTAGTTGAATGTTTATATATAGTAAGGACTGAAAACATGAAGGTGGAGGAGATACTTTCTGTCTAGAGTAGATTTGTTTGTAAAAGTAATACTATGAAAATGTATTTAATCTGACACCATGAATTAAAAAAACAACAACTAAATTTAAATATATTTCATTTCCTTTATAATCCTATGTATTTATTTTATACATTTAAAAACATTCTTTTTATAAGAGGACCATAAGCTTTCCTAAACTGTCAAAGGAGTCCCCTGTACTAGAATGAACTCAAAGAATTTTCAGATTATAGATCACAGAAGGGAGATTTTTCAGGTAGATGGATTTGGTTGAACAAGTTAGAAACTATTTATAATCTCCAACTCATCATTTCCATTCTTAGGTGGTGTCACCTAAAGAAAAACTTAAAATATATTTGTAACAAAAAAGTTTGTTACTCCCCTCTCCCATCTGCACAGCAACCAAAGGATTTAATTTGTGAGACAAATATTTAAATTAATATATTTCAAACACATCAAGAAAATAGTAATTGTATATTTAGGTAATTTTAAGAAATGTCCTCAAAAATAACTATATTTTTGCTACTTAATAAAGCTAACAAACCAATTGTTAATCCTCACTTCTGTCATCTAGCATGAAGCACCAAGATCACTCATTTCGAGGTTTTGGGTACTGAAAAAGTTTGCATTATAACTCTCAGAATCATTTTATAAATTAAGATCACATACAGATGTCCTAACTCATGAATAGTATAGAGATCTATCTCCACTTTCAGAAAGCTAGACACAATCCCAGAAGAAATATTCCAACTGTGAGTATGCTATTATGTTTTCCTCCAAATTGATCTCTTCTCCAAAGGTCCTCATTTCTGTTTTGTACACCACCCTCCTTCCATTCACCCAGGTTAGCAACTTCTGGGTCATCTTTGATTCTATTCTCTTTCTTATCTCCCACATCTAAAAGGAATAGCTTTTCTGGACTACTTTCTAACTCTCACTTCCTTTGTTAGAATAGTGTCCCAGAGAATGACCCATTGGTTCTTCTTCCAATAGTCTTACCCTGTGTAGGTTAGGAGCTTTTTCTAATACTGTCATAGATGTGACTCTGAAGTGCTCCCCATTGTTGAAGATCATTTCACTAGGAAGAGTTAGACTTTGGAAAGGGTATTTAATAAGCAGATATAGCAAGGATAGTTATATTAAAAATCCCCTCTAAACTCTGAGGTAAACTCTCCCTTTTCACAAGCAAGATTTCTAGGGAAAGTAAGATCATGCTTAAAAACCACATGTGGCAAATAGGTAGCTCACAGTAACTGATTTCTAGAAGTTCTTTTTCTCCTTTGGGGAGACCTCATGAAATTCTCTGAGGATGTATTTAGCTTTCTGATGAATCCTGAGAGTCAGTGCCCCAAAGGAGTTTCTTTAAGTATCTAGTTTGCCCTTGCCAGCCCAGGTACATGATTCTGTTAGTCATGGTTGTACTGGGGACACCAATACCAATGCAAATGAGTTGTTCAGTTTTCTTACATTTGAAATTCAAGGTGAGTTGGCAGGGAAGGAAACTTCTTCATAGATGCTTCTCCACCTCCATGTCCAAACAATTCCCATCCAGGGATTCTCCACCAATAGAGTAGTTTTTTTGTTTTGTTTTTGTTTTTGTTTTTGTTTTTAAACCCTTGTACTTCTGTGTATTATCTCATAGGTGGAAGATTGGTAAGGGTGGGCAATGGGGGTCAAGTGACTTGCCCAGGGTCACACAGCTGGGAAGTGGCTGAGGCCAGGTTTGAACCTAGGACCTCCTGTCTCTAGGCCTGACTCTCACTCCACTGAGCTACCCAGCTGCCCTAGAGTAGTTTTTAATAAAAATCATATTTCTTTCTTGACTTGCTGTTTGATCCACGATCCTCAAGACACAGCTGATTCTTCTTCATCATCCAAAATATGTTTCCTAAGTGGCTCTTGTTCTTTGATTTAGTTCACGTCTAGTTTACTCACTGAAATGATGCAATAGATCAGTGATTCCCAAAGTGGGCGCTACCACTGCCTGGTGGGTGCTGCAGTGATCCTGGAGGGTGGCGATGGCCACAGGTGCATTTATCTTTCCTATTAATTGCTATTAAAATTAAAAAAAATAATTTCCAGGGGGCTAGGTAATGTTTTTTCTGGAAAGGGGGCATTAGGCCAAAAAAGTTTGGGAACCACTGCAATAGAGGAAGCTAGGAATTGTTCACATGCCTAGTTTATCCCTATCATTAATTCTTTTCATCTAAAATATATTCAAAACTGATAAAGGTTTCAGGGTGTAAAGCAAGGATCTTGTTAATTTTCATTAATTAGAGGTGAGTAGAATTTGGCACCATCTCTATATAATAATTTGCTAAACTTTCAGTTCTACTTCCAGGATTTCTTTCATGTCTTTCTTCTTCTTTCTGGATATATATATATATATACCAATTTTTTTTCAGGACTTCTTGCCTGGACAGATGCAACTCCCTAATCAATCCTTCTACTTTCAGTCTCTCCCATCATCAATTTGTCTTTCACATAACTGACAAATTGATATTCCTAAAGCATAGCTAGAACTTCATTGCTTCTAACTTCTTGGATAAAATATAAGCTCCTGTGTTGGGCATTTAAAGACCTGCATAACCTGACTCCCTATATTTCTAGTACAATTTTACATTAATCCCCTTCAAGCATTCTCTGTTAACCGTCAGCTGATTTGCTAGCACCACCTCTATCTTTTGCCTCTGTATCTTTGTACAGGTTTAGCATAGAGTTTGAAAGCCACTTCCTACTTACCAGAGGCCTTTCTTGATCACCACCAGTTTCCTCCATTTGTTCATATTCTCTACAACTTGAAGTTATTTTGCTGTATACCTTACAGTTTTAATCCATGTACATGTTGTGTCCCCTCATACCTAGTCCAAAGAAAGTTATTCTTTTTATTTGAATAGTTCCTATAAGATTCTCTGAACTTCTAAGATCATTTAGAAGCAGATGGTAAGAATTTCGCTATTTGATTTCTTCTCAGAAATATCTGTTTCAAAAAGGAGAAATGATGCCCCTTTTCTTTTATAAGGCTCTGTTGAAGAAGCTGTACTATTATGAGATAGCAATTAACAAATCATATGAACTACCCAAATGAGAGTTATCCCAGAAGCTTCAAGTAACTAGCTACAAAATATTTCAGTGTTTATTTTATAATACTTAGGATCCTTTTTTCTTAAATGATTAGAAGAGTCTTCAAAGTCTTCAAATCTTGTGCCTAAACACTATGACTTCTCATTTAATCATGTATCTACTTCAGCAACATAAAATATTTTTAAAATATATGTATTAGATATAATATCTAGATAGACCTGTCTAACTATCTTTCGGTCTGTCTATCTATATCTATCTATCTATCTATCTATCTATCTATCTATCTATCTATCTATCTATCCTATCTACATATGTACCCCTCCTCTCTTTCTTTCTCCATCCATCCATCCATCCATCCATCCATCCATCCATCCATCCATCCATCAAACAATCCATCTCTCTCTCTCAATTTATTTATCTATCTTTCTCTCTCTCTCTATCTATCTATTGATCTATCTAACCACAGTAGTATAACCGAGAACACATGCTCAAAAAATAGGTGCTATTTCCAGAAAGATGCTACTTAGAATCAATGAAGAGAGATACATTTTATATTTACAATTTTGCAGTGATACTAATTCCTTCACTCTTCCTTTCATTTTTCAATGTATGTAATCTATATCCTATGCTTAAATTGCTAGACTATTCAAAATCCTTAGGCTAAAGTAGTTCAGTACTTGTCATATATAATAATACATGTATTACTAATTATTTAAATTATATTAATATGTTACTATAGAGATATACAATTTGACAAATCATTATTATTTATGTTATTATAGTTCCTCTTCCAACCTTCCAGGGCTTAGTTGTCTGGATGAGGTAGAATTCAGTTCTAGATTTCTTGCTGTCAAGAATCTACCCCCTCTGTTATTCCCTAGAAGCTTTTGAGAGGAGTTTTGTTAAATTTGAAATAGCTACATCAACATGACAGAAATCATAAAAAATCTAGGGAAATAATCAAAAGAACTAAGAATAAGAATAAGAAATAATAATAAGAAGAAATTAATAGCTCTAATTATAGCAATAACAGTTGCAAAAGCAAAGGAGAATTGCATTGTTTAGAACATTTAATGCTGGAAAGTTTTTTTGTTTTTATTTTAAGATCAAGGATTTATTTACAAAATGAAATCTCTATATTTGCCCATTATAACTTGTTTCCACTAGATGTCAGTGTTCACTAAGGAATGATTCTTTAACATGGCTACCTCAACTAGCAACATTTAAAGTAGAATCAGTATGTATGAGATGCACATAGAAAATATGCTCATATGCTCCTATTCATTTTTACATGTTACACTCACTTTAGTAAATTGGTATGTGTTCTTATTGATCTGTTTGGCTCTCTTAATTAGCATATGTGAAATTGAATAATGCAAATAATGCAAATTCTAGCATTGAAATTAAGCGATTAGTGAGACACAAATTATAGGAACATTCCAAAGTACAGTTCACAGCTGTGCCATATTTTATGTGTTTTCCCCTCCTTTTGATTTTTCCTTATTGCAGCCATTAGATTTTGAAACAAAAAAGGCATATACTTTCAAAGTAGAGGCTTCCAACCTTCATCTTGATCATCGCTTCCACTCAGTGGGTCCCTTCAAGGATACGGCGACTGTTAAGATCAGCGTGTTGGATGTGGATGAACCTCCAGTGTTTAGCAAGCCTCTGTACATCATGGAGGTTCATGAAGACACTCCTGTTGGGACCATCATTGGAGCTGTCACAGCGCAAGACCTGGATGTTGGCAGCAGTGCAGTTAGGTAAGAATGTCTACTTCTGTACTTCCATCTAGAAACCAGAGTCGTTCATGAGACTGCCTTTTGAGGGAAATCACTCATATATATATGAATACATGTTAAATATCTGTGGAATCTAATCTGTGGAAGGCATCAGTAATCTTCTTCTTCCCTTCTCTTACCTAAAGAGATATTTTGAAAAACCCGATAGGCTTACTCCAGTGCAATTAGTCACTATGGCAACCAAGTTTGCCAGGTTGTTTGAGATGGGGAGAAGGGAAACACAGCCAGTCTTCCCTAGTGTGAAGTCCCATCAAGCTGTGACCAGATTGATGATGATGCCTCCGGGAGACAGTCATTAGCATCAGAAGGGGGTGGAATTGTCAGCAAACACAAAAACACACCTGAAACCCTTGTACACATTTTTAGAATAAAACCATAACTCTCCCACCAAAATCCACTTATTTCTAAGACTTACTTATTTGTCCCAGAGGCTATGTTAATGCATCCCTCCTTTAAAGATTATCCCTGTTTATTTGTACTGAATTTAATATTTGAGGAGCCCAAAAAAGGAACATTACAGTGTGCTTTGCCCTTCAACCTGTAGCCTCAAAGGTTTATCTATTCTTGGAAGGAGCAAAGAAGCCTTACACTATGGTAAGGAACCTTTTTTTATTTATCAGTGCAGACCTCATTTCCTGACTACTGAGCCTGTCCTGATCACTTTGGAAAGCAGAATGGAGAAAAAAATTTTCCTTTCTCCTCAATCTTACTTTCAATTCTTTCTCACTTCCAAATTACCTGAATTCCAGAGGACACCAGGACTAGAAGGGCAACATAGATGCTGACAGTGCTTGAATAAGCTGGAAGTAACACATTAATCCCTCTGATGAAATGGAGAACTGCCAGGTTTTACATCTGTCACTCTGTCCTTACATTCTCTATGCCTTTCTACCAACCCTGCCTATATGTTTCCAGCCCCCCATTCAAGTACTTGTCGTTAATCTCCTGATATAGGCTAATGAATCAAAGTCAGCCATTCACCTGTCATTGCAACATTAGGACTTATGGAGCTTTCCACTTGCTCCATAACTAAACTTGATTTTATGTTTTCTTTCTCTCATTTAGAGTGTAAGCTTCTTAAGAGCAGGTACTTCCTTACAAATACACATAACTACACAAGTATGTATATATATGTATATGCACTAATATTACATATATACATACATATATTAATAATATATATTTAATTGTATCTCCTCTGTTTAGGACAATCCATGGCACATGATGAGCATTTAATGAATGTTTGTTTTCATTTCTTCATCCTCATCATCATTCATTTATTCATCAAAATGAAACTCCTTACAAAAATACAAGTACAGTCCTTCTGAGATTTCAGTTGATAGGGCAAAATGGATAAGAGCAAATGAGCCACTGGTCAGCACAATACTAAGTCTAGGATTTCGACTGTTAATTCCTAGAGAACACCCGCTTGGTCCCTGCTCTTGAAATTATCTCTTAAAGTAACATGGCTACTCTTTGCTGATATACTTCTGACATTTAAAAACCTCTGGATGATTGTATTTAAGAAAGCCAAATAAATGCAGTAAGTAAAGTGATTCAATCTCATGGCTTCTGTTCATTCAAGTTTAATTCCATGGATGCACCAGTACCAGTAGCTGCACATTTGACCTCACTTATTCTTGAACTTGATGAGCATGTTCAGGGTCATTTTGGGGAAATAGAAAGAGGCCCAATGAATATGGAATTCAAGAGAATTTAAAAAAAACAGGACAGGCAAAGTGGTCAGTGAGAAGGGGAAGTAAAATAAGAAATACAGAGAGGTAAAAATAGTGGAAGACCTTAAAATTAAAGCATCCATACTTCCTAACTAATACTTCAAGAATCTTTCGTTTCATCCATGTAGATCTTTCTTCCATGGACAGAGAAATTCCACTAAATTTTAAAATGTTGTCTATGAGAATTGGTATGACAGAAAAAATGAATCATCATAAGGCCAAACTAATGATTAATCTTTCCAAATTTACTCATGCTGGTCTGCCACCAAGTACATTTTCAATGTCTTTCCAGCACACTAAGCCCTGGAGGAGTATATTTTCTAGTGGCATAGCCTTCAGGAATCCATGACCATTTCTACATCATGTTGAAACATCAGTATAGCAATTTAGTGAAGAAAAGTATTTAATATATAAAATGAGGTGTCTCCCTATTAAAATATAAATCAGAGAAATAACTTATTATCAAGAAGCTACAGATAGTGTAGGAATGATATATAGCTAAGATATATTCCTTTCTCAATCACTATATGAATATAATCTGCTGTTAGTATTGATAGTAATAACTCACATAAATGTGAGTTTAATAATAAAAGTGAGGGGGAAGCTAGGTGGTTCAGCAGATTGAGAGTCAGGAATAGATAGGGTTCAAATATGGTCTCAGAAACTTCCCAGGTGTGTGACCCTGGGCAACTAACTTAACCCCATTGCAACAGCCCTTACCACTCTTCTAACTTGGAACCAATAAATGTGATCTCTTTTAAGATGGAAGATAAGAGATTATTTTTAGTGCTAAAAGCATATTAGGGTTTCCAAAGCACATTCCTCACAACTCTGTAAGTAAATAGTACAGATATTATTATTCCTGTTGTAGAGTAGCATGTAGGATTCAAATGATTTTTCTCACAGTAATTCCATCACCATTTCCCCTCACAAATATTAATGAAATTTATACATATATATGTGTATATATATGTATATATATACACACACACACACACACACACATATATATATATATATATATATATATATATATAGAGAGAGAGAGAGAGAGAGAGAGAGAGAGAGAGAGAGAGGAGAGAAGAGAGGGAGTAGGGAACATTGATTTTAAGACATTAGTTCAAATCATTGATAGGATGTGCCTAAGGGATTTTTGTGTTGACTGGGTTACTATGTTTCTGAATGACCCATTAGATTATGAGCTAGATTCAGAAAGAGAGAAATCAATATTTTCTAACAAAAAAAAATCTTAGTGAAGAAATCAGAACAATCGATATCATTTGCTTATCAACTGATGTCATTGCCATAGCAAGAATGACTTGGTCAAATCTGCCTAATGAAATATTGTTCCTCTCCTTCTTCACTGGGCCCTTCCAATATTTTCTTTGGAGTGATGAAATTGTAGTAAGAATAGGGAGGAACTTGGATATGGTTACCTTTGTTATGCATTTTTGCACCTATACTCAAAACACTCAAACAAAAGAGAGATGCTAAAGATAAAGTAGAGAGGAATGCCAACATAGAAAGACCTTCAGATTAGAGGTGGAGAGAATATGGAAATAATCCAAAGAAGAAAGGAAATGGGTAAGCATGGATTTGTTACCAGATATAAAGAAGAAATGAATTTCATAGTTATCCACCTACAACAAGCTCATTCTTTTATATCTTTGAGGCTCAGAGGTAGCTAGCACCTGACAGGCATCAAAAAGCTTATGTGAAATGAATTGATGGATATACCCTGTTTTCTAATGGACAGGCGCCAACACAACTAAAACCACAGATCCAGATGGAACTAATTAACACCTTTGAGGGAAATATCAAAAGATAGAGCAGGCTTTGTATCAACAGGAAGCTTAACCTTTCTTTTCTAAGAGTAAAAGATAGTGTTGAAGCAACTCAGTGGGACTAGCATTGGTCATGTACTCTCTTTTCTCTCTTTTGTTTTCAGGCAAAAGAACTCATATCAAAAACCTTGTATGTAAAGTGAGGGTTTTTAAAAATATTTGGTTGGTTTTTTTTAGAAATAGTAGTGGTTTCTTCCTTAAATATGTGTCAGGTTAATGATAGACAAGTTGTGAACCTGAGTAAGGCAATCTATTGCCTCTGAGTGGTTGCTAAGGAGTTTGCTGGTGGGGTAGACTATCTATTCTTATGTCTTTATAACCATCAGTTTATTTATATTTCCTCTTTCTCTTCAAGCCTTTCACATCAATTTTCTCATCTCTTTCTTTTTTGTTTCCCTTTCTGCCTTTTCATTAGATATATTGAGTGGTAATCACAACTAAGAAACATTGCTTAGTTCCACTGGTGGAGCTCAGATTTAAAAGGTTGCTAAATCCTATTAGCCTTCCACATTGGATATTTGTGGCAATAGCTCAGCAAATTTTAATTTTTTATGAAGCTGTAGGAGTGTTTGTCAACATTTTTAATATTCTCATACTTTATATTTCCAACGCTATCACATGTAAATAAGGTTGGACTACACTAGTGCAGATTTGGTCAGATAATTTTCTATCCTGGAGAATTCAGGAGAAATCAAATCCCAGACCTGACCTCTATGATTTGAAAAACAAAACACCCTTTTCTCTACAACAGAAGAGTGGCAAAGATTCAGAAATTGGGTTTAAATGACTTGCCTAGGGTCACCAGCTTGGAAGATCTGAGACAAGATTTGAAATCAAGTGCAAATGAGCTGCCTAGCTGCTCCAAATTGTATGGTTTTTGACCTATGTTTTCCCTCAGTTTCTGCTCTTCTACATACTTCTCTTTTTATTTCTCTTTTCCATTTGGAAACATCCAAAGGAGGGGAAAAGGCATGATGATATTACATCATTTTCCCATCCGATGTTATATATAGCAAATAGCTTTTCTTTGATTTTATATTTATAAAACAGTGAAGGTACATTGTTATTCTTAGAGGTCCCCAATATGGTAACTAGTGCATCCCCCATTATCATCATTCCATATTTATACCACCTACAAGACATGAATTGTCAGGACCAAATGGCATATTAAATGCTTTCTAAAAATCAGAAAATATTATGCTTAATACAATTATTGTAAGCAATTAATAGTAAAGGAATAAAAGAAGTTATTGGGCTCTTGGTTTTTTCCCCATCCTATTCATATTCTACCATGATGATTTATTATAGGATGGAGCTGATTTTGGATTAAAAATTTTTTTCTAGTAGAAGCTGAGCTCTGGAAGGTGTTATCAAATTAGGAAATCATAAGGTATTGACCTGCATATGACTTGTATATCTAAATATATCTTTTTGCATGTCATCTTTCCCATTAGACTTTGAGCTCTTTTAGAGTAGCTTTCTTTGTATACTTAGCAACTGCTTGGTGCAGAATAGCCACTTGATAAATGTTTATTGATTGAATGTTGTCAAAGGATCAGCACAGCTAAGAACCACCCTTAGAAAACAAGTTATATAGAAATGAATTTGGAAGAAATGTCTACTAATGCATAAAGAAGTCATGACTCATATTGACAGAAAGAATAACTACATTTATTAAAAACATATCTTTTGAAATATTGTTATTATTATTACTATTATCAGACTCTTGCCTGTGACAAATACTGATTGCGCTACTAACCTCACAGTACTCTAAGCTACTTCCTCAGGTTATAAATTACAGGGAAAATGCCAGGCTGCCTTGGTAGATAAAGTTCTTCTCCAATGAAATTGTGGGTCTAAAATGCCACTCCATATCTCTATTATATATTGTAGAATCACTTTGAAGGCAGAAGTAGTGTTCCATGTAATTAATGTGATATGGTGGAATTGAGTGCTAGATTTGCAGTCAAGAAAACCTGGTTTTAATATCTTCCTTTAACACGTATTACTTTTTTGACTCAGTTTCTACATTTGTAAAATGTGGATAATAATGCCTGTTATACTTATCACATAAGCTTGCTGTGAAACGCTGGTTTTTATTATGGGGAAAGGAATAAGCATTTATATGACATCTGCTATGTGCCAGACACTGTGCTAAATGCTAAATGAGATATCACCTCATTATGAATATTATCTCATTTATCTGCCATAAAGTTTCATTTTACATTTTTTAATATCACAATAATTCCTCTAATAAATTATTACTACATATACTTTAGTATTCAGAGCGACATTAGAGATCATCTAATCCAACTCACTCTTTTTGTTGATGGAGATATAGAGGTAAAGAAAAAGGAAGCCAAGTGACTAGCTTACGTAATTTGACCACAGGTCCTGAGATTCCAAAATCAGTGCTTTTCCTAGAGTAGTAGCAAAAAGTCTCCATTTAGCCCATTTAAATGGGATAATTTAGTCATGTTGCTGGTGGTATCTATGGAAGGAGAATTAGGATGTTAAAGGCTGTCTAGTTCAGTCCAAATCTGAAGGAAATCCCCACTATAACTGATTTATTAAAGGTTATATTCTTATATGAGTATTTTCAATTATGGTGGGGAGTCTTACTGTCTTCTTAGCTAGCTCAATAACTATATCCATTTTGAATGTTTTACAAAGTAATTTACACATTTTCATTCATTTTTTTCCTTCTCTAATTTATTAAAGAAAGAACCAGGAACCTTTGCATTATAATATACCCTTTCATTTAATTCTTTTGAAAAAGAGGAGGAATTTCAGGTTATACCTTTTTTTTTTACCTCCAAAGCATACTTTAAGGCAATTAAGAATCCATTTTTACTAATAAGGAGGGTTTTTCCATTGAAGAATAAACACGTGGGGCAGAAAGAGAACTCAGTATGGTAAATATGTGGAGTGCTTGGACTCTTCTGGACATTTAGGCTTTCCCCAAATGATGGGCACTTCTTGTTTCCAGTTCTTTGCTACAACAGTAACAAAAGTGCAGCTGTAAATATTTGTCTACAAATAGTTCTTCCCCTGCCCCATTTCATTGACATCTTTGAAGAAAAGGCCTTAATGGAGGTATCCCTGTGTCAAATTATATTTATAGTTTAATGGTTTGTGGAATGTAAATACAAACCACTTTCCAGAATGGTTGGGGTAATTCACAGCCCACCTAACAGTCAGTCAATGTATCTGCTTTCCTATAGCCCTTCCAACAACTGTCATTTTCCTTTTTTGGTATCTGTCCCAATCTGATCATTGTGAGGTAAAAACTCTGAGTTCTTTTTATTATCATATATCTAGTATTATTGATTTGAATTTGAAATCATTAATTGCCAATTATTTGGTATACATGGGATTTTTTTATCGTGGCTCTTAGAAGTTTTGATTTCTTTCTTCGAGGACTTTTAAGTCACATCCTTTGAGCACTTATATATTAAAGAATAGTTCTCATGCATTTAAAGCAATTCTCTGTCTCTCTATCTCTGTGGGTGTTGCATTCGATCTTTTTTCTCTCTCAGAGAACCTTTTTTTTTCTCTCAGAGAATCTTGCTGAAAGATTTTTCCAACCTAAGCCTTTCCCTTCTAATTTCAACCTTGATCCTTTCAAGTTTATAAACTTTAAAAATGGTTACATTGTCTATATTATTAAAAAGAGATTTAAGTAAAAATTATGAAAATGAATCATAATCCATGTTTATCTTTTTTTAATTGGTACACATAAAACATTCAGAATTACAATGTTCAACAAAGTAAGTAATTTCTTTATCTAACAATATTGTCCCTTCTTGAATAATGAGCTATTAAACTAAGAACCACCCTTTTAATCAAGAAAATTTATTAATAGACATTTTCAAGTTAATTAATAGTCATTATTATGGTCAGGTTTCACTTGGATTCCTTGAAATTTGGGATGTTCCATCTCATTTTGCAGCATTAATGTTGTTCTTGTACTTTAGTAAATCACATACATAAATCATCCTTTTGTCCAGAAGTTGGTGTAGATGTACTCCTTGAAAGCATATAGTAATAAATCAAGCAACTGCTTAATGTCCACATGCTACCCAATGACCTATTTTGGCTTTCCAAATAAGCAAAACCATGCACTTAGAATAAAAAGAAAACTCATCTTGGGGAAGTCATTTAATCTCTCCACACATCCAGTTCTTTCTCTCTTATATGATCGGATTACATTGAATAAATACCAAGATTCCTTCCTATTCTATAAAAAAGAATGAAATTCTCTATTATCTATTTTCCTTGCCCTGTTTCCTCATATAGAAACAATGATGAAATAAAGGAGGAAAAGAAGCCTATTGAAGTAAAATACTACTATAAATAATGTAGGAAAATGAAAGTGGTGGCTAATATGGCCTTTGTGCCTTTTTCCTCCTGTCTAGCAGTAAGGATGCTACAATGGTAACCTTTTAAGAGAATGAGGAAAGAATGAATTTGCTTTTGACTCAAACTGCTACATTATTAGAAGTCATAAGAAGATCTATTTGACATTTTTAGTAGAGCATTTTTTATCGGGGCTTCTTTTTCATTGGCTTACAAAGCCCAGGACAATATTTATATAAAGCAAGGTAATTTTATTTTTAGGGCTTCAGCTAGATGGTTCAGTGGATAGAAGGCTGTCTAGAGCCAGGAAGGTCTGAATTCGAATACTGTCTCAGACAGTTACTAGCTTTGTGACCCTGGGCATGTTACTTAAACTGGTTGTCTTAATCCACAGGAGAAGGGAATAGCAAATGACTGCAGTATGTTTGCCAGGAAAACTCCAGGGACAGTGCTGATATGCTGTGATCCATGGGATCATGAAGGGTTGGACGCAACTGAACAACAATAGCAAATTTTATTTTGCTGTTAGCCTACCTGTCCACAACCATTGTGGAGGCAGTATAATGCTATATAAAGGGTTGTGGATTTAGAGAATCTAGATTCAAATCATGATACTGCCAATTACTGCATGAGAGTCCTTGGTTAAGTTACCTATCAGGCATTCATTTTCTTCTTCTCTTAAAGAAAGAAATTAAACTGGAGATCTCCTAAGGTTCCTAACAACTGGATCTATGAACCTATGATTATCACTTTGATGTTTTAACTAATCACATGGAGTTCCCTTCTCTGGTACCCCCTTGAATGGCTCAATACAGCCCACAGAGAATCACTGAATGTAAGAGCCCAATCTCTTCAGATTCCATGCCAAATACATGGGTCATTTCTATAGGCTACCATCCAGCAAAGGGAGCAGATGTGGCTAACCAACAGCTAACCATAGAAGCTAGACACATGAATTGGGAGCAAGTGCTAACAGCAAGAATAACAGAAAATACAATCACTATTTCCACAGATGGGGAGAGGAGAAGACAAATTTTTCAATAATTTTCAGAGTTACAATGCTTCTGTGTTTTCCTATAACATATAACTTGTGGATGTATCGAAGTTCAGGTCTTCTCATTAAGAAAAAAAGGAGATATTTGGAAGAATATTTTGATGTTCTTCTGGGTTATCTTGCAGAATTAAATCTACTCTGTGACTATACAAAGAACTTTCTTTATTTAAAAAAACACTCATTAAGCACATGTTTTGTGCCAGGTACCTTTCTAGGTTGTGGGGATTTGTGGTAGACTGGGAATTGACTTAAATGTAACAGAGTTGGCAATAGCTGATAAGGAACTACTCCTCATATGGATAATTTGGAGCTGTGGATACACAGCCATCTGGAAGAGAAGGATCTCTAATGTTTTTGAGATATCGTGATTGATTGGAAATATGGAATGAAATAGAATGAGGAATAAAGCATGATGACAAGTTTGAAATTTTAAGTGAATAGAAGGATGGTACTCTTGACAGGAATAGATACATTTGAGGAAAAAAAAGTGGATTGGGGGAAGAATATAATGAATTCTATTTTGGACATGTTCTAATTCAAGATTGCTCTGGAACAACCAGTTCAAAATGCCTAATAAAAAGTTGATATCTTAGTACTGGGGTGTAGGGCAGGACAAGTGGTGTTAGTCTTATAAAAACAGAGAGGCAGCTGGTAAATTTTTTGTTTTATCATAATGATATCATTTGCCAAAAGGAAGAGAAAAAGACAAATACAAAAAACTTGAGTAAAAATGAACTTTTTGTCTTAGATTGAGAATATTCCATTTTAATTAAAGAATTATGTTTAAATACTATATATACATGTGTGTATACATATGTGTGTGTATATATATGTATACATGCACACATATATGTGCCACTATGTCGGCCACTGGGAATAAAAGACAATAGTAAAGCACTCCCTACCCCTGGGAGGATACAACATGTATATAGTTGAAAGCAAGGTAATTTCAGGAGGGAAGGAGGAGACAATCAAGAAAGGACCTGGAGATGAGGCAGTGACTAAATTTTGACTTGTAGGAAGGCAACAATTCTGAGACAAAAATGAAGAAAAAGTGGATTCCTGAAATTGGTGATTGCTTATGTGAAAACCAGTATCGGGAGAAGTCATACAAGTAGAAGCAACAGTTTCTATTCTAGTATAGTTTGAATTTAGAGTGTAACATGCATGATCTGGAAGGCTCTGTGGAATTCTATGAGGTAGTTCACCCCACTTAAGATCATGCATGTTATATAAGAGGGTATTGAGAAAGTTCATGGAAATATTTCTGGAAAAGAGAGGTAGTAGAACCATTTGCTGGAGTGCCGTAAAATTCAGGCAGAAGAAACTTTACTTTTTTCCCCCAGTCTAGAGTCTGTAGGAAACCATCGGATATGTTTGAGCAGGAGAATAATGTCGTTAATACTTTAAGAACATTATTTGGCTTCTGTGTGGGAGGATTAGAGAGGAGTGAATGAAAATGAGGAGTAAATTAAGAATCTATTTTGATAGTTTAGATAAGGGATGATGGTACAAATGTTGAGAAGGTTATGGATTCCAGAGATGTTGTGGAAGTGAACAGATACATCAAGTTTTGGCTATAACTTGTTTGCTGAATACTTAAGAGGAGAGAGGTAAGGATGACATAAAGGCAATAAATTTGGTTTTAGGTAATTAAGAAAACTGGTTTCTTTAAAAAAGCCCTTACAAAAGTTATGATAGGAATAGGCATGTTGGATATGTTGATTTTAAGATGTTTATAATACAATCTAGCTTTTTCTGGACATTAACACATTCACTATTTTACTAGCCTACATTTAATAGGAGTATTAGGCTAGAATTATATCTGATATTTTCATTCTAGGGACCAAATGCCCTTTTAGGTTGTTCAAGATAAAAACCTCTTTCTCTGATCCCTACAGGTTGTAAGGAAGAAATTAGCTTATTTTCAGCCCACTTAGATCTCTCACTCCAAATGCTTATTATGCAAGAGACAACCATGGATAGCGAGTAAATATATTTTAAGAAAGAAAGTAGTAAAACAGTAATTGAGGAAGTCATAGGGATAATTTTAGACAATACAATGTGTGCAGTAGGAGGCTGACTCGAGAGCAAGGTGATTTTATTTTTATTCAAGTAAAGTATAATCTCGTTTGATATACCCACTCTTACTTAGCAGTCTCTGGGGATACAGGTACTATGAATCAAGCTCTGAGGATTATAGCTTTTTCCCATACGCCTGTTGATTTGTGTGTGGCAGTGAACTATTTCAAGTCTAAGATTTCCTAAAGCCATATCTCCCATATATACCCACTCAGAGGTCTCTCTGCCAATAAGAAGTAATGTCTGTCTACATGTATTTGGTGTCAAAATATCAGAGATAAGCTTTAAAGGGAACTGCCAGTGCTTACCTTAGGTGAGGGCTCTTACACCTGTTAAGAAGACAGAAACAAGGGTGTATTACATACAGTAACTATAAAAGAATGCCTCAGTACAGCAAGAATTGTGTTAAGAGTAATAAAGTTCAGATTGAGCTAAACTGGCAATGAATATTAAAGACTACAAAGGACAAGGGCTTTGTAAACTGTCTTAGGCAGAGCACTAAAGCCAACACTGGTTCAGGTCTGATTGCTGAACAAAATGAGACACTTGCAAATCACTGAACATTTAACAAAAGAGGTTTACTTTGCCCTAACAGAGCAAGGATATGCTAAAATCCAGTGGCACTTACTTTTTCTGGACAGGGACTCCCTTTTCTTCATCTGTAAATGCATCTGGTTAAATAGTCATTAAAGTAGAGCAACTCTTGTGCTCTTAGATAAAAAAAGCAAATCTGAAAGTCTAAGACTATCATTCAAGATTGTGACATTTTATTCTCCTAGGCCAGAATGCTGTGCCAGGGAAGCTGTAGCCAATCAGGTTTCATGGAGAAAACAGCTTGTTTCAGAGTCAAAGAAACTGTAGCAGTGAACTGGAGGCTCTACCATAGACCACCTCTTTCTGATAAGGTCCTAATGATCTAAAGGACCTTCTGCCTTTTAAATAACTAAGCAGTCTTCCTTTAAGGGTAATAATAAGATAGCATAAAAGGGGGAAAAGAAAAAAATAAACAACAAAAACCAAAGATGTGAATGAATAGAAAGTCCAGAGGTCCTAAGATTTTCTTTCTTCCTTCAGAAATGCTAAATTTCAAAGTTTTACAGTCTGCTCCAAATGACTGTTGATGACACCTCTTTGTAGTTCCCAGTGCACCTCTTAAAATAGTGGTAATGATGAACCAGAGCAGCACCAAGAAAGTCAAAGGCACAAATGACGACACCTCTGGCATAGTTTCAGACTTATTTTTGTACTGATGCAAGATGCTGATGATCAGGGGAAGCTCCAGAAACATCAAGGCTTCTGCATGGATACTTCAGTCCCAGTCCACAATTCTTTATTCTGTGTCAGGCTTGCCTGTAGTAAAGTGGCTGAGAGGTAATAAAATATCTCACATGAAACATCTGTCAGAATCTATGTTGACACTGAGGCTCTCCTTGTACCAGTATCCATTTGGTTTTGATGTTGGGATAAAATGAAGCACTTAAAATCAAGGACCATGTTACAAAATAAGAGATTTAGTTTCCTTAACAGTGCAAGAATATGCAAATAAGATAATGGTGGCATTTAGCTTCTCTGAATGCAGCTGTCCATCTGGAGCATCAGGCACTCCTCAGGGGATAGTCGCTGCCATGATTAAGGATACTCACCAAATATGAGAGGTCCTGCCTACAGAGATTGTGACCTTTTATATCCCTAGACAAGGGAAGTGCATTAAAGAAGCTGGGTTATATCAGTTTTCATAAGGGGAGAAAACTATTTTAGGATTAGGGAAATTTCATCATGAAACAGCTGGTCAGAGCATATCAACTATGTTATGAGTAAGAGGAGAATAAAAAACAAAGGAAAGAAGGCCATTTGGATGGGATGATGATAATATGACACAGTGAAGACATAACTATTCATTTGTATCAGTTTTCTTTGCTGAGGATAATGATCTTTTAATTATAAAAGATAGTACAAAAAACTCTATTTGTGTAGGAAATTAAATCCCAAGATAAGTAAAGATTCAAGTAATAAAGGAGAACTTAGTTCTCCTTGATGAGTTCAAACAATCAGCCTGAAAGAAACAACAAAAATCTTTATCTTATGATATTATGTTTGAAATTCATTCTCTTTGAAGGATCATGAAGGAGAGTCCTGGAGAAGAGAAAATGCTCCAATCTTGAAAAAAAGTGCAACTAACAGAATCTGTAGATTATAGACTGGTAAATATTACTTTTATTCCTGGAAAAACAAAACACACACACATACATATATATATATATATATTCTATTATTATATGAATGGTAGAACATTTAGAGAAAGGAAATCACTGAATCAGCATGGGTTCATCAAGAATACATTATACCTAAATAACTCACTCTCTCTTTCTATCTCTACCCCCCCTCTTTCTCTCTCTCTCATCTCCTCTCTCTCTCTCCCCACACACACACTCTCTCCCTCCCTCTCTCTCTACTCCCTCTTTCTCTCTCTCTTCTCTCTCTTTTCTCTTCTCTCTTTTGTCTCTCTCTCTGTGTTTCTCCCTGTCTCTCTGTCTCTCTCTGTCTCTCTCTGTCTCTCTCTGTCTCTCTCTCTTTCAAAAGTAGTATTGTTAGACAGTCTTTCTAGCTCAGAAGTGTTTTTCAAAGGTTGCACACCGTTAGTATAAAGTTCAAGAACCCCAAATCTTCTTCTTAGCACGATCATGGAGGAATTCACTGCTAACACAACTTTTTTCTTTGTATATAAGATACAAAATATAAATGACATTCACTTTTTTGAATGACAAAGTATTATTTAGTTGCTTCTCTTTCTTTTTTATTAACTATCTTTCTTGTCAGACTATTCTAGAAAAATATACATGAAACCCCAAAATTAATATGCTCATTGTTGAACATAGAGATTAAAAATATGAAAGTCAGAACATTTTAGTAGGCAGAGTGCTATAGAACAAAGCATCTAAAAAAGCACACATTAAAGATAGCAGCATGCTTACTTTTATCCCATAATATCCTATACATGCGTCACAGTACCAGATTGAGATGGGGAAGGTCATAATTGCATGCTGCTGAAAACCATGTTTAATTACCTTTAAAATATATACGACATGCACTTAGAAGCTTTTGAAAATGTGCAGGGAAAACGGAATTAGTGTGTGAGCTGTCAGCGGAATGTGATATTTGAATAAGATGAAATTAGGATAATGTTGCTAGATCAGAGTAATGTTCATATTTTGGGGATAAATCAAAAGAAAATGTATGAGAACTATAAGGGATTTAGAGCCTGTTGGAAAGTATCTGAATATGTAAATATCCAGAGAAATTGCCCTAGTCTACCTTTCTTTCCAACTGTTACACAGAGTTTAAGACTCTCAGGAGAGTGATTTTGCCCAAGTTGCTTTTCTTTTTTTTTTTTTTTGAAGTCTGATTACAAATTCACAGATGTGAAACTTAAGGCCCCTAGTATTTGTGAAGGCTAAAGATTCCAAAGCAATTTTCAATGAAGAGACAAAATATATGGTTAAATTTTGACCATATTTGTTGAGAGTGCCAGGAAAAATCCTCATACTACAACATACAGACACATAAACATACAAATGCGCACTTTCTTTAAAACTTAGCTTGTGGGGCAGCGGGGTAGCTCAGTGGATTGAGAGCCATGCCTAGAGACAGGAGGTCCTAGGTTCAGATCCGGCCTCAGACACTTCCCAGCTGTGTGACCCTGGGCAAGTCACTTGACCCCAATTGCCTACCCTTACCACTCTTCCACCTATAAGTCAATACACAGAAGTTAAGGGTTTAAAATTAAAAAAAAAACTTAGCTTGTGTCATATATCTTTCATTAATATACTTAAAACTGGCACATGAAATATTAATATATGCATATTTATAAAAATTAATCAATCTATCCATTAAACAAAATTTGTTAAGTGCCTACTGTGTGTTAGACACTATGCTAGACAATAGCCAAGAAAGAAAGAGCTTCAATTCTCAAAGAGTTTACCTACTTTTGAAGGGAAACAACATATATACATATAAATAAATATAAAATACAGGATGTTTTAAATAGCTTAAAACTGCCCTATGAGTTCTAGAATATCTTGTATGGAAGTGACAACTAGAGGGATGAGGAAAAACCTCCAATAGGACAAAGCAGTTGATTTGTAAAGAAGCCAAATAGTCTAAGAGGCCCATGAATTAAAAATCCATTTCATATCACTGGGTTCTCTTCCCACTGGCATGGATTATAAACTCTCCATGCTATAGTCGATGACTTTCATGATTTTTCTCATGTAATCCCTCTCCACATAATGCCCCTCTCTTAAAAATAAATCAGCATTTAGAAATCAATATGGTGATGAGTGTCATGAAACTTAGGTAGTTTGAGTCTTGAATGATATATATAGTCAGTCCATCATAGAGATCTTACTCAAAGCCTTTTCAGAATGGTAAAATCTGGCAAAACTTGTTTCTCTGAGCATACACACTAACGACCCAGTCTCTTATTCCAAAATGAGGACTCATTGGAAGACATTAGTAGAGAATATGTCCAGTACAAATCAAGAAGCAAAGATTATATGTTTAAGGTGTTTTCTATGTTATCTGTATTTATATGTTATAAGGTTTAAGATCAGGGAAGGATAGCCTTCCCTTATCTTTTACCCTTGGAGAATGCCTTAAGTGTAGATGTAACTAGGATTTCTTTCTAAAGAAAACTCTTTATTCCATCTGTTGGAGGTAAAGAATTAAGCTCGTTAGGATGAATAAAAATGCTTTCCTGTGTCTAAAACATTTTGACTCCTTTTCCTCCTGGATTCTTAGGAGGTTTATGTTTGAATAAGGCAAAAAAATATATTGTTTTCTTTCAGCAAGGATGAATGAGGTTAGGTGATCTTGTTTTCATGAACCTCCAAGTTCACTTTATTTTAGATATTATCCAATCATAGTAATATGCTATGGCACTCAAGAACGATGAAAACCAAAATTGTGACTACAACTATCCCCAGTTGGTTTGTAAAAATGGTAGGTATGTATATGAGGTCAGTTTTTTTCTGCACAGAAAACAATAATAGCCTAAAAAAAGGAATCCTGAACAGAACTACCACAGGGTTGATGTCATCACTCATTTGTGACAAAAAAACATAGAGATAGAAATATTTAAAAGTGTGATCCTAAAAAAAATAAAAAAATTAAAATTAAAACATAAAAGTGTGATCCTTCCCCAAAATTTGAATCTATCACTAAAATTTTAGTTGATTTTTTGAAGGACTACAATATCTTTATCATAACTGTAACATATTGAATTGAATAATTCTACAGACTTATGAAACCAGTGCTTTTTTCCCCAGAGAATTATTTGAAGATCAGAATCTATTAGTGTTATATTTGTTATACTTTGACGACACACTAGAAATATGCTGTAATGACCTTATGTCAACAACACAATAGCCTTAAATATTAATGTAGTACTCCCATAGAGTTCCATGTAGCTCCTTCTCCCTAGAGTAGCTGAGCCCTTCAGTTTTCTCTGGGTCTATGTTTTATCTAAAATTTTAAGCATTTCCTAAATACTTGAGGCACTGCTAGATTATCATACAGATATAAAGGAAAATATATGAGAGAGAAATTGTGCTTAGAAAACCTAAAAATTAGTAAAATACATGGTTGACATAGATCTCTTCACTCCCTAGCTTGAGATGTTTCTTTATATCATAAAGTTCTCTGGCCTGAGAATATGGAAACTTCAACAGTAGTTCTCTCATCTCCTCCTTTCCTGGATCCTATTTAAGCCCCAGTACTACTCAAGTACCCACATACTCTGATAGGATACAGTGGAGATAGGAATGTATACTATAGATGAGGTGGAAGTACTTCGATATAAACTTAATGGCCATAGGTTCCCTTCTGTTCTTCCCCAACTTGGGGGTCTAGTCTTTTATAGCTAATATTCAAAATTAAATGAAAATCAGTTCATAAACTTGTTGAGACAAAACCCATTATAGAAGTACAGACAGCAATTAAACAAGTTTTAAAAAGAAGAAACTCTCAGTTCTCCAAAAAGAAATGAGACAGGGGAAAGGAATGTTTCTAGGAGTGGAATAGAGAAATAACAAAATTCTCTCCAGGTATATAACCCTTAAAGATTAGTGGGATAGGCTACAATTGGTCATGAATGATTTTCAGCCTGAAGTAGCAGCATTCTTCTCTTGGAATTTGACTGGGTTCTGACACTGGCCCTTAGCTTCACTTCCAGCATCCTTTCCTCTTCTTTCCTTTCCCATCTTGGTATCTCTCTAGTCTCACCTTCCTCATTCCCTCCTTCCTATTGGAAAAACAGTTCCCATCAGTGAACTCACCAAAAAGGGATGACATTGTTCTTATGAGTTGCCTGGTACTCATATTAATCAACCAAAAATATCTAAATTGACATTTTTTTGCATTTTGAGATAAGGATTAAAAGGGTTTAAAACATGTAGGGAGAACATTTGACAATAAAGTTAAGTTGAAGACAGTAAATTTATTTTTCCATGTTCTTTAACCTTTTGATAAAATATGCATACAATCAGTAAGTAGTTGAGCTATTTCTTCTCTAGCCATAATCATTTGAATACCATCTAAATCTAACCACCATTTACCTGTTTCAGTCATGCCAAATGTAACATTGCTATTGCCATTAGGAACTAAGAATGACCTATTATTAAATGCATTAATATTATCTGAAATAAATAAGATGTTCTGTGCTGCAATCAATCTATTAATCATTCATTTTCATTACTTAAAGTGATATGATTTACAAAGAACGTAGTTTTGGAGGGAAAAACAAATTATAACTAAGAATGTAATGCTTTTCACTAAAAAGCTGAGAATTAATTCTAGTTTTAAAAAAATTCATGCATGCAATTATAATACTAACATGACATTTATATGATGCTTTACTTACATTACATTTTAGTCTTATGATATCCCACTGTTGTTGCTAACTGAAGTGAATCCTTATTAATTAATTTCATAATTATTCACCTACAAAATGGGGCAAAATTTTGCCTTTTGTTCTTATTTTAAAGGGGCAGATTGGTAAACAAATAAAAAGTTACCATGATTCTAGAGAAGAATGATTGCACGATGAAAACAAAAACACTATGATCCAGGATATTAGAAATCTCCATTGACATAAAACCACGATCAATTATAATGAGAACCCAACATTAAATACCACTTTAATTAAATTAAATGTTCAAATCATTTTTATAGTCCAGCCAGACTGTTCTTATTATTCTTCATTTACAACATATTTTCTCTGATCTTCTTGGCATTCACTGGCTATCCCTAATGCCTTGAGTAAACTCTTTCCTTACAATGAACTCTTACAATTTCTCTTAACTATTATCAAATGTCATCTTCCAAATGAGGACTCTTGGATAGTAGAGCCTTCCCCTCCTCTTCTCCTAAAAGGATTTTCTATCTATATATTTGCATATTTCTCTCCCCTTACAGAATGTAAGTACATTGAGGGCATGTTTTTTTTTTTTTAATATCCTCAGCATATTGCACAGTATATAGCAAGTACCTAACTATATTTAAATTCTTGTATGTTGATTATTTGATTCATTAAAGCACAGGTTCTATTTGAAAATTCTTTTTTTTTAATCTTTACCTTTTGTCTTAGAAACAATATTAAATATAGGTTGCAGGGCACAAATGCAGTTAGGGTCAGACAGTCGGTGGTAAGTGATTCACCTAGGTGGAAGTGTTCACCCAGCTTCCCCATGGCAGTTCTAACTCTTACATATATGAAGCCACTAAAACTATATCAGTTAAAACATACTTTATAGTTGATAATTATTCTCATATACTTCTTGCGTTTGTCTTGGCAGGGAGAGTCCCAAGTATTTTATGCTATTTGCAACTATTTTAAATGGAAATTTTTTTCTGTCTTTTCCCACTAAGTTTTGTTTGTAATATATAGGAATGCTGATGATATATTTGAGTCTATTTATATCCTGAAACTCTGTTAAACCTGTTAATTGAATCAACTAGATTTTTAGATGATTCTTTCATGTTCTCTAAGCATATCATCGTATCTTCTACAAAGAGTGACAGTTTTGTTTCTTCATTGCCTATTCCTTATTTCCTCATTGCCTTTGTCAACTTTTCTAATATAAAATGAATACTAAAGCGGATAATGGACATTTGTGTTTAACTTTTGATTTTACTGAGAAGGCTCCTAGCTTATCCCCCACCCCTTACAGATGTTTGAGCTTCATTTTATTTAGATATAACTCATTATTTTAAGAAAAAGCTCCATTTATTCCTCTGCTTTCAAATGCTTTTTTTCCCCAAACCCTTACCTTCCATCTTGGAGTCAATACTGTGTATTGGCTCCAAGGCAGAAGAGTGGTAAGGGCTAGGCAATGGGGGTTAAGTGACTTGCCTAGGGTTACACAGCTAGGCTAGTCTGAGGCTAGATTTGAACCCAGGACCTCCCATCTCTAGGCCTGGCTCTCAATCCACTGAGCCATCCAGCTGCCCCTTAAGCGCTTTTAATAGAAATAGGTATCTTTCAAAAGCTTTTTCTGAATCTATTAATGTAATCATATGTTTTTGTTATTAATATGATCAATTATGCTTACAGTTTTTCTAATATTGAGTGAGCCCTTCATTCCTGGTATGAATCCCACCTGTTCATAATGTATGATCTATGTGGCATATTGCTGTAGTCTTCCTGCCAGTATTTTATTAAACATTTTTACAATAATATTAATTAGGTAAATTGATCTTAGTTTTTTTCTCTGTTATTTTGCTCTCCCTGAAGTATCAACATAATTATAATTGTCTATTCTTAGTCTGGAAAATAAACTTGTAACCTCCAGAGGAAAACTTGGTACTTGTTCTCTGTACAAAGTTGGGAATAAAATCAGAGAATATTAGGGGTCAAAGGGATATCATGATCCCATTATCTCATTATAGATAAGAGAACTGAAAATCAAAGAAAAGTGACATTGTATGAGGCTTAGAGCATAAATGTGGCAGAATTGAACTTAGCTCTTAAATTCCCTAAACTCTTAGTCTAAGAATTCCTACTCTTCAATTTTGTTTCTCTCTTCTTGATAAAAACAGACCTCATAAGAAAGTAGAATCCAAGGTAAGTTTTAAAAAGGAAGTAAGAAATCCTAGATGTGTGATGAGGAAGAAGTATATTGTAGCCATGCAGAGGCAGGGAGAGAGTCCCTGTAGAGGCAGAGGGATAACTGATAGAGGGTCACATGTGAGTAATATATTTGAATAACATGAATGAAACATATACCAAAAGTAAATAATGTGTAATAAGACCAGAAAGTAGAAAGGGGGTCAGATTAGGAAAAGCTTTAATTTTAAATAGAAATTATTAATTGTAAATCTATGACCCACCTGCTTACAACATAAAATATGAGAATCTAGGTAGACCCGTAATAGTAAATTCCTAGTTAATTCCTCATGCCATAGAGGTGGCAGCCTATGCCAGTGAACAGTAAACCTTCGCATGTCCTAGCAAGTTACAAATGTAGACTTTGATTTGGGGTCTAGTGAATGATTATATATCTGTTAGCCAAGGACAACCCTAGCTAAATTCAAAGGGACTTGTCACTATATTGATTACAGGCTAATAGTTGTTTTATTTATTTTAATTTTGTTTTGCCCTATTAATTCACAAAGACTTTTAACAAGACTAATTATCTGTATTAGTATGGCAGCTATCTATAGCAATAAATCCATGAATCCTTGAAAAATGGAAAAAGTTTATATGTACATGAATATAAAAGAAGACTTTATTTAATAAATCATAGTCTACTATGACATAATCTTGTTGAAACAAATGAAAGGACAGAGATTCCTGCCTGTGTTCAGAGAGTATGAATCTATGTCAAAGATTGTTGTCAGCTATGCCACAGCTGGATGTTTAACACAAGTATCTGTAAGAGGAAGGCTTCTTCCCACTCCTACAAATAAGAGAAGAAACTTTGTGTGGGAACTGTTGCACTGAGGCCCAAAGGAAACATGGTTAATATGGTGCTGGCAACCAGGATGGGCAATTCTTTTAGCATTTTATCTCCCAGATATGGGCTCTTTTCCTGCTTTTAGAAGTCCAGAAAAATCTCTCTTGCCTAGAAAATCCAAATCTCTGGTAACTGGGGAGCAGTTTTCCCTCTTTCAGCTGGTTATATGCTTTGTATGCTTTATTGAAAAGAATTGTTGGGAAGCAACAGTTTGGGGGGGAAATCCTTTCCTTATCAAGCGTGGGAAATGCACAAAGGGAGAAATAATTTCTTTGCATTATTTAGGGTTCTTGGATTTTTTAACATGCTTAAATTTAAAACAAAACAAAACAAAATAAAAATCTCAGTAGGATTATCAATACTTTTTTTCTCATAACTTTTTACAAAATAGGCATAGAATGGTGTCAAAAAGCTGCTGTTACTCGGAAGTCACAGCATATAATAATGACAAAGATGAAATTCTCTTTTTTTAATTTTTATTTTTTAGAAAAATTCTCTATGGTTACATAATTCATGTTCTTACTCTCCCCTTCACCCTCCATTCCTATAGCCGACGCACAATTCCACTGGTTTTTACGTGTGTCATCGATCAAGACCTATTTTCATATTATTGATAGTTGCACTGGAGTGGCCATTTAGAGGATACATCCCAAATCATGTCTACATCAACCCATGTGTTCAAGCAGTTGTTTTTCTTCTGTGTGAAATTCTCTTTGTACAGGGAAGAGCTTTGGGTTTAGGGAGACCTGAGTTCAAATCCAAAACTACCTCTGTTATCTTGGATAAGTCCATTCACCTTAACATAGGTGGAGGTTGGACTTGGTAGCTGGCCTCTAAAGTGCTTTTTTGTTTCTAATCCATAATCTTATGGGATTTGGAAATCATTTTCTGGTAAAATATTTATAAAGTTCAATCTCCTAATACATTATTTAAAATACCCAATTATTTTAGCTTTATCATTGTAATATTATTCATAAGGTCAGACCTTTAAAGATAGATGGGAATACAGAGATGCTCTAGTCTAACCCAATAATTTTTTAATTTAATTTTTAATTTTTATTATATGTCTAAACAATTTTTAGTAGTTGTTTTCTGACAGTTTGCAATCCATGTTTTCTTCCTCATTTCCCCTTCACCAAGATGGCAGATAATATGATATAGATTGTGCATGTGCTATCATACAGTACATATTTCCATGTTCATTATGTTGTGAAAGAAGACACATATTGCTTACATTAGAGAAAAAATCGTGGAGAACTTAAAGTGAAGAATGGTATGGTTCAGTCTGTAATCAGACTCGATCAGTTCCTTCTGTGGCAAAGGATACCTTTTTTTGTCACAACTCTATAATTTAATAGCTGAGGAAACTAAGACCCAAAGAGATTATGTAATTTTCTAAATTCACACAGATGAATAACAGAGCCAAGTTTCAAACAGAAATCTGTTAAATATAAATCTAATACCCACTGGATAACAACATGCACCTCCTCCAATTTCCATTGTTTCATTCAATCGTTACTTCATTGTCAAAATATTGCATAGTGCTGCCCAAAGTTGTTATACATGGTGATGTAAAAAAGTGAATGGGCATTATGAGGATAAGAAAAAATGCATTCAAGGGATTTTCTCAAGATCATACAACTATTGGCAAAAACTCTTCTGCTTTAGTTTTTTTCAAATGTGAATCTATTTTCTGGTACAATAAAAGTAACCTTGGGCTTCTGCTCTTATTTATATTTCTCTTTTTTTTTCATGATCCTAGAGGCCACTATTCTCCCACTTCAACTCCCAACTCCTTTTAAAGAGTCTTTCATGACTTCTGAAGTTTTAATCTGCATTCAGGTATGGTAAGCCATGGTCAGCGTGGGACTCTGTAGCCTCTACTGAGCTTTCATGGTGTCAAGGCCCTAAAATAATATGAACAGCAGGAGTACTAAATCTTTCATTATTCCCCATTTCCCCTTGAGCATACTGACTTTGCAATAAAGAAACTGTCATTTACACTCTTCTTTATTGCAAAGCAGGTAATGGCTGCAAGGAGAAAAATAAGGAACTATGTCAAGCCAACCTGACTCCCAGTATGATAAATGAATAATCATCCTATATTTGCATCTTTTTTTCATATGTAGGTACTTCATAGATCGGAAGAATGATGGAGACAGCTACTTTACAATAGATGGAACTGAAGGAACCATTGCTACTAATGAATTACTGGACAGAGAAAGCACTCCACAGTATAATTTCTCTATAATTGCAAGCAAAATTAGTAAGTACATGGATGGAATCAATATTATTTACTGAGTGGTTATTTGGATTCGGTATCTGTAAATTGACACATTATAAGCCATTTTACATTTTCTCAAATGATGCTTGAGTGTTTCCTTAGGCACGGATACCATTTTCCTATACAGCATGAATTCACAATAACAGTGATAGCTGCCCAAGATCATGCTTCTGTCTTAGCACAGATAAAATCTAGGTGACATCATATGAGGTGACCGTTCACTACCAGACTGTGTCTTAAAAAGTCAAGATATCCCCAGATGCTGGAATTCATCATTGACTTCTGTGTCTAGACCAGGGAAGCTATAGAAAGGTTGAAATGAAGTTTCCCAAACTAGCCTGGCTCAATTCCTCATTTAAGAGATTGCTTAGGAGGAGGACATGAATTTGAAAACTCCCCCGAAGTGCTTGTTACTGTTAATTCATGCAAAAGTATTTTGAGAAAATTGACCCCTCCAAGAAGTCCTCTAAGATTTTTGGGTCCCTATTTCTTTCCTTCTTTTCTAATGACTCCTAAATTCTGTAAGTCAGCTAATCCCATAAACAAAATGTCCTTTGATTGCCATAAAATAGAGTGATTGCTATTAAGATAAGTCTATTCCAATCAGGACCCATAACCAAAGTTGGCATAAAACACCCCTGAAATACAGAAATTATGTTATACATACTACGGCCTTTGTGTTTATTGCACTGCCAGTTTGGACACTGTTACACTGAACAGACTGGCTGACTCTCGACATGGGTATTAGGTCATATCCTGGGATTAAGGTCTTCCCTGAAAAAGACTTCCTGACATCTTTAATTAGATTGTCTCTTGGCTATATTGTGATGAAATGATGGAAAAGTACTGTATTCAGTCGGATTTTCTCTTTTTTTGTGCAGGACAGAAGGAGTTAGGTTACCTTGCTCAGAGAGCAAAATGTATTTCACTTGGAATAACCAGGAAAAGGGTTAGAGGAGGAAAAATGATATACTTACTTTTCCTTATGACCAGAACAGGAGAAGAAACAGTGATTAGATGTTCAAAAAAGCCTTGATCAATTTGTCAAGTGCTGACCAGTATGGCTCATTTTTTCCCTTGTATCACAACTGTATTTCCTTAGAGCACAAAAGTTAAGATGAGGAGGCACACACACAAACATGTGTTTCATAAAGATGTGGTGATATGTAAGTATGTATGTGTATATGCATATATATATATACACATGTATATTACATAAAGTGGAAATAGGTAGTTTTAAAAATTTTATTTACTGCCACTTTGTCTAGATAACAAGCATACAATGAATCTGGAAAAGCCTAACATTTGGGATGGAAAGAGATTAAAAGTAAGCTTTATTTATACTCTAATGACAATAAATTTCATTGATGAAAATGGCCAATAGAGTAGGAATCTATCATAGTAATGAATAACTGTGAAATGAAGTAGTCTGGTTTGGGCAGAACAAGAAAAAAGAATAACAGAATTGGGTCCAAGTAAAGTACTTTGCAGTTTTAACTAGCATATATTATGGTCCTAACCCTTCTATAAAAACTCTCAAGAAAAATAAAATGGTAGCATGACTCTTATTATTTCTAATTAATTAAAAAGGCAGTCATTAATCAGTATTGCTGATATTACATAGGAAAATAATTTTATTGGTCTGATGATGATTTCATTACAAACTGTCTTCCTGTTTGTGAAATGCCTTTATTTTTATGATACTAATCTTGAGAATTGACAAAATGGACAGCAATAGTAAAATTGTCATTCACTTCTCCTATATTATTTAGTAAATTAAAATTTTTAACTTTTAATGCAATTACGAGAAATTTTTTTATTTTAAAAATAAAAAAACCTTTGTGGAATTTAAATTTAGTTTCTTTTTTAGGCTGTGTTTAAAAGCACAAGATAAATGTCAACTCTGTTCATCTTGATTGTGCTTGACACATAAATAATCTTTTACTAAGTATTTTTGTTTTAAAGATGGAAAAAAATAAAAGGAATGACTTTGTTGACATTTGGTTTATCCTGTGTATTTAGGAAAAAAACCTTAATATGGATCCTATTCAAGTATCAATGGAAGAAACTGGGGAGAAGAAAAGATTTGGAGACATATACGGATAATTGTTATCTCTCTTCAAATATCTTAAATCTTGTTATGTGCAAGAGTTATTATTTTCATGTTACTTGGTAGTGGAGGGCAGATATCCACTGGGAAGTTATAGAGAAGCAGATTCCTGTTATATGTAAGCAAAATTTTAAAAACTATAATTCTGTATAAGGGAAATGGGTTGCTTTTATAGGTAAGTCCCCCATTGCTGGAGGTATTCAGTTCAGATTGAATAACTACATATTACTGATGGCTTTGGAAAATGTTGCTGAAGATTGTGTTGGACTAAATTACCTCTGGTGTCCTTGTATTCTGTGAAAACCTTTAAATCCATGGGCCAATCTGTTTAAACTCATTAAGATTTCAGATTTTTTACTAAGGAATCAAAATTGCAAAGTCAGGTTCAAATGAAGTAATGGCATTTGACAGATTGCACAGCATCAGTGAATAAAAAGATGAAATCTTAAGTATAATTTGGATTTTAAAGATTAATGGCATAAATATCACATGTGAAAATGGTATTTTTCCCTTCACTTAAACAAATGGAGTTTGCAAGAACCCCTGCCATCCATGTATGGATTAGACAACCAGCCTTCTGAGGACTCTTACACCTCTAAGATTTTTTCTGACTATACCTTATTGGATATCCATATCAATTTTAGAGAATTGGGTGATTTTCATCAGGATGGACCTAAATGAGTTTAGATTCAAAGGCCTGCATACAGATGCTAACTCTATTCAACTTAATTTCATGAACCTGGCCAAGTCACTTAACTTCTGGGTCTGAGTTGTATAATCTACAAATGAAACATTTAAACAAGAAAATTTTTGACTCTTTCAGATAAAATTCTGGTTCTATGAATCTAAACACAATTTCCAGAGAAATTTTAGGTTTAGAAGAGAAGTTATTATTTCAGAAGGGCAAACATTTTCTTGAATTTTTATTGGTAGAAAGAAAAGGATTAGCATTGTTAAAGGAATCTGGTAAATTTGATTAATATTGAAACTATCTATGCTAGAAAATTGAGTTGCAGAATATATTTGTCTGTCAACAAATTCCATCCATCATGACCACTTATCTCTTGAAATATCTGAATAATTCATGGAAAAGTATTGCTTAGATTAACTTAGTAGAGCAATTGCCTCTATTCATTTCACTTTGCATGCAGAGTGCAAAAGTTCTTTTATATTATTTTGGAATGCGAGAAACATAATCATCCAAATATATTTGGTACAATACAAGAAATATTTTTAAATGGCTTTGGGAGGGGAGAGGAAAGAGGAGGGGGGAGGATCATGAATCATGTAACCATGGAAAAATATTCTAAATAAAAAAGCAAAAAAACAAAAACGAACAAAAAAGAAATACTTTTAAAGTACCTACTTTTAGGCACCTGGACTATGGTAGTTATTATTAGGAGAAAGAATGATGATTTAATTTATTTCAATCAACAAAAATAGGTTTTCTTCCTATACTATCCTCTCAAATTTGAAAACCCTTGTACAAACCCTTGTAATAAATTAGCATAGTGAAGGAAAATAAATTTCCATATTAAACATACATGTGTATATTATATATTACTTACATTACATCAAACTCAGTCTTTATCCTGGCTCCCTCACCTCATCACCTTTTTGTTAGGAGAAGTATAGCATGTGTAATCATGGTTGGTGGTATAGTGGTTAGAATGCCAACCCTGGAGTCAGGAAAACCTGAGTTCCCATCTGAACTCAGAAATTTGCTAGCTGTGTAAGCATGGGTAAGTCACTTATCCTCTATTTGCCTCAGTTTCCTTATTTTTATTTTATTTTATTTTATTTTTAAATCCTTACCTTCTGTCTTGTAGTCAATTAACTACAAGGCAGAAGAGTGGTAAGGGATAGGCAATGGGGGGGTTAAGTGACTTGCCCAGGGTCACACAGCTAGGAAGTGTCTGAGGCCAGATTTGAACCTAGGACCTCCCATCTCTAGGCCTGGTTTTCAATCCACTGAACCACCCAGCTGCCCCCAGTTACCTTATTTTTAAAATGGAGATAATAACATATACTTCAGAAGGTTGTTTTGAAAATCAAATCAGATAATAATTGTAAAGTACTTAGCATAGTAGTTGGCACATAGTAAGTACTATGTTATTATTATTAACTTCAGAATCATGGCTGATCACTGTGTTGATTTGAGTTCAAAAATTATTCAAAACAGTGTCTTTACAATGGTGTTGTAATAGCATTATGCATTGCACTTACTTCACTCTGCATTAATTCATACAAATATTTCCAATTTTCTCTGAAATTATTATATCCTTCAGTATTTCTTATTACCCAATATTATTCCATTAAGTTAATATACCATTATCCTTTATTTTGCATTTTAATTGATAAACATAGCCTTAGTTTTGAGGTTTTTTGCTACCGCAAAATAGGCAATATAATTTTACATATCTATAATAGCCTTTTTCTCTTTCCTTGACTACATAGAAAGATTGTTAAAAGATGGAAGCTCATAAGTGAACAAAGATAATGTAGCTTAAATCATCAAACAATTTGTTTTGAAATAATGTAGCTAAATTATCTATATGGGATAATGATAGCTGATATTTTAATAGTCCAAACAATATTGGGTTTCATTCACTTGAATCTTAAGCATCTATGAATATCAGCATATTGGGCAGCCTGGAGCATTGAATACAGTACTGATCTGGGGATTAGAAAAATGTCGACTATAATCCCGAAACTCTTAATTCCTAGCTATGTGACTACTGGCAATTCTCTCATCTGAGTCTCATGTTCTCCCTTTTTTTAGTTTTTAGAAATATCATTGAATCTTTTCAAATCCTAGTCAATGATGCTTTATGAAATGTTAATAATCTTTATCTCTCTCCTGATCATATCATTTCAATTTTATGAATAGAATACTGGTTTGTTGGTTTATTGTTTACAATTCCTATTTGATATAAAGCAGAATCATTCATTAGTTGTCTAGTTAATAAATATCCCAGTAATATAAGCAGATATTGACAAACATTGAACTGCTCACCAGAGTTTATAGAATAAAATCAAGTTGGATAATATACTTAATGGCTTTGCAAACCTTAAAATGTTATGTAAATTTGTCACTTATTACAAAATCATGAATATAGCTATATTTTATGATTCTTGAAACATGAAATCAATATACTAAAATTGGACAAACCATCTCTTAGACACCGCTGAATTTGTTATTTAATTTATATATATATATGTAGTATCTTTAGTAGTATGATATTTCTATTTTATAATGCTATAAGATTCTCATATATGACTTTCTGTAAATCCTCCACAGAGCACCCTCATAATGTGTAGGAATACTTTTTCTCCTTTTAATATCCAAAATGTCAGTGTAAAATTCAAATTTTCCATATTTTGTTTCTCATTTTTAATGTATGACTGGGCCACTTCATCTGGTCATGCATATTATTGGTGATTTGTTGCATAGAATCAAAGAATTAGAGAAACTAAAACATAAAAGATACTATAGATGCCATTTAGTCCAACTATAACCCCAATAAGAAATCTTTCAACATTATGTACAATATTTGATCATCCAAACTTTCCAGTGAGAATTGAATATAATCTTCCTATTCACCATTTTAGTCAGGAATATATAAAATAGCCACTACTAATGATGATAAGTTGAGATCTTAAATATATTTGCTCAGAAAACTAGTCTTTATTAAGCACCAAGGATGCAAGGAAAATGCCAAAACAGTCCTGCTACTTTTACTTATTATTAAGTAACAATATTACAGATATTTATATATTAAAGAAATGTGTGAATAATAAAACATTTCACAATCTATATATAAACCCAGGTCATACTGTCCTGCTAATACTCTTAATATCTGTAAGGCAGGATAAACACATGAATGAAGAAAATATTGAATTCTTCTTGGAATAACTCAACTCTTGACTACAATCTGTCGTTGATCCATTCAGGAACCTTTGCATCACATGAAGTAGTATCTTTGTTGCTCCTTACTACTCTTAAGCTAGTTAAATATTCTCCTCTTTAATACTCAAAGTGCCATGACACTTTATGAAATTAGTAATCTTTTAAATGGTATTGAAGAAGGTCTTACCTCTTATTTGGAAAAGTAGTTTCTTTTAGGCTCATTAACTATAAAATTCATGTCATAACAACCAACTGTCTGTTCTCCAGGATGTCGGGTTGACTACTCAGAACAAAGTCTATAGGAGATGATTTAGGTCAACCTTTGGCCAAGGTAAACCAACCTATTTAAATCTGTACTGACCAGGATTCTGTTCTTTCCAGCTAAATCTCAGCATCAGCAAAGCATCTTCAAACCTGTTTTTTCTTTTTTCTGCTATCCTTCATAAGCTAGTTTTGATAAAAAATAAAGTATAACAGCTTGGACAACAATAAGAGGACATCTCTAAGAAGCTTCATATCTCAAAATGTAGGTAATGGTCATGACCAAAAGCTAGACTAGACATTATTTGCTTGTTTCATTGAGCCAATCTTGAACTGGCTACCCAAGGCTTCTTGACTCTTATGACTTCTCTATTCAAAAAGCTCTGACAGAGATGCTTCTTAGACCTTTGATGAGTGTACCTCTTCTGCCATTCTTTAGTTCTCACAATTTCAGTCTTAGTTTCCTATTTTTAATCTTCTATAGCTTTTATTGATTTAAACTAGAATCTCCTAGTCAATGATTAACTTTTCTCTTAAAAGATAACAACTCACATTTTCCCTATGAAATCAACAGTTCATAAAGAAACAACCCCTCCAAAACCAACTACCCCAACTAATTATATAATTTTTTTCATTTTAAAAATACATATTTTTGTCTTAAAGCAAATATATGCAAATGAACTGAAGTACCAGAAAGCCTAAGGCTCTGTTTTCAAATTAGTTTTCTATCTCATTTTGTGTAATTGAAACTATTTTTCTTCATCTTCACATTTTTCTTGTTTTTAATAAAAATTTTTTCTCTATCCCATTTAAACTATCACACTGTTTACATACAAAGAAGTTACCATCCTACATATTTAACAAGGTGATTTTCAGTTTTATAATTAAACTATAATTCACTTTCTATTTCAAATTTCTTATATCCCATCTGAAAGTTTTTTCTTTACACATATACATTAGTAGTTTTTATTAAATCAAATTACTTTTTTGCATTCCTCTGTGATCAAAAGGGCAATAAATGACAACAGCAATAACTTATATCCTATATTAATTAATTCAACTCTTCCTTTACCCCAGAGTTAGTTTTTTTCATTCCCTTTGCAATAGTAAACTTAATGTTAAGTAGTATTGGGCTAAAGTATTCCTGTGGTACTCAACTACAGGCTGCTTTCCAAGTTGACATTGAACCATTGTTTACTATTTGGTCCTGGAACAAGTTATTTTTGATTGATAACTAGTTCTTTAAACCACATATATACACAATTTTCTATCCCACATTTTTCCATTTGGCAAAAAAAATCTTGAGAATTTTTATCAAAATTTTTGTCTAAATGTAGGTAAATACTATATTATTCTCTTCCTTTCTTCCCCCAGCCAATTCACTATTCTGCTAACCCTGTCAAAAATGAAATGAGGGCAGGCTGGCATGATTTATTCTCACTGAAACTATGCCAGCATTTTGTGGTCACAACTTCCTTTTGTAGATGTTCACAAGACACTCCTTTAACAATCTCACAATTAAGGGGGTGTGTGTGTGTGTGTGTGTGTGTGTGTGTGTGTGTGTGTGTGAGAGAGAGAGAGAGAGAGAGAGAGAGAGAGAGATTTTAACACTCTCACCCTCCATCAACTGTTTCTTTTTTCATTCTTGGATCAGCTGCAATACTGATACCTTGAGTCATATTATTGAATGAGTCATAGCTACAAAGAATCAATCAGAAAGTATTGATATCAGCATTGCATTGTTTTCTGAACTTAATCCAGTTTGGTTCTTTCTTAACTCAAGAGACTAGCTAATTATCTAATTCTAATGTCTATTAAGGATACTCTTATATCCTTCCCTTTATCTCTATCCCTTTTCCCACTAGCTCCTTCTTTGCTGATGTCTCTATTGAGAGTTGAAAATCATTCTTGCTGGGAAAACACCTCCACAAACTCTGATCTCCTCTTGTCATTGTCAGCATATTGCCACTACCATCATTCTCCTTCCTTCCCTCCCTTCCTCTCTCTCTCCTTTACCTCCTCTTTATCCTTTCCTACTTAATAAACATATTATCCTTTAAAAGCCCTAGCTTATCTAACCATTCCTATTATTGTCTATATATCTCTTCCCCTTCTCAACTAAAATAATTGGAAAAGCTATCTATCCTTGGTGTCTCCATTTCCTCTTTTCTGACTCTCCTATAATCTGTCTTCTGACTTCATCAATCAAATGAAAATCTGCTGCAAGTTATCTTTATATTTTTAGTATTTTTTTTGTTATTTGAATCCCCAAGGTTATATTTAATTGCCAAATATAATGCCCTTTTATCATTCTTGATCCTTCTCTTCACCTCTATAGCCTTTGAGAGGGTTGAGATACTCTTCTGCCTAGGTTTTCAGGACAATATTCACTCCTAATATTCTTCCTAGTTGTTTGACCACTCTTTCCAAGTTTCTTCTGGTAAATCATCATCCAGGATATGACCAATAATAATGAGAGCCTCCCAACAAGGATCTGTCCTAGTTTCTCTTCTTCATTTCTCTATTCTGACTCACTTGATGATTCCATCAACTTTCATGGGTTCAATTATAATCTCACTGCATGGAATTCTGAGATCTACTTAAAGAACCCAAATCTCTCTTCTGAAATCTTGTTTCACATCAAAGATGAGGTTTTAGATGTCTTGAACTGAATCTCAACGTGATCTCAAACTCCTCATCTACCCTCACCCTCAAAGCTCTTTTTTCTTATATTTCCCATTAATTTTGGGAGGTATTCTCTTGCTCTTGGTTATCCAGAATCACATGCCATGTGTCATTATCATGTCAATGTGAACTCCTCACTGATATTCACCTGAAATACCCAATATTTTATGGAATCTTATAATTTTTCCTCTCACAACATCTCTTCTATGTTCCTTTATTTTTATTCACACAATCTCCAACTTGGTAAATGTTATCATTACCCCTCACTAGAAATATTGCACTAAACTTCTACTAGGTCTTCTGGCCTCAAGTTTCTTCTTATTCCAATTTATCCTCTAAACAAAAGTTAATTTTTTTCTAACCATTTCACCCAATGGTTAAATCAAAAGTATTTTGATTGAAATTTAAAGCTTTTTATAACCTGGGCTTTTTCTACTTTTCTGGTTTTCCTCCTCTTTTATTCCTTCCTAATCATTCTACAATCCAGTTTCACTTCACTATTTGCTGTTCCTTGCATATAACAGTATTATCTCATTGTCCTCATATCTGAAATATTCTGTCACCTCTATCTCTAAACATCCCAGGCTTTTTTCAGATCAAATCATACCACTTGCAGGTGCCCTTTTCTACATCTCCTGTCCTTCCTCAAGCCGTTACTAGTATCTTCTTCTGAGATTTCCTCAATCTAGCCTTTTAGATAGATGGTTAGACATCTACTATTTATAATATATGTAATATTTGCATATTACATATATTATATATATTGTCTATATATACATACAAAATAATTATTTACAGACTGTCTCTCTCATTATAGTATGAGCTCCTTGAAGTTGTGAACTATGGTATTTCCTCTGGGTTTAGGATGAAAACAACATAGAAAACCCCTTTATTTAGCTCTTCAAAGAGAGCCTGTGAACTGTCCTTTAATTTAGCTTCCATTTCTTAAAAATAGTTGGTAACTTATTTTTGTATTACTTTCACTTCCAAATGGGTTCTTCTCCCACCCCACTAACTGGCAAGTTATCTTCAAAATTCAAAGATAAAAAAGAAAGGGGAGGGCAGTTCAGCAAAACTGCCCCACATATTTAAAGAGTCTAATAATAGCTTTCCATATCTGAAAATAAGTGGAACTGCATTATATCTGCAGACATTAGTGTCACCATTGCAAGTGCAGAATATTTAATCATTTATTTACTCTGTTTTATTTATGCTTCCCATTTAATCACATTAGCTATGTATCTTGTTTTCTTATATCCTCTTATTATGGTGTGCATTAGTCCCATGCTTCTTTGAATTCTTCATATTTGTTTTATGCACAGTGTCCTGCATATACCACAAATTTTTAACCCTTTCCTAACCAAAGGACAGCTATTTGTTTCCTATTCTTTGCTAATGCTATAAGTGCTACTATTGATATTTATAGCTTCACCAACAATGTGGTAATGTCAGCTCTAACTACTTTATATTTTCCAGTGTTATTTATAATGAAAATATCAATATGCATGCTATTTATTCCTCTCAAACATTGTTAATTCATTGGATATTGGACAAAGATTACATATCAAATGCACCAATTTACATTTATGTATGTATGGTTTTTTAAAAAAAATTATCTTATATAGTAATCTTTTTCAACCACTCTGAACATTCAGTACAAAAATGTAAGATATTTATAGCACTGATGCTCATTTTGTACTTTTGTTCATTTGTTATGTTGCTGTGATCAAAATATTCATTACCAGGTAATCAATATTCTTAAGACCTTCTTCTCCAGTAACTGGGTTATTTTATAGAAAATAGATGGTCATTGAATCTGTACTAGAAAACTTATACTTTACTACCAAACTTTACAAAAATAAGGAATCCGAATAGAGGAGAAATGACTTAAATATAGAAAATTGATTTAGGAAATTTTTTGGTAGCTAAAGAAAATAAAGGTAGAGGAAAATACAAAAATGATTTAAGATCTTGGATAAGCTTTGATTTTAATAGTGGAAAGGAAAATATATTATTTTATAATAACAAAAGCTAACATTTATATGTCAGCTATAGACTATGCTAACCACTTTACAAATATTTTATTAAATCCTCATGATGACCCTGGAATATAGCTGCTATTGTTATCCTCATTTTACACTTGAGAAAGTTGACACAAACAGAAGTTAAGTGACATGATCAGGGTCATATAGTTATTAAGTACTTATGGCCAGATTTGAATTCAGATTTCCTGATCCCAGGCCTTATGTGCTATCCATTGTACCACCAGCTATTTTCATTACCCACTTATGCTGCCTTTATTCTGTAATGGATATTAAACAAAATCACCATCAGAATAGTTAAGAAAAATTCATAAACGTACTCTGTGCAATACTATTTTAAACATATTGAACCTGCTTAAACTGATAGTAGAAAGATCATATGGTATGTGGTAGAAAAGAAAACCACACTGGATTTGAAGCCCTAATTTTAATTCTTTCCTTTTTTACCTAAAAATTATGTGACCTTTGGAGGATAATTAAACATTTATGATTATAACTATATAATATTTGTACATAGAGTTATAGGTTTATATATTTAGACCTGGAACAACCCTTCGAGGTCATCTAGTCCAAACCCTATTTTTTTATAGATGAACAAACTGAAGCCCTGAAAGTTGATGTTTTTTTTTTTTTTCTCAATTAAGGTCACAGTGTAAGAGGTGGAATTTGGACTCAGGTCCTGCTATTCTAAGTTTAGTAATCTAAGCTTAGCACTATTTCCATCATATTACTGATGCTATCCTATTATAATTTAGACATAGCTATAAATAACTACATAGATGTCAGATAATGATAAGAAGATATTTAAATAGATGCCATAAGGAGCTATATAAATATCAACTATAATCATGGCATCTCAAAAGAGAAAGTTCATGATTTTTCCTAGATTCTATCCTGGATTGGCCTAATGAATTGAGCAAAATAATATCACTTTTTCCAATCTTGTCTCCTTTTGATTTCAAGTGGCTTTCTTACCAATGGTTTTAAAGATATAATTGGATTTTTACTTTTATAACCACACTGAGAGCAAACCTAGAGCAGCCATGTATATGGCACTGATGAACCTCTTACTGCAGGCTTCAGTTTCTAAGGAGACTGGAGCTGTCCTGGTTCTGAAATGCTCAGGCTGCAGCTATGCTTCCTGTCCTATATTGTGGAGGCCATGAGAAGAAAAAAAAAGTTTTTTATAACATATTATGGATTTCATGACAACAGAATTTTGATGTTGTTGAGATTGTTTAAAGGTTGACATTGTTTTGTTGTTTTTATTTTTTTAACCCTTAACTTCTGTGTATTGGCTCCTAGGTGGAAGAATGGTAAGGGTGGGCAATGGGGGTCAAGTGACTTGCCCAGGGTCACACAGCTGGGAAGTGGCTGAGGCCGGATTTGAACCTAGAACCTCCCGTCTCTAGGCCTGACTCTCAATCCACTGAGCTACCCAGCTGCCCCCTGTTGAGATTTTATTGACTGTTGACTGAGATTCCACTAGCAGTTGGCATAGCATTAGTGAATATACTCACTGGCAAAGATGCATTAACAGAAATCTCTGAAGGATACATTCCATAAAGCTGGGGAACTTTAAATATCCTGTAACCAGGTAGATTGCTCATTATGTCTATGAACCTCTTGAAAAGAATGATGAAAGAAACATGACAATCCTTCAATTATAAGTTGAAAAGGTTGATCCAAGGTTAAAGTTTCAGGAAACAGAAAGACATGTGATAAGTAGGGGCTGGACCCTGTTTTCATTACCCAACTGTTAATAAGAAATATATTGATTTTTCTCCAAAAGCCACTACCTGACCATTATGTCACTGATTCTACATAACTGAAGTGTATTCACGTTAGTGTGGATTAACTAAAGAAATGCGTACTATATTGTTTTTCTTTTAATAAATGAGCCGTTTCTATTTGGGTCATATAGTTAGTTTTCAGTGTAATTTTGTTTTTAAGGGATAGACTTCTCTTTTTAAAATGTTGTAATGATAGTTAAAATATTGGATATGATCAAAATTTGTCAATTTCTAAAGGGTAGTCTTGTTTGGAAGTATATTCTAAAATAAACCCAATAAATGGAAGTTGTAGGCAGGAAATATAGGTGTATCAAAAACAATATGTGTACCTAATTCTGTAGAATACAGTCATCTGGGTCCATCACTGGTAACTTATCTATCTCAATTAGTATTATAATTTTTAGCCTGGATTATATAAAAGATTAAATATCTTAATATATTGGGAAACTGAAAAGCTTCCAAAAAAGAAAACTAAGAAGAACACAAATATAATGTACAAGACATGATTAATGTAAAAATGATTTAGTTCATGATTCCAGAATTAAGTGTAAATGATGAGCTGTAGCAAAAAAGAAATGACTTTTATTTCAGGACAATAAACATTTAAAATATATAAACCTGTGTCTCTGTAAAGCAGCAATTCTTTCAAAGGCATCACAACAACTTTCATTCCTCTGTAATTAAGAATCCAAGAAAGAAAAATAGCTAGTATATGCATTAATGTGACTTCAGAAAACAAGATCCTTCTGCGCTGACAAGACAAATGTTATATGATTAAAAACTCTAACTTTTATCACATTTTAAAAGTATTCACAGCAACCATATGCTACACTATTTTGAAAAAAAAATGACAGATTATATGAAAACTGAGGACATTACTTAGGAAATGAATTTTTCCTTGTCCGAACCCTAGAAACACTATCCAAGAAAGGATTCAATTCAATAAACATTTGTAAAATGTCTACTCTGATCAACTCCTCAGTTGAGCCACTAGAGGAGGTTGATAGTTTAGATAAGAATAGTTCCTGCCTTCATAAAGTTTAGAAGCTGAACAAGGCATATAAAATATATGGAAAAGGTAAGCTGAAATTTAAAAAAGACCGATTAGAAATTCAACCAGTCAAAGACTGTATAGAAAACATCCTAAGCATATTACATGGCTGCATTTCAAGCATACACAGTAAAAGTTAAATGTGATGCATATTCTGGGGACAAGGAGCAGACAAGTTTATCTAGAGAGTAGTTTTCATAGCTCATATGAATAAGGATGGGAAAATTGCATGGCATCAGATTGTAGGTGGCCTTAAATTATAGACAAAAGAATTTGGACTTTTTAGACAATAGGGAAATAGTGATGATTTTTAAGCAAAAAGATAATACAAATATATCAAACTTTAAATAAGATTCAGGGGGAAAGAATTGAGGTAATAATATTGGATTTTAATGGAAAATAATAATAATAGCATTTGTATAGTACTTAGGATTTATAAAGGCAATTCATCCTACTTTTCCCAAGTTCTGATTATGAGGCAAATTTGTCTAGGCCAAAATTCCTTCTTTGTATCTTAGAGCCATTATTACAAGTTCTGCCTTTCTATACTAAATAAAAAACATCTTATTTGTTTTCCATGAGGTGGTCCTTCAGATACTTAAAAACAGCTATTGTGTGAAAAGATTCTTCTCCTTGTAAATGCTTGAAGTTTAAACAATTAATTAATAAGCATTTAGGAATACACACACACAAATGAAATACCTCTTGTCCTCAATTGGTTTATATTACATAGGGCAGTGGTTCCCAAACTTTTTTGACCTACCGCCCCCTTTCCAGAAAAAATATTACTGAGTGCCCCCTGTCACATACTATCACTGACACCTTATAGTTATTCACACCTCCCAAATGCACCTGTGGCCATCACCTCTCCTGGATCACTGCAGCACCCACCAGGGGGCGGTGGCACCCACTTTGAGAATCACTGACATAGGGAAACCAAACAATTACTTCAGCATTTTATGTTGTGAGCTCAAGGTATTTCACCAACATATTTTGCCTCCTCTATGTTATTTCTACTTGTTCTTCCTTAAAATGTGGTGCCCAGAGAAGTGATTTAGGGGATGGGGAATTGGGAAAAAAGGCCAAGTGTGGAGAAGGGGGATGGAGGAGACATAAAGGAGGGAACAACTGATGCCATTGAGTCAGAATGGAGGTATTGTGGCCATTCTGACCTGGGGTAACCAATATGAGCTGATCCCACTAGAAGAACATGACAAAGCAAAGTGACTTGGGCTTGGGTGCTCTGGGTCTCTGAAGTGATGACATCCCCTTCACTTTTTGTCTTCTGGGTTCCCTCCATGCATCTTTTCCCTTGGGAAGTCTTGCTTTCCTTCATGGCATTCCTGGGGGTGAGGAGGCTACCCTCTCCCAATGATTTTTATTCCTATGGGGCTAATCTCAGAGTATTAAAAGTAGCTTTGTAAACAAATCATTGTTTCATTCATATATATGAAGAAATCATTGTTTTATTCATATATATGTATATGTATATCCCAAAATGGCACTCTGAAACCTGATTCCATTATAATATTAGAACTAACGATAATTATTGTTTTGTTCACTGATATAAACAACCAGCTCCAGTCTACTTCTTCCTGGGCTCTGAAGTACCAAGAAATAAATTGGCACGAGGAAATATAGTATAATACAAAGATAGAGGGATTTGGAGGCCAAAGTCTTATAGTAAAAATCTGGCTCTACTTTATTCAGTTTCTGTCAGTCAGCCAACAGGTCAGCCAATTAACATTTATTAAGTATCTGCTTTGTACCAGGCATTGTATTAAAGACAAGACACAAAGAAAGGCAAAAGAAAGTCCTTGCCTCTTAGATATGTACAGTCCAATGGTGGAGAAAATATAGAAACCATAATATACAAAGATAATTAATGGAATAATTGGAGGTAATCAATAGATTGACAAGTCTAGTAATTAACTACTCACTATTTCATTTCCAATATTATTCTTCTATAAATTGAAGAGATTGGAAAAGAAGATTTTGAAGTGACTTTTCACATCTGAAATCCTGCGATGTAAAATTGTGGCATTGTGAAAAGATCACAGAATTTAGAGTCAGACTTGTAATGGAGTCTTGGTTTTGACATATCATCTATGCAAACTTGGACAAAGCACATAAGTCCTCTCAGCCTCTGTTTCCACCTTTCACCTTTGGATATAGTAAGACTTTACTTAACAAGGTTATTAGGATGCCATACTCTATTTAAAATGTTTTGTTATTAGAAAGTAGCAATAGAAATGTAAACTAATACTATTATTTAGGCAAATCATATTTTTTAAAGTTTTGAATAATATATTCACAATTCAGTTGCCATATACAGGCATAGCCACAGAATACATGGAATAAATAGATTATTTGTAATATGGTGAACATTTTTGTCCCTTCATCTATACTCATATACTTTAAATCAACTTTTTTTCCCACTTAATATCATTGAATTACAACTGAAAGGAACCTTATTGGTCATCTAGTTCTAGCCATTCATCCTAGAAATAAGGAAATTGAAGACCATAAAGGTTAAGGGAACCAATATATATATATATATATATATAAATGGAAGAGCCAGGATTTGAAAACAGCTCTTTCATTTCCAGATCCATTGCATTTCCCACTATAAGCCTACTGGAACTCTTGCATTCGCCCAGTGTTTTCCACTCCTTTATACTTTGCATGTATGGACACAATCTAAGTCACCACCACCAACTTGTTCTAATTATTCTATTTTTTCTCATTCCCTTAACTATTCTTGTATTTGTTTTCTTCTCTTTTTGGTACTTTTTTCCTTGAGAATGTCTAACTGTATTAGCAAAGGTTGTTTTTCTACCTCTTGTGCCGGATTTGGAAGTATTTTGGAATTTAGAATGTACTTTATGAGGGAAAAAATTAGAAATCAGGGAGTTAAAAATATCTATTCCACTCTGACACTGACTTATTATAGTTATTATCTCAGAATATTAATTTATTCTCTTCAGGCCTTACTTTCCACATCTCTAAAATGAACTCTTTAAACAATTTGACTTCAAAGGTCTCAGCTAACTCTAGCTTGATTCTAAAATACTCACTTTAGCAATTAGAAGTAAAATCTTTGAACAGATGGAAATCACAACCGTCATAGTCATTACCATCATCATTATTAGCACCATCACTATTATATATGACATTAGTAGGATATACGACCAAAATTACACTGTAATGGGTTTTGTGTTTGTTTAATGCTTTTAAATTCTTATGAGTACACTGCCATAATAAAAATGCTTAGAATTTTTACAAATCAATCTAATTAACCATCAAAACATACAGGCACTATAAATTAAAGTCAGACTTCACTTTTTAAAAAGTTCTTAATAGCTAACTGAATGGCTTAAGGGACTGATAAGTCACAAATGAGCCTTTCACCTGAAGCTAACCATTTCGATAAATAATTATTTGTAGAAGCAAATAGGTATCATTAAAATAATGTGCATTTAAGTATATCATTCAGGAAGTAAAACATTACATTTTGAATATGAAAAATGTTTCTATTACTTGTAGATAGCTTTTAACCATAATAGTTATTAATAACTCACACTTATCTCGTTTGCTTTAAAGTTTGCAAAGGTTTTTACATATGTTATCTTATTTGATTCTTTTTTCTTTTTTTTTAATTCTTACATTCTGTTAGAATTGATACAAATTTCAGTTCCAAGGGAGAAAAGCAGTAAGAAATAGGCAATTTGGGTTAAGTGACTTGTCCAGAGTCACACAACTAGAAAGTCACAATTAAACCCAGGTCCTCCAGACTCCAAGACTGGCACTCTATACACTGAGCCACAAAGTGCCTCCATATTATTTGATTCTTACAACAATTCAATGAAGTAAACATATCAGATGCTATTATTATGCCCTGTTTAAATATGAAGAAACTGAGATTTAGAGAGGCTATAAATATCTTGCCTCTATTCGTATAGCTAGTATCAGAAATGGAATCTGAACCAGATCTTTTTGACTCCGGATTCTCTATTGATACCATTCTGCCTATTTTTACTATCCATTCTGAAAAAAAAAACCATTAAAATTGTAATAGAAGTTGATCCTCCTAACTCGGATTGATTAACTTTGCTTCTCTGCTCCTATCAGTCTTTGATACTTTTAGGTTCTCTGATGTTGGTAAAAACAAATTAAGTGAATTCCTCTCCCTCCACTGTGAGAACACAAAACTGATAAAACTGTTTTCAAAAATTAATCACATCTTGTCATTTTACCAGCTTTGAGTCTCACTCATGCCCTAAATTTTCATTTGAAAATGTATTGAACTGAGAGTCAAGATACTATTGTTCAAATCCTAACTTGGTCACTAACAATCTGTGTGGCATTGGACAAGTCACTTAGGTTTCCTGTGCCTAAGTTTCTTCATCTGTAAAATTTGTCAGCCATAAAGGAAAATTCTATTTTGTTTTTCACCCCTGACATTCTATGGTTCTAAGATTTTTTTCATTAAATCAACACAAAATTCTACCCAACCAAACTATTAAAATATTTCTTCAGTGTCTATTTTATGCTGGAATAATAGAGAATTTGGTTCATTCATCAGAATTTTATGGAATATTATTATTGTTGTTATTGTTATATAGTATTAATAACTCTTCTTTACCTATCTTGAAACTACAATTAAATGGTTTCTGTAGACATCAAAGGACTATTTTGAAAGAAATAATTTTTACTGTGTCCACACAAAGAGTCTTTCCAATTCTATATTATTTTTGGATCAAGACACCTTTAAAGCAAAACAAAACAAAGAAAAATTCCTGTGTCGTCCATAATGAAGATGGCACTTGAGACCTGTTTAAAGTTAATTAGGAGGGCTTGCTATTTGTACTGCCTATGCAGTGATGGCCATCTAATGAAATATTAATGTAGTCTTATGTAGATCACCATATCACTAATGTTGTTCATTTGTTAAATAACTAGCTAAAAGTAATGTGTAAAATGAAAAGGGTTTTATGACATACCTATAATATGTCTAACATGTGTTTAGTCCCTATGGAAATCCAAAGTTATAAGACATGGTACTTGCCTGCAAGCAGATTATGTTCTATATAATTTTGTAAACTTTATTATCTGATTAAATGAAATGTAGATTTAGTATCAGTGCTGGATTTGAACATATGCTCAAGTCAGTTTGGGGGAGAGAGTCATTAAACTTCATAGCTTCACATTTAACAGGACATTAAATTTATGTCTTCTCTGCTTTATTTGAGCCAATAGACTAGAGTTAAAAATGCATCTTCGCAGCCCTCTCCTCCACAATATTAAGAATATAGTCTATTGTTTTGGCATATTGTGAAGTAAAGATTAAAGGGATTATTCCTGTAATTTGGGACTTTTCTAATAGTTTTCCAAAGAAATGAATGAACTGTTGTACTGCCTGTTAGTTGGTGGCATGGAAATATCTTCTTAGACAATATAGATATAAAAACATCTTTTTTTCCCTTTAATGTTGAACTTAAAACCCTGAACAACATGAGGGAGGAATGGCAATATCTATGGCAGAATCCTGTTCCTTCCTCAAAAGGGAATGTGGGGGAGTGGGCAGCAGGCATAGTGGATGGAGAGCCAGGCCTAGAGACAGGAGGTCCTGGGCTCAAATCAGACCTCAGACACTTCCCAACTGTGTGACCTTGGGCAAGTCTCTTAAATTAGCCCTTACTGCTCTTCTGCTTTAGAACCAATATATAGTATTGATTCTAAGAATATGAGGTAAAGGCTTAAAAAATGTGAATGTGGATTCAGAGATTATTGATGATTCCATGAGTGTGAAAGCAGATACACTGAAATGCAAATGTCCTCCTAAATAGTAGTGATAATTCACAATGCCTTCCAACTATGAGGTTTGTCAGCTGTAATCTTCTTATAATGTGATATTTTGATGGAAAATAATGTGGGTTCTTCATAGGATACGATCTACCCTTTACCTCCTTTGTTTATTTACATTCACTTATTTCTTTATTTCACCTGACCTACTCTATTGCTTATGAAATTATAATCCATATTTATAGGGTCTACTTGTGCCACAACCCCTCTCTGTTCTCCCAGCCTATCACACTTGTACTAACTTTCTCCATTCAATATTGAATGTCTAGTCAGCAATATCAATGAGGTGTCCCAGAGCCTTAAATCTCTCCCCCCCACCCTTAAGAGACTTGATCTAAAAATGACTAACTCTGAGTTATCCCTTTCATCTTATTCTTCCCCAGTGAGGAAGTGAAAAAAACAAAGAAGACAATGTAATAAGTATATAAGAAGATCACAGGGAGATGTTATGCCTTTATTGTTGTTTTGTCATTTATTTGTTTTTAAGAATGGGAGATTGGAGCATATCTATAGAAAATTAGGAATGATCCAGTAGTTTGATGATAAGATAAAATACAACAAAAGTTTAATTTTCTAAAACTGTGTCCTTCCCTTTTGACCCAACAAAGTTATATCTCATAGATTTAGTCATGGAAGAAACCTTAGAACCCTGAAAGTCCAACCTCATGTGTGTACTACAGATTTTGAGGCCTCACATTCACAGCTGTACGTTGATGAGACATTAGAATTGGGCATTGAAGATGGTTTTGTCTATATGTAAACTCCAAGTTAAGTGTGGGGTATGGCATAGTACATAAAGCACTGAATTTTTAAAAACCTGGTTTTTCAACCTATCTTAGATTTTTTAGATACATGGTACTTTGCTAGCCAAGTGATCTTTCCTAGCCTCAATTTCTTCAGCTATAAATGGGCATAATGATAGCATATACCTCACAAGGTTATTGTGTGAGTCAGATTAGATAAAAAAACAAACTACTTTATAAACCATAACTAAAGGGTCAGGTCTAGTGATATTATACACCAGCCTAAAATTAGGTCTCTGAGAAAGAATTACCCTCTTTTGGCCATGCTCATATTGTCTTCTCATAAATATATTGTATAATGACTTTTAGTTTTTTTCCCTTAATATAATAAACAGGTCTTGAAGTATTGATAACCTATTGTCCCAATAAAGAAACAGGTACTGACAAATTAAATTATGAGGAGTAATGAATATAAATGTTGTGTCAGACCAAAATAATGATTACTAATGACAAAAGGCAAGTACTTGATCTCTAACAGCCTGTTTACCCAATTCCTCAGTTGTAGGTTTAAATGAAAGAATTTCCTCCCCATCCATATAACATTCTTCGTTCTTAGTTGCAAACTATTTTAAAATCAATTTAATATAATGTTAAATACATACAAGGAACTAATTTGGTCCTTGATAGCTCTAGAAGTACCTTTGAAGTGGATCAAATCTAAATGACCAGAAGTCCACAGAGATTTTCTGGGTATCATCTCTGTATCTGCTCTGCCGCTGCCTTTCCCCCCAATTGAGATTGCTTTTTAAAATTTCCCTGTGGCTTCTATTTAAAATCTATAATGATAATTCTCATATCTTTCTAATCCAGCCAAAAATTGTGGCTGATGGTGATTCAAGACCACATCTTCATGGACCACATTAACTTTTTTCCTTATTAGGACAACAACTATGCAAGTGAAATATCTAAGAATATATAATATGCACCCAAATGTAGATATCAATGAATAATTTAAATCATTTTTAAAAGATCATTTTAAATCATTTAAAAATCATTTTTAAAAGACTGCTCAGTCAAATAACAGATCATGCAGCTATAGAAATGACTATGCTATTATTATACCTTGTTCCACTTAACTTGTAATCTAAAAGATCTGATTTAAAGAGCACAAGCATAATCAATTATTTATTCCTTCTACTTGTAGTATTCTAGTTCAGGCTCAGCATTTTCAATATTGAAGACATTTCTCTAAATTTTCAGAGTTAGAATTCAGGCAATCGACCCCCAATTTTTTCCCCATTCTAATAGTTGTTCAATCATAAACAAGGCAGTTTAAAAAACTGAGCACCAAATATATATATGCATATATATTTATATATAACTTAATATTAAGATAACAATGCTGATACTAACTTATATATCCCTATGTTTGAAGACACCCTCATATCTCAAGCTATAAAGTGTTTAAGTATGGATTCAGCAATGGACTTTCTGTCCATTCTGTCACACAGAGATCAGTTAAGCTAATTCCTTAGGGGTTCATCACTAATTGCCATCACTACTTGATGACATTTAAAATAATTGCAGTTATATATGTTTTAATAAATTTTAGAGAGGATATGTCTTGTATTAATGGAAGAAGTATCCATTCTTATGAAACTATGGATCTTTTGAAATATGAAGTTATGTCGTTAGTTGAGACATTATCTATCTTGAAATTTCTCTCTTGGCAATGATGCAAATGATTCACAGACCTATATATCCTCGTAATTCGACTCCTAAATTCTAATACTACTTCCCCAGCTGCCTGCAAGAATCTCTAGCTGGATATCTTGTTGGCATACCAAACTTGACATATTCTAAACAGAACTCATTATCTTTCCCTCTAGAACCAAACTCCCTCCAAATATCTCTATGTCATTGAGAGCATCACTCTGCTTCCACTCACCCAGGGTTGTAACATTGGAGTCATTATTCCTTCTTCCTCCACTCTCCTCACCTTACCCTGATCATGTTCAATCATTTGACAAGTATTGTATTGGCACAGCTCTTACATTTGTTCCTCTTTCTCCAATGGCATAATGAGCATTCAAATTGGGATCCCATCACATTTTATCTAGGTAATTTCATCAGCCTATAACTGGACTTCTAGCTTCTAGTCTCTCCTTTCAATAATTTATTTCTCATGCAGCTGACAAGATAATCTTTCTAAAGCACACATTTGACTACTCTATTCACAACCTTCAGTGGTTCCCTATTCCCTGTAAGATAAAATACAAACCCCTAAGCTTATCTTTTAAAGCCCTTTACAATCTGGCTCTAGCCTACCTCTCCAAGCTTATTTTGTGTTCTTTTTCTTCATGCTTTTTTCCAGCCAGACCAGTGTACTTGCCATTCCCCAGACTCAGCAATCCACATTTCTTCTTTGTGCCTTTGCAAAGGGTTCTGAAAGGACTGACCCCTCACACTTGTTAGAATTTTTGAAGGATTATCTAAATGTTCTGCATTTTTCTGGGTGAACCCAGATATTTTACTACATATGTACTCAAGAAGAGAACTGCACAATGCTATACAAGTAGATCTCATAATTTTATTCTTCAATTAAATGAAAGGGAATATAACTGATGATTATATAGAATAAGGTTGAGAATTTAAAGGATAAATTGAGAGTAGTGCACAGTTGAATTATGAGTGGGGGCAAAAAGTTTATAATGCTAGGAGAGAAGGAAGTACAGAGTGTAGTAATTGATACCAGTATGGTTCTAAGGATATAGCTACTATGCGTTTTGAAGTGGACCTAAGCCCTGAGAGACTCCATCTCCCAGGACTCTCTACTGCAACTTCCTCTGACACATTCCACTTCCTTTGTGGGAGGTATTAGAAGGAGAATAAAAGAGGAGAGAAGCGTGGATTTGGGTGCCTTTTTTCCTTAACCTAGGTGGAGAGCTTAACTCCTTGCCTAGCAGCTGGATATCTAACTTTCCCTGGCTTTCCTAAACTTTCCCTTCCTAACCCTAAATAAGCCTACCTAACTTTTCCTAGAGTCTAGCCTGATTTAACCTGCTCCCTAGCCTATCTACAAAAAAAACCCTGATCAATTTCCCTACCAAAAAGGGGGAAAGGGACTGCCCCCACACCCACCTTCCTTCCCTTCTTTTCCCCACCTTTTCCTCCTTTTCCCCCTACATCATTACCAAATTCCAACTGGAACATCCTAGAAACAAGTACCTTAAGTTGAACATGTATTTCCCATTTAACTATCTATGAATAGCAATGTTTACTATGAGCATATATTTATTTCCACAGAATCCCACAGTTTCTACAATAACTCTTCTACCCATTAGGAAAATAATAAAATGAGAAAATTAATAATAATAATAACTAAAATTTACATAGTGTTTACTATGTGCTAGGATTTATGATAAACCTATGGTGCTGATTATCTAGAAAATATATATAACTACCTTAAAGACTGATTATATGGGTCACTTTCTTTGAGAAGTCTTTCTTGATTATCTGAGTTGTTAGTGTTCTCTTTTTATTCCTTCTCAAATCATCTTGCATATATTCAATAAGTTTTTCAAGTTGTATCCCATTGCCTAAAAGAATATATGCTCTTTGAAGACAGAGACTTTTTAAATTTTTTTAAATTTCTAGCATCAATTGCAGTACCTTGCACATATGGTAGGAATTTAATAAATTCTTTTAAAGGTGCACTAGATTCGATTGGATGTGACTGTCGAAATCAATGAACGTGGTCTAGGTATCATATCTTAAAGAGGTGAGAACTAGAGCTAAATTAACTCTAGAACCCAGTTCTTCTCTCTTTCTCTAGCTGTATTTCATTGTTCATTACAGTATTCTTTTATACACACACACACACACACACACACACACACACACACACATGCTTAGACAGTTTCTTTCATAAAGGCACCCACAGAGCTACAAGAGATTATCAATATTATAAAATAGAGACTGTCTAAAAGATTATAGGGAGTATCTAATTTACTCTAGTATTTGGTATATGAGAGAGAGGACTTGTTCATTGTTACACTGGTAGTCAGAGTCAATAGATATATTTACACAAATGTATTTATATCATACACACATATATACCAAAAGTATATATCCATATATACACATATACAAACATATACATTAATATAATTGTTCTGCAGGCAGAATAAGAATTAAAACTGGCCAAGTTTCCCTTTAGGAGCTGCCAACCATAGATAGATAGCTTGAGAGATAGACTGTTTTTCAAAAATTCAAACTTTCAGGGAGAAGATTGGGCAATTATCTCACAAAAATATTTTATTAAAAATTTTTGATTCCCTTCATTCTAACTTCCCCAAAATGGTATTTGTTTCCCAAGAGGAATCCCCATTTATGTTCGGTTGTATCTGTGACTTGATCTATATGTACAAAATGAAGCTTGGTTTTAAAATTATCCAGCTAAAGAATGCAGGCTGGCAGATTTGAGTCAAAGAGAAATTCAAATGTACATACACATACATGCAAACACAGATACATAGATACTCACATATATATATATATATATACACACATACGTAATGCATTCACTCATATACACGTTTTTTTTTTGCTCTGCATCAATTGTCTTTACATGGAACCGGATAATTGCTGTCATTTCCTTTTCCTTCGTACTCGGAAAGCACAAAATGTATTTCTTTGGAGGGCTCAGATTTACCAGCTGATGAGGGTTCAACAAGAGACATTCTCTTTTTGGCTTTGTTAGGAGACCCTGAATGCACAGATCTTTGATCTTTATCTGTCTCTTGCACTGATAGCAATCAAGGGACTAGTGCCAAAAGCAAGGTTAAATGGCCTTCACAAAACTGACTTGGGCCAATTTTCCTGATGCTAAACCACTAGGTAGGGTTTCTATGTATAACAAACAAATAAAACTATTCCCTTCCCATAACATCAATGTATAAAAAAGTATGTTTGCCCAATAGCTCACCCAGAAAATGCCTTCCAGGGTGGTACACCACTGGACAGAAGGTTACTTGATGCTAATTACATAGGAAGATAACAGAGAAGTTAACCTGTATAAACCCCTGACAGTCCTAAAGTCACTGATTATGAGACAATTTTTCTTGGCTTTATGCCCAGCAGCAGTTTCTTATGTGGAATGCACATATGTGCTTCAGACTACTTAAAATAAAGATAGCTATTAAAAAACCCCAAATATCTTTATTTTGGAGACCAGGGTTATTTGGGGGGTAATTCAAATATGCTAAAAACATGGAGTTATTTTAGCTTTAAAATTGCTGAAATACATGAAATACAAAAAATTTATTATAGGTAAGAAAAAACAAAACTTTTCTAGAATTTTAGACCTAGAAGAGCCCATAGAGATTCAACTGAAAGAGGCAGTGTAATATAATAGACAGAACCCTGGAACTGGAGACCTGAGTTCAAATTTCACTACAGACACTTACTAGCTTTGTAACCCTGGTCAAACAATTAGCATTTATTAATGACCTAGTTATGTTCTAGGCTCTATTTTAGGCTCTGGGTATACTATTATAATTAATGAAAAAAGCCTATTCACACAGAGCTTTTATTCCAATAGGAGAGAGGAAAATAATAATAATATATACATAAAATATGTGTGTGAGTTTGAGAATGCAGAAAAAATATAAAAATAAGAAATATCAACAACTACAAAGTAGTGAAATACAAGACAGTTTGGGAGAGGGGCACTAGCAATTAAAGAGATCAATAAAAGCTTCAAGCAGAAGATGGTGATTATGTCGTATCTCCAAAGAAAAGAGGGATTCTAACAGGGAAGAAAGTGCATTCCAGGTATGGATACAGTCGGTGCAAAGGGATGGAGATTGGGAATAGAGTATCATTGGAGAGGAACATAGTGGGAGCTAGTTTGACTGGGTTTACAGGATGTGGAAGGCTACTAAAGAGGCCAGAAAGATATGTCAGGCAGAGCAAGGCTTTGAAAGTCATTGAAAGCTAAGCAGGTTAATATATGTTATCTATATGGACATATAATTATTACAGCCCAATTTGTACTTAAAGAGAAATACTCTAGCAATAGTATAAAATGTGTACTGAAATGGGAAGAAATTTGAGTGAGGGATTATTAGGAGGATATTGCAATAATATAGGCATGAGGTAGAGGTGGTAAGGGCTGACCTAAGGTGGCAACTGTGTGAGTAAAGAAGAAGAGAACAGATATGAAAAATATGTGAAAGCAGAAAGGAAATATTTGGCAACTTATTGGATGTATTGAGTGAAGAAAATTGAATAATCCAGAATAATATCAAAGTTATAAACCTGCAAGTCTAAAAGAATGGTGGTGCCTTGAACAGAAGTAGGGGAATTTGGGAAAGAGAAGGACTTGTCAGAAAAGATAATGAATTTTTTCTTTAAACATGTTAAATTTGAGGCATATTCTAGACACGTGGTTTGAAATGTAGAATAGGCAACTGGCAATATGGGATTAAAATGCAATCTGGCTCTGGCAGATAATATCTCTTGGCTACCATTTTCTCATCTATAAATTGAGTCAGTTAACTTCTGTGTCCTCAAAGGTCCCTTATAGCACCAAATCTATGAAGACATGACCTAATTCTAATCCCTTACTTACAGATAAATAAACTGAGGTTTAAAAAATTAAATATCTCGATCAGCAATACACTGTATTAGAACACCCAGTTCAATGTTCTTTCACTATGCTACCTTATCTTTTTGCACATTGGCATTTATTTTATTTTAATGATACTTCACTGTTTTCTTTTGAGTTACTTTATATTATCTTGTAGGATTTGTGGCATTTCAATGAAGTCTGACATGTGAATAACATTTGCAATACAATAATGCCTCACCAACTCTTGTCATTCTCCCCGCCCCTTTTCTCTTTTTTTTCCAACAGGCAACCCATCATTAGCCAGCAAAGTCAATGTCCTTATCAATGTACTGGATGTGAATGAATTTCCTCCAGAAATTTCAGTACCATATGAGACAGCAGTCTGTGAAAATGCTAAACCAGGACAGGTATGCTACCAATACTGACATTTAATTCTTTGAATCAGTTAAAATGGCTTCGTAAGCTTTTCTCCTCAAGGGAATGCTTAAAGGGATCTATGGATTAGGAAGGGAAGCTATTGGGCAGAAATATATCATTGAAATCTTCCTCACCATAGTCATCCTCCTCCTCTATATATATGTATGATATTTTAAGTGTGACAAAAATATTCCACCTATCTTATCTCATTTGATCTTCACAGCATGAGTATAATGGAGATACATGAATCTGCTCTAATATACATTGTCTCAACAAAAAACATCCTATCAGCAATGAAAAGCCATCTAATATTTCTCAGAATATACTCTCTGCCTGTCTTGGGGGACCATAAAGGGCTTGTGCTATAATCATCTTTTAAGCGGTGCATTAAAAATGGTTCATGATGATTTATTGGGAAAGTGGTTCTATTTTCACTGGGGGTTCTATAGAGAAACATCTTGAATGCTACACTTTGTACAAAATATTGAGGTTATTGAGACAAAAAGACTCCTCCCCTCCCTTTTGGAATAATAGGTTCAGTGGTTTGCTTTATTCTGACCTCAGGTTAAGCAAGTAGCATAGATATTCTAAAGGAAATGTATAGTTTGGTGGGGGTTTTTGCACATCATCAGAATGGGTGTTAGTCATAAGATCTGTGCATATTTATGCTTGTGTATTAAGTATGTTTTCATTGAAAATTAATTACATTGTTTTGAATTGCTTTATCTTGTGTTTTAGAATGTTGATAAGAAAATGCTTAGAGTTTGAGTTTATGCCTATAATGCTCTTTTTAGAAGTTCTTGTTTAAAAAATTCTATCTTGAAATTAATAAATTGTTATCATTTTTATTGCAGCTATATATATTATAATTAACTTATTAATCATAAATAAAATATCCTTTATAAGAATAATATAAATTTAAAGAGTCATATTTTTCCTTAAAGAAAAAATATAATAAGAATTTTGGGGAAATTTCTACTTCCCCAAATCTATAGTTTTTCAATATTAATGGACAAACACTTGGATAAATGCCCTATTATTCAAATCCTTTTATTTATTGACTAACTATAGGTAGTAAATATTTTTATGTTGCACCAAATGATTTGGATTTTTTCCAGTGAGCGGTTATATTTATATATATATATATACATAATGTGACAAATTATATGGTATAATGCTTTTTCATAGAAAAAGTGTGAATGTATTAATATTTTGTCTCAAAATCTGTCACCTTTCCCAATGTGATCTAATTTCTGAGGTAACCAAAACAGCCATAGTAATATTATTATTACTTGAGTGTTTTCTGTTAGATAGGCACAGTGAAAAAAATCAGTCTTTTTTAAGACTTTAGCAAAGTATATTCATTTTTAATCCACTAAGGACCCCTTTAGGGCACTAAATGGGACCAGTTTTGGATTAAGGGGGAACTTAGTGCACTCATTACTTCTCTAGTGACCTGACAGTAAGGCATTGGTAGTAGTAGAATCTATTAATAGATGAGCTCAATTTGCACTTCTTACTTTACAGTGTTCTTTCTCTAGGCACAAAGGACTGGCATATTTTCTTTATTCCTTCCCTGATAGATCCCTTCAGTTTGGATGTGAGGGAGAATAGTCTGGACCCCTAGAACCTCTCTCTCAGTCACTCTTTCATAGTCATTTCCTTTCCCATTGAAACATATATGTGTAGCAACAATTGCTTCCATGAACACACAGTTGGAGGTGACCATTGCGTTTGTTCTGAAACTATTGATCTAAAGAGCTCTTGCTTTCTGGTCTTATTACCAGGGACATTCCCTGTAGATTGTGAGTATGAGGAGTTCTTTCCTCACTGAGCATTACTAAATAAGGCTCCTCTGCTCAGGGAAACAAAATAAAGGCTCTTACAGAGTCTCAAAAGGCTTATCATTCTGGGAAACCTATATATGGTGGAAAATAGGTCTGACCATCTTATTTAAGTATTTTAAAAATTAAAATATTTTTCTATATTTGCACATTCAGTTTTATTAATGTGTTATTTCTTCTTTACAAACATTTACAGATTGCTTTTACTTCGTGAGAAGTCTCCTATAACAAAATAAAAGTTAAAGCAATCTAATAATACAGTGACCTCATTTGAAAGTTCTTATAATATTTCATATTCATAGGACATTCTGAAATTTCTATTAAAAATTAGCAAATCTATATGGTCTCCTACCATCTGGACCACTACAGTGGGAAGAGGAGCATTATTTTTTGCAACACAAATGAATACTCCAATAAAACACATGCACACAGTGTCTGTATACAAAAAAAAAGTAGATGTTTCATTCTTTCACCTTAAAACCAACATCTTCCTATATTGGATAATGTGTTTGCCCTCAGTCCTCTGGAATCACAAATGATCATTGTAGCATTTATAGTTTTCAAAATCACTTGTTTATATGGAATTTTTGTTTCCAATTTCCATTTTATTCTTCATCAGTTTATAAAATTACCCAAAATTATTCATTTTTATAACAATACTGATACGATAGGATCTATTTCTGCTCACTTAGCTTTTAAACTTCATATATCTACTTCTCTAAATCTTTTCATCTTTTTTTGAAATTGCCTGTTTCTTTATTTCTTTTTTTGAACCCTTACCCTCCATCTTAGAATTTGTGTATTGGTTCCAAGACAGGAGAGCAGTAAGGGCTAGGCAATGTAAGTTAAGTGACTTGCCCAGGGTCACACAGATAGGAAATGTCTGAGGCCAGATCTGAACCTAGGACCTCCCGACTCTAGGCCTGACTTTCAATCCACTGAGCTCCTCAGCTCCCCAGCTACCTCCTGTTTCTTCATTTCTTAAAGCACTGTACTTCTCCAATATAATAAGACTTATTCAGCCATTCCTGGTTATAAATAATTTTACTTTGCTTTTTTGCCATAATAAAAAGAGTGGATATATAACCTAATAATAAAAGTAATATAAATTAACCTTTTCTTCTTTCTTTGGTCTGTTTTGGCTATAAGTATTAGAAAACTGAATCAAAGAGCAGGCAAAATTTAGTAAATTTTTGTGTATACTTCAAACTTTCTCACCAGAATGATTGTGATCTCATTAATAGGACTAGCAATAATATATCAATATTCACCAGTTTTCCTGTTGCCACTCAAGCATTTATCATTTTCCTTTTTAATGCCATCTTTACTACTCTTATGGATATCTCATTGAAATCTTATGCCAGTTCTAGTTCTTCTTTTCATGTATCTAATCATTTCTAAACCAGGGAATTAGTGAAAATTGTTGAATAGACTTAGAATTAACAATGACAAATCTACTAAAAGATATTTAATAAAACTGAAAATAGAAAAAATTTCTTAGATTTTTCCTAATACACTTTTGTATTGATTTGAAGGAGATGAGAATATTTCTTTTATTTAACATAAAGTAGAATATTAAATGCTCTTTTAGAACTATCATTCTCATTTTTAATAAAAAATTCTAAGCTCTTAAGTTTTATGTTTGCAAGCTCCTTAAGGGCAAGAACTAATTTATTTTATGTCTGTGTCTCTGGTGCCTAGCATAGTGCCTTATAATAGGTTTTTAAATAAATGTTTTATTTTGAACTGAACCGAAATGAAATGAATACAATTCTCATAGGAATTACTTCCTATTCTGTCAGTGTGTCAGCTATTTACTATATATAACTCTTTAGATATTGGGCTATGAAAATTGAATGTAAAAAACTGGTTTGCAAAGTTCCATTAAACAAGCTCATTAAAATTTTGAGAAGAAAGTTCTTTTGAAAAGGCTGACTGCCTTCATTTTTAATTTCAACATTGTTTCAGGTAATTCAGATCATCAGTGCTGCGGACCGAGATCTTTCACCTGCTGGGCAACAATTCTCCTTCAGATTATCACCTGAGGCTGCCATCAAACCCAATTTTACAGTCCGTGACTACAGAAGTAAGCTTAACCACCTAAATGTGACCTTTTTCGCGTAGCTACATAAAGTAACAGAGTTTAGTGCATTTCATAAAACTGTTAACAAAGTTTATAAGATGTGAAAATTCACTAATGCTGGAATGGAAAAAAAAGGTCCAGATTCAATACAAAACATTCAATGAATAATACCAGAATCCAGAGAAATAGTTAGGCATAGTCCTCTGATGAATCAAGAAATTTAATGGCTTTTTTGGAAAGCAAATGAAAAGTAGTTCCTTGGACATGTGCTATTTTGGGATCATTTCAATTGTATCTGACTCTTTTGTGACCTTACTTGAGGTTTTCTAGTCAAAGATATTGAAATAGTTTCCTATTTCCTTCTACAGAACATTTTATAGATGAGGAATAGAGAAAACAGAATTAAGTGACTTGTCCAGGATACAGAGCTAATAAGTGTCTGCAGTCAGATTTGAATTTGGAGAGATGAGTCTTCCTGATTACAGTTTGGTACTCTAGTCCATTGTACCATTTAGCTGCCTTCGACATACTTTCCTCACATAAGCATACAATGAAAGACAGTGGTACAATGGAGAGAAAAATATAAGAGTCAAGAAGATCTGGTCTCCAGTTTATAACATATATTGGCTATGTGATTCTAGATAAATCAATTAATCTCTCAGTTGTGCTGTGTAATTTTCTAAAATTAGGTGCAGATCTGCATTATTTAAGAGAATTTTCTTTAACCTGGCAGCTCTGAATTTTGATTATGATGTTCCTCTAAGATCTCTTTTTAGGGTTTCTTTTAGGAGGTGATTAATAGATTCTTTTTATTTTCATTTTCCCCTACTTGCTCTAAGAGATCATGCAGTTTTCTTTTAAGATTACTTGAAATATAATGTCTAGATTTTAATTGGTCTTAGCATTTATATAGTGCAAAAATTCTTATAATTTTTTATCTATTTTCTAAGGTAGTAGTTTTTGTTATGAAATAACTTACATTCTCTTCTATTTTTCAGTCTTGCCTTTCTTTTAATATTTCTTATTGTCTTATGGGAACATTGATTTCCATTTGGTCCATCCTGTTTTTCAAGGAGTTTGTTTCTTGGACAACATTTTATACCTCTTTGGGATAAACTGCTAACTTTCCTAATATTTCTTTCATGGGTCTTATTTCTTTCCAATTTTTTCATTAGTTCTCTCATTTAATTATATAAATTTAAAAAACTGTTAAAAATAAAACACATTTGCCTCATATTTTCCAGAAATTTTAGTTGTATGTTTTCCCCAAGTTTGTTTTTCTTTGAGGCTTTGCTTGAAGATGTTTTGGAATTATTCTCTTCTATGTTTGTGTCTTGAGTTTCCCTGACACCATAATAGCTTTTATTGATGCCATTCTTTTTCTGTTTGCTTATTCTTGCAGCTTGTTTTCTTCTTTAGACTTGATATTAGATTCCTTCTCTGACCTTCTTTAGGAGGCAGGGTTTGAGCTGATTCTTTAACTCCCTTTTTGGTACATTGACTCTTATAGAATCTCGAAGTAACCTCAAACTATAGATTTGCAAGCTTTGAGTGTTCCCAAAGTGGTCTGATCTAGGGAAAAATCTGATTGCTGCTCCTTGTCTGAGTCTTGGCTGTTCCTGATCTAGGTATGAGTGAATCACTCTTTGACTACTATTTGAATCAGTCCTAGTCAGCCAATTCCAAAGGTCTTCTGGTTCTGAGACATAGAACTGATAGCACTCTTTTGGGTCTGGAATTCCTACCCTGATTGTTATTCTTGAGGCTTTAGATCAGACTAGAAGTTGGAACTGAGGCTTCACTCTGCTCCTGGGATCAGTAACCCTGCTACTGTTTGCTTTTGAGCATTCTCCTCTTAGCTTAGGACCAACTGCACCCCACTTCCCTAGAAGGCCAGTTCTGGGTTTAGGTACCACTGAATAACAGAGCCGGTGTCTGTGACCTATAACTGAGTAGAATGACAAACTTATAGTTTGGTATTTATTCTTCTGTCTTACATTGTTCTGTATGAGACCTCCACTTGCTTTGGTCTACAACTTCTCCTGGGATTATGGAATTCTCCACCTATCCCCAGTGTTCACTCACCTCTTTGTGGCTGACACTCTATCCTGATTTAGGGTGGAAAAAAATGAGTCAATGCAACATTTTCTTGGGTTTTTGCCAAAAAGATTTGGTCTGGTTTCTTTTCTAGAACTGAATGGAGGAGTTGCGAAGAGGAGCTCACTGTACTGCTCACTGCTACTCCATGATCTTGGTTCCATTCTGTTATTGTATTTTACTGTTCTTTTTAAGGGATGAGGGTTTTTTGGAAATTTTCTAAGAACTTTGGTTTACAATTAAAGATTAACTTTATTTAGAAAACTAGAAAATTTTTTTCATAATATGATGCTAGAATAATCTTCATTTTAAGGCATTGTGACTTATTTTCCTTTATTCTAAACAAACTCTTCAAGGTATTTTCTTTCATAGAGCTATATTGTTTGTAATTAGTTTAAATAATAACAGACTATTTCTTATCACTTGACCTTTGTAGCAGAAAAAGAAGGTATATTAGTACTGGAAAAATTACAGTGGTAATAATAATTTCCCAGGTCACCATGATCTTTTTCTACTATGAGTTCCTTTATTGAGGAGTAATTATCCATAAATCTATTTGAATGGAACTCATTCTGTTCTGTGGTAATAATTATAATTTTATATATTTGTAAATATATGGTGGAGATTATGTCTTCCTTATTTTTCTCTCTCACAGATTTTAGTTTAATATCTTGCATATATTAGATGATTTATAATTTTAATTAATAAAATATATCATGTGTGTATATATGCAAATATATACATAGATATATAAACATACATTCATGCATGTTATATATAAGTATATATAAAATATATGTTTATAGATAGATAGCTGTACAAAAATTTATCAATAGCTAAATAATTAATTCACTCAGTTGCTTGATTGAAACATCTTTTATACATGTTATACAACGGGTATAAGAAATTCTTCTGCCATGTCATTTATTTCATGGTAAAGTTTCATAAACATGTCAGTTTGTCCAAATCACTTTGCTTCTAACATCGATGCTAATGTTATGCATACTTAGAGGAATATAATCCAAGATCTCTCATAACAACACTGAAGTTCTTAAAACCATTGAAGCCAAAAAGAAACAGATAAAAGTCAAAGTTATTCCAACACATGTAGTAAGGTAGAGAAAATTATTTAGCAAATAAAATAAAAATAATCCCTTGGCCAGAATTTCTTATATGATTAAATCAAAATATTATGACTTAAATTATAGGAATAATTTTGGTAACTTTCTATTTTTTATATATGTAAAAACTAATTTAAAGAAAGTCGGCATTGTATCATGGAAAAAGCACTTCACTGGATCACCGGGTTTTTGGTCACAATTCCTCTAAACTAATTTTTTGCCTTATCTCGGGCAAGTAATTTCTTCTCTCTTAAGGCCTCAGTTTGCTCATCAGAGAAATGGGGAAATGAAGGGATTGGAAAGGATGTCTCTAAGGCCCTTTCTTTCCAATTTTATTTAATGATATAATTTATGTTAAATGATAATAAATATTATATTTTATGATAATTATTTTTATACATATATGTGTATATATATATATATATATTGAGGGCCATTATAGCAAGCAAGGCACAAGTTACTTTATTCCTCTCCTTTCTAAAGTTCATACCTTGTTGAATCACAATAGTGAAAATACCAAGTTTCTTGAGAAAAAATAATGGCACTTGGTCCCTACTGGGAAAAAGTGAAGGAGTGATATTTTAGGGACCATGGATCACATTAAGTATCAATCTGAAGTCCTAAGTAGATTCTTGTTACATATTTAATAATCAGTTCACAGTAAAAATACTTTTTGGAAATTTACACTTTATTTTTAACCTGCTTTTTTGTAGGATAAAAAAGCTATTCTCCTTTTGAGATTTTGACAAGAAAAGTCAAAAAAGGAATACCTCACTATAATTCATTTCTCATTTAATAAAGAAAATATTTTCCTTCTATTTTCTTTTCTACTCTGAAATTTGAGCTATCTTACCAAAAGGGATTAGTAGACAAAAATAAAAAGGCTTCCCCCAAAAAAATAATAGTTTACTAATGATTTGAATTTAACAACATTTGTAAGGACAGAACAAAATTTTTAGAAAACTGCAAAAATAAAAATAAAAAAAATCCACTGGCTTAAGATCAAATTGTTCTTGTTTAACAGGTACTAACATTACTGTATTAAGAGGAGTCTACAGTAACCATTGTGTCACAAATGTCATGTTTTGTAGACAACACAGCTGGAATTGAAACTAGAAGAAATGGATACAGCCGCAGGCAACAAGAGTTTTATTTTCTCCCAGTTGTGATCGAGGACAGCAGTTACCCTGTCCAGAGCAGCACAAACACAATGACTATTCGAGTTTGTAGATGTGACTCTGATGGTACCATCCTGTCTTGCAATGTGGAGGCAATTTTTCTACCTGTAGGACTCAGCACTGGAGCCTTGATTGCAATCTTACTTTGTATCGTTATTCTTTTAGGTAGGATAATTTCACACTTTTTTCTCATGCTTCTGAATCTGTGCCTGTCTCACTCCATTTCTCTCTCCCCAGCTCCCTCTTCTTGGCCATTTCAACCTGTAAGTTGCTTTGTGTTTTCTTAGAGTTCATTAAATTCTAAATACTATTACTTCTTCCTATATTATAAAGATATAAAAAGGCATGAAGTTCAAGTTTAAACTGACCAGCAAAGGATAAAAAAGGATTCTGGGATAGGATGGTGTAGAGAAAATAATTCTGGACTAGGAGTCAGAATATTTGGGTTCAAGTCCCAGCCTATGCTACTTAATATCTGTGGGATCTTGGTCAAGATATTAAGTGTCACAATGAAAAGGACACGGGGTCTGGAATCAGGAAGACCAGAATCAAATCCAGACTCAGACATATACTAGCTGTATCACTCTTGTCCTTTGTGTGACACATAGTCTCTGTTTTCTTACCTGGAAAATGGGGATAATAATAGTATTTATCACACAGAGTTGTTGTGAGGATCAAATGAAATATTTGTTAAAAGTGTGTATGTGGCAAAGTACCCAAAATATTAAAGGAACTTAATAATTATTTCTTCCTTCTTATTTTTGCCCACCCTAATATGAAAGTGTTGGACTAGATGCCCACTAAGATTTCTTCTCATTAAATTTTCTCTGCTAAAATATATGCAGGGCCCTTTCAGTGGTCTGGAGCAATAAGGCTTTGTTTTCCTAATCACAATGAAAGTTCTTATAATCATACACATTCATGCGTACATAGAATATCCTCAGTCTAGTTCCTTATTATATCTTTTTGGATGGATTCAGAATATTTTAAGTGTGAGTACTCTCTCCACTGATGCAGACTGCGGTCCCTTCATGACCCTATATTCTGGGAAATTTGTATCTTTGACTTTCCATAAGTCTTCCATTGGGGACGTACCCAATGTCCTATAGGTCTTAGCATTAAATGCGATGAAAACAAGTAATATTTGACCTTATATCTCTTCTAGAAAATTTCTTAAATCTTAATTCCCAGTGAAAGTAAACAGAAAGAGGAGAAAAGACTGTGGGTAAAGGTCTTTCCAGATTATCTGATCATTTTGAACTGTGAGCCAGGAGCAATTGCTCATGCATTTGCCATCCCTCCCCAACATAAATAAGACAAGTGATATAATAAGTATTTATAAAGTGCCTACTGCATGCCAGGCACTGCTCTAAATTCTGAATCACAGCAATCCAGAAGACTCAGAGGGAAAAAAAAAGGCTTAGAATAATTATTTTCTATTAAGTTTTTTGACATTGAATTTTAATTGGTTTCAGAAACTTTTGTCCTTATTGCTTATAGGATGTAATACTTCTTTTCATATGTTTGTTCATTACCTGATTGACAAAGTCTCTCTCCATGGTTGATTTTACTTCTAGAGGCCTAGAATCTGAATTCCAACAATATAAAAAAGTCTTCTATAGAAGAAATTGGGATATGCCAGAGTAAAAACAATATAGACAATCCTCCAAATTTAAGGGATAGTCCCTTTACTCCACTTCAATTTAACAAAAGTCTTAAAATTGCTTGTTTTCCTTGTTATGAGTAAGTAGGGCGACCGGTTTCTGCACCTTGTCAGGAAGAATAATTGTCATTTTAGCTTTGATGAAATCTATGTAAATCCAATATGTCCCTTTCAGTCTAACTTCAGCAAAACTTCATGACTACCTTTGCACTTATACTTGTAATATATAGGCATCATTCTTGTTCAAGCAAGTCCCCCAAATGGTAAGAATAAACTTAGTCTATTTTTCTCCTCATTTTTAGGTCATGCAAAAAAGTAAATGTTTCCAATTCTACTTTTTAAAAAAACTGGTAGAAAATACATTGTCTGGCACATGTATTCCTTCTTTATTGAAGGAACCATTTGTTTTTTTAATTAAAACAAGAAATAAGGCTAAAATATTAGAAAATTCTGTTAATTAACTAATTAGGGAATAAGATGTGTTTCCAGAAGTCCCAAGTTTAAAACTCTTTTCTCAATTTACCATTCTAACACTAGGTGGGGCTCTGCTCCAAATTTTCAAATGATCAAAAATCAAACAGAACCAAACATTTCCCTATCAAGGTGGATGAAATTTCCAGGCTAGGCAAAGGTAATGACTAGTCAGGGATCTAATGATAAATTGAGTCCCTGGAATATGAATGAAATTCCATAATGTAAGAGTTAGGTGGAAGACATTGAACCTTTTAGGAATGGTAGATTTTTAAGTGAAATATTTGCATTTGAAAGGGTCACATTCAGATGATATTGACTGAGTCAATGGATTTGCTTTTGGGTCTTAGGAGACTGAAAATATTTTAATTGAATTTAGTCAAGAAGAGAGCCAGTTAGAGAGAAAAAACTTACCTCTTACAGATTACCATTTCCTTCTGCCTCTTAGAAAATACAATAAGTTTCTTTTTTCCTTGCTATTTCTAGCACATTTCTGTGTCTTTTTTTAAAACCCTTACTTTAGATCTTAGAATCCATATTAAGTATTGGTTCCAAGGCAGAAGAGTAGTCAGGGCTTACTAACTAATCTTCCTCACAACAGGCGTGACTTGCCCAGTGTCACAGAGCCAGGAATTGTCTTGAGGTCACATTTGAAACTGGGATCACCCATCTCCAGACTTGCTGGCTATCCACTGAGCCACCTAATTTTGTCCCTTGGATTTTGAGCTTTCTGAAAATGAATAGTTAAACGTTAGGGCAATATATCAGCTGAGTCTAAACATGGAAATGGTGAGGATCACAGAAAAATATTGGAGTGAAGATGCCTACATCAACTTGAATCTGTGGTTTTCCTTTCTCAAATTCTATGAATGCAAGATGAAAGGTAGCACTAAAAAGATGACTACTGAAGATACAAAGTACTCTGGAAATCTATGTTCCAAATACTATATGTCCCAAGCCCTCACCAATCTTTTTATCTTTGGTGCAATTAGAAAACAATAAACTTGAAGCCAAGGCATTTACTGAAATGTAATAGTCACAAAAATATCAACAAAACATCTTCCCCATGAACCTGGGACTCACCTTCCCATATAGTCACAGGTCCTAATGGGAAAAGTAACCACTATTAAAATTTATAACCAGAGAGGCAAAGATATAAGGAATAAATAGCAATGGTAACATATATCTCTCTTACCATTTAGATCCATGTCTCCTACTAATGTCTCTTTATACTCAGATCATATCAGTTTGTGTCATGGAACTAGAAGGAAACTGAGAAATCTAAGTGACTTGGCAAAGATTACATCAGAATCAGAAGTAGAATCTGAACCCCAAACCTCAAACTCTAGTACTGGTCCTTATTCCACTACAGGCAGTTTTCCTTAAACTGTTCCTCTCTGTCTCTGTTTTTATAGTCGGTCTGCTAAGCTCACCATGAGTTTATCTCATACTTGGCCATAGCCTCTGTTGGGTTTGTATGAAATCCTGGTCTAAATTACTGCTCTGGGCTCTCATAAAAAACCTAATGACAGGAGAGGTCTCAACTGGGATTTGCCTTCTCTCCTCCTGATCTTCCTTCTTTCTCTTTCTACAAAATGCAGGGGAAAAGAAGAGTAAACTCAGGAGCTTTCCTCTTTCTCCATTGCTTACTTTATACTTGACTGTCCATTTTTAGAGGTTTTGAAATTTAGTGTATATCCAAAGGCAAATCCATTTAACTGAACATTTCTTTTTTTTTTTTTTTTTAAACCCTTGTACTTTTGGTGTATTGTCTCATAGGTGGAAGAGTGGTAAGGGTAGGCAATGGGGGTCAAGTGACTTGCCCAGGGTCACACAGCTGGGAAGTGGCTGAGGCCGGGTTTGAACCTAGGACCTCCTGTCTCTAGGCCTGACTCTCACTCCACTGAGCTACCCAGCTGCCCCCTGAACATTTCTTTTGAAAAAAGTCACTCAAAGACTGATAAAAGGGATACTTCTTTTTATCTTATGTTCTCTCTTCCAGGGATATGCTGGAACCAGAAAGAACTTAATTATGAGAACTGATTGTTAAATTTTCAGTATGAGCCTTGAAATCAACAAATCCTACAAATCAGAGCTTAGTTTATTGCTTTGCTTTTTATCAGAACTTAAGAAAATGATAGAGAAAATCTTAATAATAAAGATTAATTTTAAAGTATATTACATATGTATATATGTATATGTATCTTTTTTCTAGAGAGTGGGTAGTTAAACCTTAACAGAACACCTCTGATTAATTGACCTAATATTCTTTAATTTCATTAAAATTCCCCTGGAGAATCAGATGATCACCACCCTTTCCCAAACTCTTCCTTCCCTCCCTACTGGCACACATCTCGCTCAAATTTCCCCTTTAGAAAGTGTGTGCATATTTAGTATTGCCTCATCCTTTGGTAAACTGCGTTACTCTTAGAAACATTACTGTGTGCTTGGGTGAAAATTATCTGAGCAGTCTAAACTAAAATGCTCATTATCTCTTCTAGCTCTTCAATTTTAGATGCGGAGCTGAATTAATAATCAAGTATTTATATCATTTAAAAAATTCATCACAAAATCTTTACTGAAATCTTAAACCACAACATTTAATGCCTCTGATAAATATTAGCATATTAAGGGATTGCAAGTTAGGGTCATTGATGCAAGGTATTCATAGGAAATGAGAACTCAGTATATGATTAAAAGAAAAACAAATAGTTGACAGAGACTTGACTTTGAAGTATAGCAGTGAATCTTTTAAAGAAACTGGATTTCATTGGCTTTCACCTGGCCTCGAAGGATCGTAGTGACATATCAGCCAGGTGCCGAACTTTCTTTTCAGTTTCCAACTGTAATTCTTGTCTCGTTTCAGCCATTGTTGTACTGTACGTCGCCCTGCGAAGGCAGAAGAAAAAAGACACTCTGATGACCTCTAAAGAAGACATCAGAGACAATGTTATCCATTATGATGATGAAGGAGGCGGGGAGGAGGACACTCAGGCTTTCGACATCGGTGCCCTGAGAAATCCAAAAGTGATTGAAGACAACAAAATACGCAGGGATATAAAACCAGACACTCTCTGTTTACCTCGTCAGAGACCACCAGTGGAAGATAACACAGACATCAGAGATTTCATTAATCAAAGGCTACAGGAAAATGATGGAGACCCCACGGCACCTCCTTATGATTCATTGGCAACATATGCCTATGAAGGCAATGGATCTGTAGCAGAGTCCCTCAGCTCCATAGACTCCCGCACTACAGAAGCGGACCAGGATTACGACTACCTGACTGACTGGGGACCACGCTTTAAAGTCTTGGCAGACATGTTTGGAGAGGAAGAAAGTTATAACTCTGACAAAGTCACCTAGACAAAGTTAACCCTGAAAAAGAGGAGAGATTTAAAAGAACAACACGTGGGGGTGGGAGGGTGGGGAACAGACACACACCCAAACTTTATAGGACAAGATTACTTTGATTACTTGGTTTCCAGCAAGTTATATTTATCATATTGTCAATTTGGGTTGATTCTGCAAACAGAAGATCAAACCTATATTATGTCCTTTTCCCTCTCTTTTTTTTTCCTTTTCTTTTGGGTTTTGTTTTGTACTTTGAAAACACTGAGACAAGCTCAGGCTTATTACCTACAATTAAATGATGTGACAACCTAGAAAGAAGATAGCTTTCTGGCATCATGGTGGAAGAGTGGTAGATTTTTTTCTTAATTCCACTAAAGTGCCTATTGAAACTCTTATCTTTTAAAGTGGTATACAGTGCCCTCTGTTGAGAAGGTAATACATGATTCAGAGATAAAGAGGACAGAAAAAAGACACTAACTTCATGTCAAGGAGCAATAGTGACATGCTGACTTCTAATTACTTTGGAGATAAAAAGAAGAATTTCTGGAATCCATCTATTTATAATTCAAAGATTTTTTTTTCTTTTAAAAAAAATGTATGCCAAAATATCACATTTGTTCTCCCCACATTTGAAATAAATTGAAATAAACATGCTAGTATGAAATTCAATATGTAACGGTTCCCAATTTTTAGAGAAATGTTTGAGCTTACCATTATTTAATATTAAAGTGTTCATTAACATGTTACCTTCTTTTCCAAAATAAACAAAAATGAAAGGAAATAGTTTTCTCTGAGGCCTTAGGCCTTCCATTTTTCTTTAAACAAAAACCAACCAAAAGAAACAAAAATAGCCAACTATCAGTACTGGATTTTGGTAAGTTTGATTTATTTTAATGTTGAGTGGGATTTTAAAAAGGAAAAAAAAATTATTCCTTTCAACCCTTTCCAAAATAGAATGCTGAGGGCATGATTCTGTGGAACTACCTGGAAAAGATTCCAATAATTTACATACATTTTGGCCCAAGAGTGAGAATATTGACTACCTGACCTCCTTTCAACCCTAGGATTTCTTATTTGAGGCAGCAAAAAGTGAGATGCCATCTGTTTTTATAGAGGAAAATACAGAAAGATCGACTTAATCAAGGTCCCAATTAGGGTGAATAATGAATCCCTTATGTGGTCACATGCATTTGAATTTATACTCTTTGAAGTTATATTGGTATAAACCTAATACGAATTAGAATATTATGTTCCCCTTATAGGATTCATTAGTTGCACTAATCAGTATCTGGCTAAAATATATTTCTAAAATAAGCAAAAATAGGAAACTGTTATAATTTCATTTAAACTTATGCTGATACAACCATTGTGCCCATTCTCCCTTACTTATAAGTACATGCTGGCCCTTCCTAAGTACTACTACTAAATGTTGCATACTTGTTCTTTGTACCTTTACCTTCAATGCCTGGAACAATTCTGACACAGAATAGGCATTCATTAAGTACAACTAACCTCATCTGTATGGTCAGGAATAGAGGAGGGAAAAACAAAGCAAAATTTATAAAGAACCTGAAGAGTAGATTGAACTTTAAATGACTTAAGTGTTAAGATTAGCATTTCATATGCTCACAGTGGACTAAAATACTTAGAATGCAAAAGTGATTAATGAAGATCCTCACTAATTGGGAACATATCTTGTATCTGCCTGTATGTCCTCTGAATACTTTGAAGCTCAGGTAGCTTTGCAGGTAGGGAGAACAAAAGAAGAAAACATCACAGCTGCTCAGGAAAATTGCATATTGTCACACTCTCACAAATCATAGATTAAAAATGCATGAGACTTTTTAGCCACACCTTTACAGATTTAATTTTGTCAACAGCAGGTTCAAATAGTAATACTAGCATAAAAATATTATATGAAGAAATAACTCAGATTTATCACTTTTGTTGTGTGGTTATACAACAAAGAAATTTAACTATTTTTAAAGCAAATTCTCAAAAACATTGTAGTTTTTCAACCTAAATAAGTGCTTAAATTGACCAGTGAATACATAATTAATTGTTAAATGATGATTTTAAATTTCCCAGTGAAAAGCCTTTGTCAAAAAGATCCCATATAGGCAGTTAGGTAGCTCAGTGAATTGAGAGTCAGGTCTGGAGATGGGAGGTCCTGGATTCAAATTCGACCTCAGATACTTCTATAGCTATATGTCCTTGGGCAAATCATTTAACTCCCATGGCCCAGCCCTTACCACTCCTCTGCCTTGGAAACAATACTCATTATTGTTTCTAAGAATGAAGGTAAGGGTTTCTTAGAAATCCCATCACTGAGGCTCTTGATATTTGATGAATAGTTTGAGAATATTTGCTGTTGTTAATTATTCCTACTGGGCATTCAGGGTACATGTATGCACATGTGCCTGTGCTGTGCCTGTGCCTGTACATGTATGTATATACATATATATACATATATATATGTATGTATGTATGCTTGTGTGAGTTAACCAAAGATGAAGAAGAAAGGGTAGAAGATAGCTCCCTTGGAGATTTGTAATAAAAGATGAATAAGAGAAAATACATTTTAATAAATAAGAATTGCAATTCAAAATGCAATACCAATGATATATTATTATAATGCCATATTTTTAATATATTATCCAGTCAGTTCACAATTCTGTTTTTCATCTAAGTCACTCTTGGATGCTGGAGATGAGTCTATTCTCATTTCATTGGATCTTTAATCTCATTAAGCTACCCATCCCAGAATCTGAGAGTTGGAAGGGATCTCATAAATCTCTTATTCTAACCTATACTAAAATAAAAGTTCACTTCCTGGGAATAAGATATCTAAGGAGGACCAAGGTGGTCCTTTTGCTTTTTTTTTTAACATCTCTGATTATTAGGAAAGTTTTTTCTACTATCAAGCTTAAATCCACATGTCTGCAATTTCCACTCATTGTTTCTCAGTCTGTCTCTTATTTCCTGAAGAAAAAGTCAATCCTTAAATATAACAGTTATTCCTGTGTCAAAATGAGTTACAAACTTGGTGATGGGTCTATCATGCAGTTAAAATAAGGGCAAATGGGATTGCAATGGATTCCACAAAATATTAAGGCATTAAAATGGGCTGCAACATCTGGGACACATCCTCTGTGAAGAGTTTATGGGAGGATATTTCTATCTTCACAGTATTTTTCATAGATGTTCCTTTTTCCCATTCATGTAGCCTCTTGCTTGGGGTAGGTTCTTATCAACTCACATTGAACTATTCCATGTTTATTTAGCCTCTCCACTGTATGTCTCTCTCCATTACATTCCATCCTCCACAAAACTTCCAAAGTGATCATTCTAAAGTTAGCTCTGATTATGACACATCCCAAGTCAGCCACCTCTAGTAGTTCCCTATTGACTCTAGAATTAAATATAAAACCCTCTGTTTAGTTTTTTGAAACTGGCTCCTTCCTACCTTTCCAGGGTTGGTTCACACTGTATATAATCCATCTGCATTGGCCTTCTTGTTGTTCCTTTCACTCATCACTCCATTTCCTGACTGTGTTCCTTTTCATTATTTGTCACCTTGTTGGCCCTGCCTGGAATGGTCTTCCTTTTCACCTCTACTTTCTGACTATCCTGGCTTTTCTTTGAGACTGAGCTCAAATCCCACTTTCTGTGATATGCCTTTCCCAGTATCCATCCTCTGACTCGCAGTACCTACTTTTTTCTGGGATTATTTCCCATTTACAGCACATATATTTTATATGTATATAGTGATACATATTACAAATATTGTTTCCCCCTACACTAAAGTTAGGTCCTTATTGCAAAATGGGGTGACTTTTTTAAGTTTATTCATTTGTTTTATTTTCTTTGTATGCCCAATGGCCCATAGACAAAGCCTGATAATTTCTTGCCAATTAGTCAATTGACTGGAGGAAGCAGGCCTCTATTACATAGGGTTAGAAAGTCATTAGCTTCCAAATCATGAGATTCAAGAAGAATGGTTTGATAAAAGGGCATCATTTTTTCCTCATCTTGAGCAGAGTTTATTTATGATCTCTAAGGCGAGTCCCATTTTTTGTATTCTGTGATATTGGGCTTTATTCTGCATTTTGAGTCCTTCTCATTTCTCAGGAGGTGGTTAGCAGGCTATAGCTTTGGCCCTCAGAAATTTTGGTTGGTCATTGCATTGATTATAATCATTAAGTCTTGCACAGTTCTGGTACCTGAGTTAGCTTAAGTCCGGATTCTTCTTCACTATATGCAGACCTAATTAAGAAAAACTATGTACAAAGCAACTATGTCTCATTTTACTATATTGTTGGCATCTCTGACCCCCTGAAGGGCAATTAAGTGACACAGTGCATAGAGCAACAGGCAGAAACACTGGAATATCTGAATTCAAGTCTAGCTGTGTGACCCTGGGCAAGTCACTTAACCCTGTTTACCTCAGTTTCCTCATGTCTACAATGAGCTGGAGAAAGATATGACAAACCATTCAAATGTGTTTTCCAAGAAAACCTAAAATGAGGTCATAGTCAGATACAACTAAAATAGCTGAATAACACCACCAAACTGAGGTGATCTTGCTATAATTTTTTCCTTTTCCTGAGTAGGGAGTGTGTGGTTATTAAACATTGTAGGAGATTGACCCAGTTATAATCTATCAGAAAACTTTCATTTGGATCATTTATGAGGATTATTTCATTGACTCATAGTTATGGTAGATGGTAGAGATCCAGTGGAGCAGGAGTACTACACCATTCAATGGAAATCCTAATGGATTTGGAGTTTGAGGAAATGGATTTCCATCCTAGCTCTACCACTTACTATCTGTGTGACTTTTGTCAAATCATAATCTTTTCATGCCTCGGTTCTTTCCCTATAAAATGAGAGACTTTGGCTAGATGACTTTTAAATTCTTTCATAGCTCTAAATTTATGAATCTTGTAAATTTTGTAAATACAATTTTGGAAATTAGTTATCTTTGTTCAAAGTTTAACAAGTGAATAAAGATGCGAATTAACATAGAATATATTTAAATACGCTAACTTGCTTCTGAAACAACTAATCTTGATTAAAAGGAAAAAGAAAGATTGGACATAAATATGAAGATATAACATATATACATTACATATTTGAAAATATCCAATTTGACAGATCTTAGTTTTAATGTAAGATCTATATTAATGACCCTTCTAACACCCTTAAATGCTTTCTTACCTTCCTCAAGTCTTGTTTTCACTCTGTACCAATTACTCATTGTCAGAGTGGCATCTTAGGCCTCATCATCTATTGGAATGTTTCATATACCAGATCCTTAAAAATCCAAATTCTAATCATAATCTTTAATTCTTGAATGCTTTTTATCTTCATTGTGACCACAATATGTGATTAATATGAACTCACCCTAATTACACTGCTAGTAGGTTAGCTTGCCTCCTTTGCTACTCTGGAGCTCTTGTCCAGACCTTTCCATGATATGATTGGCACATTCATAAATCTTTCCATTCCCTCAGTCTTTTATTCCTTCTTTGCATATCTCCATCCCTGTATTGTCTCTTTTCTTAGCTTATATTGAGTATGTTTAGAGAAAGATCTGAAAAGATGTTGAAGACTGATGCCCAATACAAATTTAAATCTCATTTGGATCCTTGGTGATGCTCAATGATTCTTTTATTCATTTCTAGTTGTACCAGCCTTCCCTATTACATTGCCTATGGAAATAGTATCATAATTTTAGAGTTTGAATGGGACCTTATAGGCCATCTAGTTCAAATCCCTCATTTTTTTTATGGGGAAACAAAGATACAGGAAGGTTTAGGGATTTGCCCAAGGTTACATTTTCCTCTGTACCTACTGTTTCCTAGTGGCAACTATCACATCTATTTTCTACTGTCCCCAAACCCTTAATATTACCTTTCTTCTTTGCACTCTCTGAAAAAATGATTATGCTTTTTGAATAATATGATGATGTAAATTAGTTCCTTCAAGGGAGATGCTGTCATCTGCTCTAAGTGAAAGAGAATATAATTAGGGCAAATGAAAGAAAGGGAAAAATGGGAATATATCGTTCTTTCAGGAATGAGATAGGTAGACAATATGAATGTAGAAGAAGGTTCAAAAAGTAGTTGAAAGGAGCAGCTAGGTGGCTAGGTGGACTGAGAGCCAGGCTTGCACAGTATTGGTTCTAAGACAGAAAATAAGGGTTAAAAAAAGTAACGGGAAGGGCTGAGGTTATACATCATTACTTTTCAGTGTTTAAAATGAGCTTAATTGCATGACTTTTCTCTAATATCACTCAGCAGTGTGAGAGCAAGAGCAAGGTAGATCACATGGGTACGAGTTGGGAGGAAATATTCAGATATAAGAATGTCAAGACGGGTAGATATTCAGTGGCCAAGAGATTCTACTTTATCAGTTATTAAAACATCAATTATTAAAGCAGCAGATGGTAGAAGTCAGGGCTGAGTGATAAGATAAAAGAAGAAAAAATGGGTGAAATGGAATGGGAATAGAGGAATGAGTCAGAGTATTGGAGGTCATGATGAATTTAGAAGGCTAGTTTAATTTGAATGAGAAAATGATAGAAGGAGAAGTCCTAGGACTTTTGCTCTGAAAATAAAATTTCAAAGTTCCATTTCCTGAACTTGTTGCAGTTTTCCAAGATGATATCAAGGTATTAACATGCAATTATTATCTCAGAAGTAGAACTATAAAGAAAATCATTGGAGGTGAAGAGGTTAAGGAATTGTTTGTTCAAGGTGATATAAGCATTTTAAGTGTGATTCCTTAAGTCAACAATTACCTTAGGGGTATTGCTAGTAGTTGTCATCAACTCACATGTTGGAATAGTATAAATCAGTGATTCCCAAAGTGGGTGCTACCGCCCCCTGGTGGATGCTGAAGCGATCCAGAAGAACAGTGATGGCCACAGGTGCATTTATCTTTCCTATTAATTGCTATTAGAATTTTAAGAAAAATTAATTTCCAGGAGGCTAAGTAATATTTTTTCTGGAAAGGGGATGGTAGGTCAAAAAAGTTTTGGGAACCACTTGTATAAATAAATTAATTACCCAGCAAATGTAAAAAATATAAAGGGCAAACTTTATTAGCTTTTAAGCATATGGTTGTCCAACACAGCCTGCAAATATAAGATCAGAACCAAAAACAGATGCAGTCAGTAGAAAGCCTCCCTATGCCTCTTTCTGTCCTGCAGATTTGTCCCAGATTGCCATCTGAACAACCTGCCTGAGGTGAAAGTCTGGACAGGTTTGCAAAACATTCAGCTTCCTCTCAGTGATTGGTTTCACCCCCCCCCCCCCATGCCATATCCTCCATCAGGAGAGGAGTTGTGTGGGCAATGGTCAAAACAGCCCCTCTGTAACTACAGGAATATCTTTCTCCTCCCCTTTTTAATAGTTTTTTGGTTTGTTTGTTTCTGGTCTTTCATTCTTCACTTAACTTTCTTCCTCAATTTTTAGCCTTTTTTTCTTTTTCTAACATAATTAAATTCTTACCACACCTGCTGTGCTAGAGTTGTTTCCTCATTCCAGATCAATGTATGGTAAGAAGATCTTAGTGGGTAATGGTGGTGTCTTGCCAAAGTTCTCCACAGCAAGAATGGGGGTGAGGGTTGGGATGGAGAGAAACCCTGCTCGAGGTCCTATAATTAATCTCAAATCAGGGTTCTATTTCAGTCTGTCACTGAGTATGCTTCTTATATATTCTGGTTCCAAATGACCTCTTGGCTTATTTCCTACATCTGCATCCTACCCTGCATTCTGCTATACTCTACATTCTAGTGCAAATATATTGTAACAGTGCCATTGAACTCTCCTCAACAAATATTTATTAAGTGATTACTATGTACTATGCCCTGTGCAGAATATTGGGGATGTAAAAGCCTCCATCTTTAAAGAGCTCAACTTCTAATTAGGGAAACAATATGGAAATCACCAGATTCATTTAAGAGTCTAAAAGATAATCTAAGAGGGGGAAGACTCTAGTAGCTGGGAGGAATGGAAAAGGCCTTGTGTAAAAGGTGGGATTTGAACTGAATCTTGAAGGAAATTAAGGAAATAAAGAGGTACAAATGATGGGAGAGATTAGTCCATTCCTCTGTGAGGAATACCAAATAGGTCAACACAGCTGGATTATAGAGTGTGTGGAGTGGAATAAAGTATAAAAGTATTAGAAAAGTCAGAAAGGGTCAAGTTATGAAAAACTTAAAATGCCAAAAAGAGAATTTATCTCATTTTCCCAGCATTTTTCTTGTTCTATTGTCTCTGGATATAATGTCTCGTGATGAAGTCCTACCAATCCTTCACAATCCATCTCAACATATATCTTACTTCATTCCATTCAATTCCATTTAATATAAACGTATGGTCTATTCTGTATGATAAACTATGGTTATCATCTGAATTAAAACTAAAGAGATAATATATTTTCTATATACTCAAAGATTTTACATTGTATTAGGCCAGAGAAGATACAACTGAAGACAATCCTAATTAGACACTTGAAATAGTCAAGGAAAAAAGGTTACTTATAGAGAAAATGGTTGAGCAAAATACTTTGTGGAGATATTAGGAGCTAAATTAGAAGAATTTCAACAGGTCAGAGACATGGGAAGAATCAGTTTTAAGTATGGAGTATGAGAAAAGTCACAGGGAAAGGAGACATCAAGAAGAGATTAGGGAATGATCACTAGGTCTGAGTGTCTGCAGATAGCTTTGAATGGAAGGCTAAGGAGTTTGTTTTTTTATTTGGTAAGAAGTCTAGAACCTCTAAAGGTTTTTGAGAAAGGTTTCACTGAGATTAATGATATATTTTGTTAATAACCATATATTGAACATTTTTATGTCTCCCAGAGTACCTAACATTATGTTTGCACATAATAAACATTTAGTAATATTATGGATGGATGAATAATTAAAGACCCATTCGGATGTTTTATGGTGATTATTGTTAATGGCAAGAGGAAAATAATGGTGATGCTTTGATAGGACACTGATTTCATTCATGAACATCAGTTTCTTTAATTGAAAAATGAGAAAGTCCCATGATCACAGTTCATTCACTTTCAATAGCTTCACTGGAAAATAGTCAATTGTTTGTAAATCATAATTTTGCTTTTTTTTTGTTTTTGTTTTTGAATTTGAATGATGCATTCAATGACTGATATAATTGTTAACCAAGGATCAATATTTTCCAAGACTTAACCAGTTAAATATTTATAATTCATGAACTGTGCTAGGCACTGGGAATGCAAAGGAAGACAAAAGACAATTCAATTCTTGCTCTCAGGGAGCTCACAGTTTTATGGAAGAGACAGAATGCAAACAACTATATACAAACAAGCCACACACACACAGGAGTAAACACATGTATACATATATAAATGTAAAATTATCTATCTACATTTAGGATAAATTGGAGATAATAACTAGTGAGATGGCATTAGAATTAAGGGAGATTGGGAAAGACTTCCTCTAGAAGATGGAATTATAACTTGGTCTTGAAAGAAGTCAGAGAACTCAAGGAAGTAGAGATGAGAAAGAAGAGAGTTGAAGACATGGGAGATAGCTTGGGAAAAAGAAAGAAGTGGAGAAATGAATATCTTGTTCAAGGAAAAACAATGTAGGCAGAGTCACTGTACTGCTGAATAAATGGGGAAGGAACTATAAAGTATAAAATCGAAAAGGTTGAGAGGAAAGAAAAGTCATAAAGGACCTGAATGTCAAACAGATGATTTTATATTTGACCCTGAAGATGACAGGAACCACTGGAGTTTTATGAATAAATGTTGACATGGTCATATCTGTGCTTTAGGAAGATGAGGGTTGGAATCAGGAGAGACTTGAAGTAGTGATCCAACCAGCAGCCTTTTGCAATAGTCTAGATGTGAGGTGAGCAGGGTCTGTAGCAGGGTTGTAGAGATATCAGAAGATGTAAAAGGGCACATTTGAGAGATGTTACATATGTAAAAATCAGTAGGCCTTGCCATTATTTCAGATATAAGGGTGAAATGTCAAGGATGACATCTCATATGTGAGCCTGGATAACTGAGAGGATAGTATTGTCCTCAACACAAACACTGAAATTAGAAAGAGGAAGGGATTTTGAAGGACAAAAGTAAGTTTAGTTTTGGATAAGTTTAGTTGACAAAGGTGTCAAATTCACTTGCCTGTACCTACAAAACTCTATAATAAATCCCAAGTCAAATTAAAATGTAATTGAAAAGCATTTAACAAAAGAAATAACATAATGTTACACTGATAATGTTAATTTGAGGTTTTCTAAGTTGATATGTGGTCTACAGGGCTGTGTTTCTATTTAAATTAGACACCACTGGTTAAGATTTCTAAAGGACATCTAGTCCAAGATGACAAGTAGGCAATTGTAAATTGAACCTGGAGGTCAGCAGAGAGGTAAGATTTGGATTATTGATTTGAGAATTCTCAATATAGAGATGATACTTGCATCCTTAAGAGCTTTTGAGTTCACCAAATGAACTATTATAGAGGGAGGAGAGAAGAAGGTCCAAGACAGAGCCCATGAAAACCAAATATAATCTGTATAAAAATTCAGCAAAAGACAAGAGGGAATTGTGAGATAGTTTGTTTAGAAGCAAGAGGTGATATAATAGCAGAGGGAGAGAATATTATGGAGAAGAGGTTGGTCAACAATGTCAAATAAAGAGAGGTCAAGAAGATGAGGATCCTTTAACAATTAAGAGATCATTACCAACTTTGTAAAATGTAATTTCGATTGAATGATGAGATTGGAAGCCAAATTGTCTAAATTTGAGAAAAGAAGGAAGGGAAGAGTGAAAAAATAAATAGAACAACAGTTGATTGTGAAAGATGGATGGATTTTTTTTGACAATGGGAGAGTCATGATTATATGTATAGGTGGTAGGAAAGGTAGCTAGTAAATAAAGAGAGATTAATAATAAGTAAGAGAGTATGGGATGAGAGAGGAGGAAGCCATTGGAGTAGGCAATGGGAATTACTTGTGCAAGTATAGATGTTTGTCTTATTGAGGAGAAGGACTACTTGATTATGTGAGACAGTGGCAGAATGTGTCTGTGAGTTTGGGATGAAAGAAAAGGAAGCTCTCAGAGAATGGATTCAAGTTTTACCTTTATTAGAAAAGATTCTCAGCTAAATTCTCAGGGGGAACTATTTAAGTTTGAAGAGAGATGAAAAGCTTCAGAAAAATCACAGCAGTGAGTAAAAAAGGATTACCCTGCTATATCGAGGGTCCAGTTGAGATTATGTAATGCAGATTTATAGTAGATCCATTTAGAAAATCTTAAGGATTCCTTTGGGCTTATTCAGCAACATGTGGGTAGTGTTATGTTGATTTAATCATCTGGGAGTAAGCTATGGCTGAGACTTGTCAGGGTAAGATTAGTAGTAAGATAAAGGGGAAAAGCATCAATGAGAAGTAAATAGTGTAGAGTTGAACTAGTTCACTATGTCGTCAAGATAGGCAAGGGAAGACAATGTAGCTCATGTAGGTAGAAGTGATGGTCTAGGAAAGAACTGATAGACTGAAGAGTTGAGAGGCCTGATGAGGATAAAGAACAGAGTGTAGGGTCACAAAACAGAGGGGAAAAGAGGAAAAGTAAAAGATTATGTGTAGAGATGGGAATTTCAGAGATCATAGGCAGAAGCAGAGCATTTGTGGGTGATGGAATATCAAGAGTATGAACATCTTATTGTGCAGCCATGGTAGGGCAGAGGAATAGGTCATGGGAAGTGAGCAAGTTAAGGAACTGGAAGATGAGTGTTTTCTTAATTGATCATTTTGTTTTAAAATGACCTTTGAAGACATTTTCCTTATTGTGTAAGAAGATAATTGCATTATATTGAAATGTTGCTAGCACTAAATTGCACATATCTTGAAAGTACAGAAAATGTCTATTCCTTATCCTCAGGATATAGCAAAATGAGGTAGTTTAAAGTAGGAAGCACAATTGAAATGTGCTAGATTAAAAGATTTGGGCAAATGATAGAAAACATACGATCATTTGCTAACCACCAAATTTTAATTTTTTGTAGAAATTATTATATTTCCTCACTAGGATTCTAGTTTGTCACACACATGCATATTAACTGATCACTGACTTTTCTATTATAGATGAAACAACACTGTAAAAAGTAGACAAGTTGCTGGTGTTTTATAACTGTTACAAAGACTATGGCTTAATAAAAGAAAAAAGTATCATGTGCTAAGTTATTGTCTAGGAAGAGGTACCTACAAAGAAAGAATCTAAAAGATATTTCTCTATTGCCTTAGAACAAATCACAAAACTGATTGAATCAAATAAAGACTGAGACAAAAACTTACCTTTCTATGTCTGAAATCTGAAGTAAGAGCTTAGGTAGAATTCCTTAGAATCTTGCAACACTGAAAAGGTCAGCTATAAAATAAAAAGTTTAGACTAAAGCTGTATGCTCAAAAAGTATATTTCTAAGACTTTCTACCAAACCAAAAAATGTAGACCTTGAAATAATTGCCCCTACCATTCAGATGGCATACTATTTTGGGTTAGAATGCTTAGCTAATTAAGATAAATGACTTTGACATGTATATTCATTTTAATTATGCTATAACCACTAATTACACTACTCACTATAGAAGCCATTGGCAAATAGCAGTGGGTTTCTTGATTTCATGGGAATAATCTGATAGATCAACAAAGAGGTTCACTGTGAAACTCCCTCCCTTTCCACAGAACAATCTATTTAAAAGTTTGTCTGAAATGTATATTTTACAATAGCATTATCCTCTTAGTAAATGTAGAATTATATAATTTTTAAAACTGAAAGGAATTCTGGAGAATGTCACTTGTTATATTTCAATGCACTACCCTATTTCTCCTTCATCTGAAGGAAGCATATACATGAACATAATATAGGAAGTCCTAAAATTCTTAATTCATTTTAAACCTTTTTAAATTTAATTTTTTAATTTTTTTAATTAAAAAAGAAGCTGAATTAAAATTTGGGGGACATATCTGTCTATGTGACTAGAGATTACATGAGGCATGACATTTAACAAAAGAAAATGTTAGTTCACCATATAATATGTCTTCAAAACCATATTATATTTCAAAAAAGAAAATTGATGAATTTGCCTTCAGAAGACCTGTGAAATGATGGTGAAACACTATTTAAAGGTAAATTATTAACAGGAGAAGCATCATTTTTTTGCAAGCTAATAGAGGAGACTCAAAACTAGATATTCTATAGTGAACTTTTTTCATGATTTTTCAAAAGATAACATATTTTGGACTGACCTTTGACAAAACTGAGAGAAAGATGAAATGTCTTTGAATTCTTCTGGAATACTCCTTTCTACATTTTACTGTTGTCCTAATACCCTTTTTTGCATGTGAAGCAGTATTCACACACATACACACATACATAACACACACACACATACATATACACTTTCCATAACAAATTGCTTTCATATTTTTTCCCCTGGCCCTTTCTGTCTAAATTTGCTTTTGACATCCCTCACAAGATCACAGAATTAGCAATTTACTGAATCACAGATTTGGAAGGGAATATATCCCATATCTTTCTCAGTGTACCCAAGAAATGATCTTCAGTCTCCTTAGGAACTCCAGGAATGGGGAACCCTAAAGCCAATCCTGAGATTGCCCATGATACTTTTAGGTAGTTTAAAAGGCTAATTGTGTTTCCCCCCCTGATTTTAAGGAGACATTCCTGCCTCTTCAATTCCACCCCTTGTTCCTAGCAACATTGATTTAATTCTGCTTCCACAGGATAGTATTATAGATATCAGCATGCATATCTTTACTAATTCTTCTCTTTTTCAGACTTAAATTTCTTCAAAATCCTCCTCTGATATGATTTTAATCTCTTCAATTTGTTTCCTAAATTAGGCCATTCAGAACTGAATTGGATACTCCTAATCAATTATATTTAATGTAACCTAATAATTTTGGGGAGTGTGAATGGGACTGTCATAGTATAATGTACACACTTCTTGAGCTTGCAGTTCACCAAAATTCCCAAATATAGTTTGACTCCACCTTCCTCTTCTTATACTTTTCAAGTTGATTTATTGACCCAAGTGTAGGACATTATGTTTATCTCTCTTGCTTTATTCTATTTGATATAAATTAACATGCTGGCCTCCCTAACATAGAATAGAACATGCATTTATGTGGTGCCAACCTCTTTAAAAATATCTTATTTGACCATTACAATAATCTTATGAGGAAGATGCTATTCTTATCCTCATTTTACATTTAAGGAAACTAAAGTAAACAGAAATTAAATGACTTATCCAGGGTCATATAGCTAGTAAGTGTCTTAGGCTGGATTCAAACTCATCTCTTTCTGACTCCAGGCCCAGTGCTTTATCCATTCCACTAATTAACTCCTTTATTGATTTTGTGACTTTGTCATTCCACATAGTAGTTATTCCTGCCTGTTCTATGTCAGGTACAATATAATTTCTTTCATCAAAAACATTGATAGAAATATTGAATAGCATAAATTCAAGCCCAAACCTCTGGATCTTACCACCAGAGACCTCCCTCAAAAGTGACTACAACATAATTTGAGTCTGACCATTCAAAAAGTTTCAAATCTATGTGCCTTTACTATAATTTAAATCTGTATTCATCCTCCAGTGAGGGGGGAATGTACTATTTCCCAAAGCATCACTTCCCACTATTGAATAGATCTGATTAAAGGAAGTTTTTCCTGACATGGATGCTTAATTTTCTTCTATTCATTTAGCATCCTTTGCATCAGGTTCTTTCCTCTTGGGATAAGCATTCCACATCATCCACAAATATAACTTAAAAGACTGACAAATGTTTTTTTTTCCTAAACAAAGGCTATCTATGTCTAAAACATTCCTCTGATTTATCAGTCCACTCACTGTCACAAAATGAAATTATATATGTCTAGTTTGGTTTATTCATGAATATCCACTGGCTGTTAATAATTATTCTTTGCTAAATTCTCATAGACATAAATTTAATTAAATTTTCTAAGCTTTTTCAGGAATTGAAGTCAATATCATTGACCTATAATTCCAGGCTCATGTTCATCTACCATTTTTAAAAATTGGTACTAAAATTTCTCATTTCTACCCCTGTAGCATTTCTCCCTTTTTATTTTTCAGGGATCATTGACAGAAACTCAGTCATCACATCTTACAGTGCTTTAAGTATTCTGGGATATAGGTTGTTTTATCTTGACTCGAATTCATTAGGAATAAATAACAGACTACCCTTTTATAGTCTCACTATTCCCCCTCACTCATGTTGCTATTTTAAACCTCTGTTAACAATTTTGGACAAGCATTCCCAATCAGAAGGTCATTCTCCTTGGCAGAAAAAGAGACAAAACACGGCTGCTCTATAGTTAGTTTTACCTTTTCATCATCATCTATTATTGCCATCTCATTCACCCTGAGCAGCCATCCAGTTCTTTCTATTATCCTCCTTTTCCCTCTGACATAAGTAAGGTCTCTCACCTTGCCTTTAGTATACATGATCTACTGAACTCCCTCTTAACTATAATGCTCCCAGTACCACTTTTGTATTATTTTCAGGTACTTGCCTTTGTTTCTACCTTCAGATGACACATTTAAAACATCAATTTTGATAGATGTTATTATAAATACATATCAGTATCATTAGAAAGAATCATAGTATTTCAAAGTTGGGAGAGACCTCAACTATCATTGCACCCAACCCATACCTGAAAAAAAGATACTAATTACAAAATAGCTGACAGTTGGTCATCTAGTTCTCAAATGAGGGGAAATCTACTATTTCTCAAAGCTTCACATCCCACTATTGAATAGATCTAATTGTGAGGAAGTTTTTTCTGACATGGATGCTTAATTTTCCTCCATTCATTTACTATCCATTGCATCAAGTTCTTTCCTCTGGGGATGAGCTGAGTAAGTCTAATCCTTTGTTCATGGGGTAGCCTTTTAAAAACCTGAAACCAGTGATTTTATTCTCTCTAAATCTCTTCTTTGAGCTTAACAGCCCCAGTTTCTTCAAATGACCTTCTTAGAACATGAACCCAAGACTTTTTCCAATCCTCCCTCATTTCTCCCTGCCACATGCTCTCTGGCTTATGAATGTCTTTCCTAAAATATGCTACTAGGAACTGAACATAATATTCTTCATATTTTCTGATGAGGACAGACAACAGTAGGATCATCACCTACTTTTCCCTACACTATATACTTTTCAATGTAATATAATATCCCTTTATGATTTTGGCTACCATATCATATACTTTACTCATATTTATATGATGGTCCATAGAATCTTTTTTATATTAACTGTTATGTCATTATGTTCCTCCCTATCATTAAAAATAAATTCTTGCTGGAATCGTTGGAGTTGTTAGAATTTCTTTCTTAATAGGTAGTCACCTCTGTTGCATAAACTTGTTAAATTTTAGTACATCAGGTAATTCCTATCATAATTATAAACTTTAAAAAATCATCCTTCTTCAAAACAGTGGTAAGTTCAAGATCTTGTCTAGTTTTCTGCTTTTGTATCATAAATTCAGAGATTGAATACTATTTTCCTTTCTTCTCAGTAAGAAATCAGATACTGGAAGCAGATTAGCAGATTTCCCTTCCCCTCAGAGAAATCTGTATATTAATTGAGATGAAGTTAAACCTGAAGAAAACGAAAGCATTAGCCAGGCATTGGAGAAAAAAAAAGGTCGCATAATTTACATTTGCCAAGATTTTTTTTGAGTTCTTTAACAGTTGTTTTGATACAAAGTGGGTTTCGAATCTACTTAAAATGACAAGATTTTAAAAATAAATAACTAGAAAATATCTAGTCGAGCTGCTCAGTTTGACAAAGGATTGAACTGCAGCCCAAAGTGGTTAGAAGACTTGGCCAAATTTAGACACCCCATCAATGATAAAGCTAAGTAAGACTAAAGCAAATCAACAAAAATGACTAAGCAAAATGGAAGAAATTTGGGAATAATCTTCAAGTATTCGAAAAATTATTGTAAAGACAATAGGCAATGTTTTGTCCTTTTGGCCCTGGAAGTAGTATCTGTAAAAAATGACAGAATGAAGATTTCAACATAACATAAAGAAAACCATCATAACAAATAGTATTACTTAATTTTTTACTCCTACCCTCTGTCTAAGAATCAATTCTTAAATAGAAGAGTGGAAAGGGCTAGGCAATTGGGATTAAGTGACTTGATCAGAGTCACACAAGTAGGAAGTATCTGAGGCAAAATTTGAACCCATGACTTTCTTTCTATGGGATTGGCTTTCAATCTATTGGACCATCTAGCTGCCCTCCATTTTTTTTAATAAAGGAGAAATTGAGAAGTTAAGTGAATTGTTCAAGTTACCAGTTTATCAATGGTAAGACTAAAAATTGAAAAAAAAAAGTATCAATAATTAAAATTGATTAGTTATTGAGAGAAGTATGATTATTATCTTCACACATTTGAAAGCTGATCTTATAGAAGATGAGTTGAGCTTTACTTTAAACCCCAAAACAAAACTAGAGTTAATAGTTTAAAATAAGGATTCAGAGGGAAAATGTCAGTTTAATGATGTTTAATAGAAATGTTTAAAACTGATTTGTGTTTCCACTGTATAGTCGTTCCTTCCAGTGATGTAACCCTTCCATGCTTTAATTTTATTGAATCACTATCCCCACCTCCATCCCCCAAGGCTCCATAAGATAATTCCCTGGTAATAAAACTTTTGTGAACTTAAATATGCTAGGCCCTTTTACAATATATTCACACTCCATAACTATAAAACCTTAAGAGCTTTTCCAGATTTCTCAGTCCTGCTGAACTTTCAATTTGTTGGCATTTTCTAGTGATCTAGGTTCAACTTGATGGTATAAAAAGGCCTTGGGTTGGGTTCAGGATTTTTCTAGTTTCCTCTAATACTTTATGGAATAAAATTGAGCCTGCTTAGCTTAAATTTGGCACTTAAACTGGTTCCACTCTCTGGATAACCTTCTGTGATTATTATGTATTGCCTTTTCCTTGTCTAAATCATTATGTGATTCCTATAGAGTGATCCATGAGTTGAGGTGTCATAGTTTTTCCCCTAGTGTGGTGATAGGCAACCTTATGGAACTTTTTAGGGATCACGTGCCATGTTCCACCCACTTCCCCAGACTAGATGCCAGTGCCTACATTCCATTCAGGGCAGGGTGTGTGATTTCTCCATCCTCTTTTGAAGGACTAGGGAAGATCTGATTAGTGTATTGCCTTACGGCTTGGTGACTGGGGCTCAGCCCTAGCCTTTCTCAGGGAGTATTTTAATTAGGGTCCTGGACCCAAGCAATTCTTGGATTGGAAACAAGCAGGATTGTTACCTGTTCTATTCACCTAGTAAGGGTACTAAAAGGATATTTTACCTTTAGCAGGATGATAGGTGCCTAGAATCTATCCCCAATCTTAGAAGAGTGGCATACACTATTGCATCTGGGAGTGGAGCCAGTCTCCCAGCTGGCCAAGTCAGGGGCCTGTGCATGCCCATGGAGAAGTCTCCGTGGGCCATCTTTGGCACATGTGCCAGAGGTTTGCCATCAAGGTCCTAGAGCAATTACATTAAGTAATAGGCTATGCCTTTGTTTGGGATTGGTTCTATTTTTTTATTTTTTATTTTTGTTTATTGTTATAGAACCTAAGAAAACCCTTCTTAATTATCAAGACAGGTTCCCCACCATATAGTACCCCAAGTTTTATGAGTATGAATCCCCTAAAACTATACCTCATAAGAGTCCACTAATATGTTTACCTGAAATAATCTGTCATATGACAGAATTATCTCAAAGCAAAAGCATTTAGTGAAATGTGGTAGGAAACAAATTTTTAAAAAATTGAAGGTAGTAACTAACTATACATTTTCCTCCTTAGCCTGTAGTGCATGCTCCCAAAAATACATGTAGCATAAATGAAAATAAGAAGATCATATGAAATATACATAAAGAGGCACATAAATTTATAACACATACTGTCATGGCAGGCACATGGTAAAGCCCAACCACAGGAAACAGGTAATGGTAACACTAAGAATAGAAACAATATGAATAAGTAAAATTGATTAGTTATGGATGGAAATAAATTTATTATCTGTAGTCATTTGAAAGTTGATCTTATAAAAGATGAATTGAACTTTCCTTCAACCCTAGGCCAAGGAAAGTTCTTGGTAGGAAGCCACACTAAGAAAATATGTTCAGGTTCTACATGAGGAAGAGTACATAAGTAGGCACCCCAAGACTCATCTCTGGTATGGTAGAATTGCTACTGTCTTCTAATGATGTCTTCGCACTGCTTCCACCTGCACTGCATTTGTTTTATAATTATTTCTAAGTTGACATGTTTCTTTTGAATCTGCCATCTTGGTTGGATGTTTCCTATTTGGACATCTGTGTTACACTGCTCCAATATTCCCTGATCTCTTTTGGATACCAGTCTGCTGATTACAGAATAATGGTTACTACTTTCGATTGTATTATACCCTTCTAGATGCTATTCAGCAAGAAATGTACTATTTGCCAGATATCTGCTAAGATATATAGTATCCTCCACTGAACTTTCTAATGTTTCCTTACAAAGAAAGGAAACTCAATGCATTTTCCAATTTTTCATCTTTGAAAGGCTAGATTATAAATAATATAATGATTATTTGCCTAATAATTAGTAAGGTAAATGGAAATCTCATTGACTTGTAAGTTAGAAGACCTGCATTGAAATCCTTTCATGAACATTTACTTTTTTGATATTAAACTACTCAATTTATTTCCCTGAGTCTCAGTTTTCTCATCTATAAAATAGGGGAATTGGATCTCTGATGACCTCTGTGATCCTTTCCAGCTCTAGCTCTATAATCCTTTGAACTACTCAAAAATTCAAGGGATAGGGGGCAGCTGGGTAGCTCAGTGGAGTGAGAGGCAGGCCTAGAGACAGGAGGTCCTAGGTTCAAATCAGGCCTCAGACACTTCCCAGCTGCATGACCCTGGGCAAGTCACTTGACCCCCATTGCCCACCCTTACCACTCTTCTACCAAGGAGCCAATACACCGAAGTTAAGGGTTTAAAAAAAAAGTTCAAGGGATTCAAATTTTTCCAGTTTTCAAACCCTAAGACTCTTCTAATCTCCTATGTAGATAAGTGGGTTTTAAAAACATTGGAGAGAAAATGCCAAACCAGGGATAAAAAGTAATTATCTCTACTGCATGCCCTGAACTCTAATTTCATATATGAAAATGCTTAGTGTGATTCCTGTTTTAGAGATGATCTTTTTCATTGTAAGAGATATTTATGTCTCCTAATCTCTATGCATTTTCACTAAATGCTGACAGTTTATCATAAAGCAGAGAGAGCAGAGAATCAAGCTAGAAAAAAACACACCATTGCAAGCCTCCCCAAAAGAAGCCAGCTGATCTACTACTGCCTGAAAATGAACACTGAGAGGTCCAAAGACATCTAGGTATACCCTCAAGCACCATAAAAGGCTGCATTAAATGATTGGAACAGTGCTCCCTCATCCCAGGAACAGAGTAGAACCTCAATAGATAGATAAGGTAATGAGGAGAAACAGTAATAACTAGAAAAATGAGCAAAAGACAGTTGAATGAAATATATGTATATATGTATGTATGTACGTACATACATACATACATATATACATATATCCATGGATCTCAGTAAATGTTATACACTCATTAATAGAGATATCCCTCAAGCTTTGCCCTCTACCCTCTTTTCTTTTCCCTCTCTACTATCTCACTATTGCTGAGATAACTATTGATCACTATTGGTGATCTCATAGCTCCTATAGGTTCAAATATCTCAGAGGAGATGATTTCCAAATCCAAATATCCAATTCTAACATTTCTCCTCAGCTCCAGTCCATATCTCCAACTAGATTTCTCAAACTGGATATGTCACATAATATTTTGAACTTCAAGATGTCCAAGGCAGAATTCCTTTTCTTTCTCCTAAACCTCTCCCTTTCCAAATTTCCTTCATTGTCAAAGAAACAACCATCCTCCCTTCCAGTCATCCAGATTCACAACTTCAGTGCCATCTTAAAAAAACCCAAAAAAACAAAAACAAAACAACAACAAAAAGCACCTTTACTTTCTGTCTTAGCAACAACACTAAGAGAGAAGGGCAAGGGTTAGGCAAATGGGTTTAAGTGACTTGCCCAGGGTCACACACAGCTAGGAAGTGTTTAAGATCAGATTTGAATCCAGGTCTTCCCAATTCCAGCCCTGGCACTCTATCCACTTAGCTGTCCCTTAGTGCTACATACCATAAAGTATCAGAAATAATAAGAAAAAATAAAAAGAAGGAATAGAAGAAAACCTGAAATATATCACTTGGTCCAGGAGAGACAATTTCTATTTCCCAATCATCAGAACACTGTAAAGCTCTGATCAAAAACAAACAAAACAACATTAAAAAAGGCCTGGGCACTATATTATAAATACTAACCGGGGAAAACTTCCATGATATCATTGATCAGGAGGGGAAAAAAGAAATTGAAAGAACCCATTGACCACCTCAAGCAAGCGATCCTAATATAAAACATCCTAGGACTAATATAGCAAAATTTAAAAACTCTCAGACAAAGTAAAAAGTACTAAAAGTAACCAGAAGGAAATAATTCAAATATTGTGGAGACAAAGTTAGAAACATGCAAGCCCTGGCAGCTTCTACATTAACTCTTCAAGGGGGAAAGTGATATTTAATGAAATAGAGAACTTCCAAGTATTTCTTTTTTTTTTTTAATATTTTTTTTAAACCCTTGTACTTCGGTGTATTGTCTCATAGGTGGAAGAGTGGTAAGGGTGGGCAATGGGGGTCAAGTGACTTGCCCAGGGTCACGCAGCTGGGAAGTGGCTGAGGCCGGGTTTGAACCTAGGACCTCCTGTCTCTAGGCCTGCCTCTCACTCCACTGAGCTACCCAGCTGCCCCCCAAGTATTTCTAACAAAAAATCTAGAGCTGAAAAGAAATTTGATAATTAAATTCAGTACTGTGTTGTGAGGAGGATTATTTAGTTATTATTTAGGAAACCTAACAGGAAGGGCTTGAGAATTCCAAATGGAATGGGGAAGCAGGAAGTGTGCCTGGCTCTCTGGGACAGACTCCATGGTGGTTGGGACAAGCTGTAACTGACCTTGGGAGACCTCAGAGGAAGTGGAATTTGTACCCTGATTCCCTGGGATCTTGGAGAGTGGTGAAGGTTGAAAAGGCAGAAGACATCAATCCTGCAAGTCAACTCTGAGTAGGGAAGTGGCCTGTGATCTGGTGGACAGTTTGCAGACATCACTCCCCATCTGGTTACTCTGGATCATCAGCTCTGGAGGAGTTGGTTCCTGGCATCCTGAAAACACCTCTGGAACAGTTGGGAGACCCTAAATTCAAGCCCCCTTCCTCAAGTCCTTAGCCAAGCTGTCAAAACCTAGCAGAAGCCAAGTTGGCTAAGGAACTTACACCTTTGACTCCAGTCCTGGGTAGTTAGTCATATCTTCACCTAAACCCCTTTCCTATCCCCTCATATTATAATTACACTGTTTCCCTGTGAGTTTTCTAGTACTTTAAAGTCCTCATTGTGTGGATTTAATACTCTGAAGTTATTCCAGGCTGGATGGGACAGGGAGACAGTCAGGCTTAACTGCCATTTCTGTCAATGGTCATTCCCCTTATAGTTAAACCTGGTTCCCTGGCTTATAAAGTCTTACCATTGTCCCTTCCTGTCTCCTATCAACCCCACTGAGCCCACAAGTAATATTTAAGTTAACACCCCTGGTTTTCCTCAGAATAACTGAGGAGAAACATAAAAAAGCAATTATAAAAGTGAAAACTTGAGATTTGAATTGTATACATCTATACTTGCTAAAGTGATAATTAAGATGCTTAAGATGTATATGATATTTGAGTCACAAAAGGTACCTAGAGTATTTGAGATATTGAAATACTAGTATACTTGAGACTTTTATCACAATTAAGACAGTAAGGAATATACATAAAGAAAAGGAAGGGAGTTAGTGGAATAGGATGGGTTGATAACCAAAATTAAAAAAAAAACTCAAGGGATAGGAAAGAAGAACACAGGGAGAAGGGGAGAAAAAGAAAGATGGAAGGGGGTAAGTTATCTCACAGAGGAGTATCTAAGAATCCATACAGAGGAGGAGAAGAGACCAGCAATATTTGAACCTACTTTCCTTAGAATTAGTGGGAATAACACCCACAATCAATCAACTATTGAAACATACCTTACCCTATATAGAAGTAAGAAATAAAGGAGAATAAGAGAAGGGAGTAGACAAAAAAGGAGGGTAAACTGGGGGAAATTGTGTTTAAAAGCAAAACATTTATGAATAGAGAAAGGCTGAAAGGAGAGAGAGAGAAAGAAGGACAAGCAGGGGGCGAAATAAGATGGAGGGAAACAGACAATTAGTAATATAATTCTGAATGTGAATGGGATGAACTTACCTATAAGAAGAAAAATAATAGCAAATTAGATCAAAAACCAAAATTTCACAACATGCTGTCTACCAGAAATAAATTTAAAGCAAGCACACACACACACACACACACACACACACACACAGAGACAGAGAGGAGAGAGAGAGAGAGAGAGAGAGAGAGAGAGAGAGAGAGAGAGAGAGAGAGAGAGAATTGCTTTACAGAAGGTCTATCTTAGTATTTGGAATCTGAAGACAGGTCAGACCATATACAGCAATATCAGTAAGGAAAACTCATCTTGCCCGTTTTATACAAAGCAAATCTTGCTATGGTTCCAAATACTAACAACATTTTCCTCAGAGCTATAGAAGTTGTTTTCTCCGTGAGAGATTACTAGATTACTGTACATCTTTGGGCTTTAAAGTATAGTTGGGATGTCAATGACTTTATCAGCATAACCTTGATGTTATTTGCATATAACTTTGATTATTCTCCTCAGCAAGTTGAAAGGTGGCATAAAAGATATTATATTTTAGAATATAGGTTGCAGAGAAAAGGAAAGAGGTTGGTCAGAAATCATGAATGAGACATACCAGATGTACAACCCAAACAAGACAGAGAAAAGATTATTGTTATCCTAGATTACAAGTAATCAGAGGCTTCAGACAAAATCCAACTCATGACTGAAAAAAAGAAATTTTAAATTTTATCCTTGAATAAACTGCAATAAACATATCTCTGAAATAAAAATAGTTGGAACAGGAAGATGTACCTTTCCTAATTGTAAAGAAAAGCTATTTGGAAGGGAAATTTGTTCAAGACTTGATCCTACTTCTTCCTTATACAAAGATTGTGTCTTTTGTCTTACCAGTGTTAATGTCAGATGATTAAGTCACAAGTTGGACAAATGCTAACTCAGAAATGGCAGTTTTAATTTGATCCTTTCATTTATTTTTTAGAGTTTTTCTTAAAATGTTAGATTATTTTTTACCTAGCTTTTAAATGTCTCTCTTGCAACCCTACTTCTCTTGGTTTTAGAAAATTATATTAATGAGATAGAATTTTGAGACATCCATCACATGAAAAAATTAAACATGAATCTGAATCCAGATATAGGTGTTTTTAATGTGGCACATATGGATAATTAGATTGTATAAAATGTTTATTAACTTAAAACTTTTTAGATCTAAATTCTGTGAAGATAATAGCACTATTTTTCTCTGATACATTTCAGCTTTATTTATTTCCTTACATGAAGTACAATACTCTTGGAACTGAACTATAGTTAAATATTCTGTTCAATATTTTAGCCTAAACACAGGAAAACTCATCTAAAGCATTTTTTTGAAGGACTAATAGAAGAAAACTCACTAAAGAAGATAGATACATGGGGGAAAGCTCATTAACCCGAGTTTTCAGAAGACAAATATTAAAAGCAAAGAAACATTTAATTAAACATACTTTACAACTTAAAATTTTTATGTGTGAAAAAAATCATTAAGTCCTCCTTTTTTATATTTTTGCCAACTTTTCAGGATATAAATATTATAAACAATTCTGACTGCTCCACAAGTTTATGTATTTTTAAAAATCTAAGCATACATATAAAATCTTAACACTATTTTGTCCCCCTTGATTTCAGATTCATCATTATTTAGAGAAAGTTTCTTTACTTGGAGAAGAGCAATCCAAAGACTAAAAGCAAACTATCATTTTTTAGCAAAGAAAAACAATTCTAAGATCATACAAATTGCCCTATCACATTTTTACATTAATCAATAAAATGAAGTGTTACTAACTAAAACAAAACCAAAAAAAGACAATTTTACCAGAATGTGATATGTTTACAGAGACAATTCTGATACAAGTCAAACATGGATCTAATAGATCTTGGTAAGAATCAGATGGCTAATAGTCTGTTTCATCAATGATGGCAGGAAACACTCTATCCAAGTGTGTAGCACACCTCAAGTGCAAAGAATCTTTGCTATGTACATTCAAAAAGAGATTTGCTTAAACATTTAATTCACAACAGTAGGCATTATCATAAGAACTCATGAAAGCTTAGTCTGTGACAGAGGTGAAACAAATTGAACCTAAACTGGATATTCTGGATAAGAATGTAAATAGTGAACTTCACAAAAGAGATCCACATGGGATTTTTGAATGTAATTATTTTTAAAGGGGCTTTGATTATTGGGTTTTCTTTTAGAGGGATTAAGAGAGGAACCCATACAATAAGAGTTTTTCTTCTACAAACTGAAGTTAATAATTAAAATGATTTGGCAAAACATTATAAAAAGATTCAGAATCAATAAACAATTCTAACAAAATCATATAAGTCTTAAAATGGCTTCAGAGTGCATAAATAAGTTTCAAGTCACATTCAATTAAGTATAAGGAAAGGAAGCTTTTTAAAGTATTCAGAATATCAGAGAAAAGTCAATTTGAATTGAATCCCTGTGGCTGGATTAAGGAATAGTCCAAAGAAAATCTTATATATATATATATATAAAAACTTAAGAATAGTTAATGAAGAAAAAAGAAAACTAATCTAACAAACTCAAATTCCTAACTACGCAGATTTTTCTATGAAACACATTTTCTTAATTGGATACTTAAGTGTCATTTGTCACTTGAGGAATATAGAAAATTCCAATAAAATGGGAGAAATGGCACCTAATTGTCTATTCTTCTAAACAAAGGGAATGGTAGGCCAAAGGGGATTCTCCTATTTACTTGAAGCACTAGGGTCTTTAGCACACAGAATAGCCTCATACCGACAAGTTCCAAGTTCTGCCCCCATGCCAAAACAGAATAAGAAAATCAATTTCCCTTCCTCATAACAGACACTGAAATATGTGAAGATAATTATTATGACCTCTCATTTCTAAAAGTCTCCCTTTTTAAAGGATACACATTCCAAGTTTTTCAACCAATCTTCAAATGGCTTATTTTTAAGTCTCTCCATTATAATAATATAATGCATATAAAGTGCTTTGCAAACTCTAAATACATACAAGCTGCTCTCCAAGCTCTGAGGAGATTTTGCATTTTTAGATTATACCTGAAGGCAAATTAACCAGAAAGCCAGGGATCCTTAAATTGGAAAGGTCCCAGATTTTGAAAAGGACTTTGTAATTAGCATATAACATAGAAGCCAAGNGTTTTCTACTTTTCTTCTAATTTTGGCAACATTTGTTTTATTTGTATGAAACCTTTCCAATTTGGTGTACTCAAAATTATCCATCTTACATCTTACAGCACTATCCATCTCTTGTTTACTCATAAATTCCTTTCCTATCCATAAATCTAAGGTAACATGTTCATAGATCTTCTAATTTACTCATGATATCTCCCTTTCTGTCTAGATATTCTATCCATTTTGATCTTATCTTAGTGAATGTTGTAAGATATTATTCTATATGTAATTTCTGCCAAACTACTTTCCAGTTATCGCAGCAATTTTTACCAAATATTAATTTATCTCTAAAGCCTGAATTTATACTTTTGTCCAATAAAAAGTTACTATAAACTTTTACTACTGTTTGTTGTAGGTATGTCCTCTTCCACTTCCTATTTCTTAACCAATACCAGCTAGCTTTGATAAGTATTGTTTTATAATAATTTAAAATATTTGCTAAACCTCTTTCCTTTATATTTTTCACTGTGGTAAAATCAAATGTAATGGACTTCTGTACTAGCAGCAACGCAATGACCCAGGACAATTCTGAGGGACTTATGAGAAACAACACTATTAACATCCAGAGAAAGAACTGTGGGAGTAGAAACACAGAAGAAAAATAACTGCTTGAACATATGAGTTGAGGCGGACATGATTTAAGATGTAGATTCTAAACGACCACCCTAGTACAACTATCAATAATGTGGAAATAAGTCTTTATCGACAACACATGAAGAAACCAGTGGAAATATGTATTGGCTAAGGGGGGATGGGGATGGAGGGGGAAGTAGAATTGTATTTGATAGATGTTATAGAAATATAATATTTGCAAATAAATTATTATTGATGTTAAAATATATTTTTCATTAATTCTATTGATATTCTTGATATTTTTTATTTCAAATTAGTTTTGTCATTATTTTTCTAGCTCAGTAAGATAAATTTTGTTTATTTGATTAGAATGGTATTGAATACATAGATTAGTTTAGGTAAGATTGTCATTTTAATTGTATTTTCTCTGCCAATTTATAAACAATATTTCTCCAGCTATTTATATTTTTCTTTATTTGTCTAAAAATATATTGATCTTTAAATTAGTATACCATTGCCTTGATTAATTAGGATCATTTTATCCTAAATTAGTTAAATAGTAAAACCTGCACCATAAGAACTTTTCCTTGAAAGCAGTCCTTTAATACAATTTTAAACTTGTTGATGCCCCCAGACAATCATGTAAAAACTATCAAAAGAGTATGTGCTTCAATTCTCATTTATTAACATCATATACATACATCTTTCATATAGAACAGAAATTAGTTGAAACTACATTATTTTTGCCTAAATTAATTGTTCTGAAATGCTTTAAATATACTGCAAAATTAGATATTCTAAAAGGAGCTGAAAATAAGACTATTTCCCTGCATGTTTCCTGTCATCTTCGGTATAGTGTGGCTTATTGCTTTCTGAACAGGATAAATGCTTCCTTCCAGAACAAAAGAGATGTTTTGTCATTACTTAAAAATTAAAGAACATGATCACCAGCAGGTCATTATTTTATGCTCAAGCTATGTGATTTGATTAATATTTTATAATTCTATCAATAGAAGTGGGGCCATATTATATAGAAATGGATGTTCTATTCAGGTCTAGGAGTATGAGCTTTTCATGAAGTACTGTAATTACATTGATGAACAACCTTGTGGTGCTGTTTTATTCTTATTCAAAAAAGAGAATGGCTACATTTATAACAATAGGAATGGTGTCAATGAAGGGCAAATAGATGTGAACTACATCTTACTGAGGCAAATAATCTGAGAAAGAAAGATAGAAACAATCATTTATGTGTCTCATTCTGTCTTGATTGTTTTTATATGGCCCGAGAATAGAAAAAAATAGAAATATTAGTGAACCTAATTAAATAAATAGTAGGTTATATGAAAAAATGAATACTTTAACAATTCTGACAACATGACACATATAAGTAGTACATATACATCTGTCTTGTTTTCCTGATGTATCTCTTCTAAAAAATTAATTATACAGTAAAGTCCAAGAAAATGAACAAAATTAATATGAGAGAGACCCACAAGATAGAAGGGCATTATTATTAATCATAATATTGTAATGGAAAGAAAAGATTTTCACATATTCATAATTTTATGTCATAATTATCTGTGCTTCAATGCTTTGTTTTTCTTCCTTTCTTCTTATTGTACACTATATTCAACTGTGATAGTATGTCAGAATTTTTTCATGATTCCTTAATGGCATTTTATTACTAGAATAATTTATTTTCTATAGTTTTATCTATTGATGCTTAAATGTTTTTTCATTCTCAATAATAATACTGAAGATAAATATTAATATGATTGGTCATTAGAAATGATAGCAAAATAGATAAAGTTAATTAATTTTAATTAAATTCTTTATTAATAAATATATTAATTAATGAGCATGAATAGATTTATTTTTCCTTAGCCCAAAATAGAAAAAATATATTTTCTTTTTATCATAAAGTGCAATTCTGAAACCTCTTCATGTTTTAAAAGAGAGCTTGAGTTCTCAAAGACAAAGTTAGTGGAATGCAAGCAATTTTTTCTATTAAGGAAAGGCTTCAAGTACATTCCCAGTTTGCCAGTTATTTGGCTTTCTGAAGAGTAGTCTAGCTGAGTACAGAAGGGATTCATCACAAATAGGTTAGCCAGTTGTTGATGAATTTTTTGCCCATGTCAAACCATGAAATGAAGTAATCGAAATGGGTCTAAATCCCGTCTGGGCTCTCTTCCGCCTCTGAAGATACAATGACAGAATGGTTGAAAAGGAGAGAGAAAGTGCTAAGAAGAAGACAAATTTTAGTATGTCTATGAAAATGTACTTAGCTCTTCATATTCTGCCTCTAAAATGACTCTTCAATGACCAATAAGTGGCTCTATTAGCAGTGTAGAGATTCTTAACTTGGAGTCAATGATTTTAATATTTATTATTGTCATAGATATATTTCAATATCTAACTCATTATTCTGAAAAGGGGTTCATAGACTTCACCAGATTGTCAAAAAATCCATGACAGACACATATGCACAAAAATTAAGAATCCCACTGCTAGGGAAAATGTATTATTATAAATAAAACTAGGAGACAAAAGAAAATTACATATAATATAAAGGATGGCTTACAGGGTCCTTTAGGTGGAGTAAACAAGAAAGTTGGATTGAGTTGTAGAGTAAAAGGCAAGTGGACAAGATTCTCTTTGGGGAAATGTATATATGTATGTATGCACACACACACATATATGTCTGTCTGTATGTATATACACACACATACCCTAATCCCTGCTTGTAAAGCCAATATTTTCAATCCAAACATCCTTTTGGTGTTGTATGACTGCTTAAACTTTTCAATCTCTAAATAATTCAGGATAAGAAAAAAAAGTTATGATAAGAAAGGAAGATGGAAATGGCACAGTGGTGTCCATAGAGATCTAGCACTGGATTAAAGAACACCTAAAACCATGTGTCCCCTCTGACACATATACTACATATATAAGAAAAGTTACTTAGCTTCTTGGTTCTCCCAAGCAACTTTCTCTAAGGATTATATAAATTACAGATATACAAAGGAAGGTATTTACTTGCTGGGATTTCCTTACATTTATGAAATCAGAGATCCCCTACAATTTTTCCTATATCTTTGGTATCTTTGTTCTTAATCTTGTTATAATGGTTTCTCTTTAACAACTATCTCCTCAAAGTAATCAACAAATTACAAAAAAAGTAATCAAATTCAGCTATTTTCACTGTCCTTTCTTCTTTAGTGCCTTCTCTAACTCCTCTTTAAGCATATCCATTAGAAAAGAAATTTGGTAAGAAGTGGAAGGAATATTCCTAATGGTGAAAAACAGACTTAACTGAACCCAAATATTTATCTGAATTAATTTCTTCTTATTAAATTAAGATAATTCTTATAGTTTTTAAGAAGCTTTTGGATCCTCATTCTAAGATCTTTTCAAGCTATATACAATGTGCAAATGTGTTAACTTACTGCTTGTGCATATATCCCATTATTGATAAAAGTATTGGAGAGAACAGGTCAAGGACAGATTCTTGGGGCACCCCAATTAGAAACCTCTTTCCAGCTTGTCATCACCTCTTAATTGCTGCTATTATGGTTATCAGGAAATCATGTCCAAATCTACCAAATTTTTCCAAGCCACATTTCCCTAGCTTATGTACAAGGTTTCTGACAAAGGTGTTATTTCCCAAATATATGGAGAACGGAGGCAAATTTATAAGAATACAAGCATCCCTCAACTGAGAGGTGGTCAACGGATATGAACAAGCAATACTCAAATGAAAAAAAGTAACACTATCTTGAGACATATGCAAAAATCCTCCAAATCACTATTAATTAGAGAAATAAAAATTAAAACAACTCTGAGGTACCATCTCACACCTACCAAACTGGCTAATATGATAAAAAAAATTACAAATGTTGTAGTGGATGTGGAAAAACTGGGACTCTAATACACTGTTAGTGGAACTGTGGAACTCATACAAACATTCTGAAGAGCAATTTGGAACCATGCCCTAAGGCCCTTAAAACTGTACATACTCTTTGACCCAGCAATGCCACTAGTAAGTAGGTAACCCAAAGAGTTCAAAGATATGGGGAAAGGACCTACCTGTACTTTGCCACTTGGAAGTGGCAAAGAACTGGAAGCTGAAGTGATGTCCATTAATTGGGGAATGACTGAACAAGTTGTGGTATATTATTACAATGGAGTACTATTATTAGGATTAAAATTCTATGGACATTGTACATTAATTTATAACTATTAAGTAGTGAAAGTGAGTTGGAGAGAAAAGCATATAGTCATGCCTAGCTAATCTGAGTTTGCTGTTTACCTTGTATTTCCATTAGCTAGCCAAGAGAGCCCTCTGCCCCACTAGGAAAAGTAAAAAAACAAAGACCTTGTATGAGCTGCTCCAATGGGCAAGTCCCCAGACCAAGAGACTTGCTGCTTCCTCAGTTCCTAACATAACCCTGGGGACATCACTCCTTCTGCATCTCCCTGGTTGGACAATTTTGTGGGCATCCTGGTTAGATTCATGTGGGACAAGAGGCAAGAGTCTTCCAAGATGCCAGGGTGCCCCAAGTCTTCTGGCATCCTCCCATAGTATGCATGTGCACCCAATCAAAGGGTAGACTTGAGACAAACCAAAATGGATTTTCAAAACTTTCCTTTCTAAAAGGAGAGGTGCAATTTTATATTAAGCTCACACGCTAGTGTGTCAAAAAAAAAAATAATAAACAAGATGATAAAAAAAACCTGTAAAGATTTATGTGAAGTGATACATAGTGAAGTGAGCAAAACAAGGAGAAAGTTGTATGATGATAAACTGTAAAACACTTGTTTTTTATCAGAAACAGAAGGATCCAGGACAACTTGAAAGGATTTAAGATGAAAAAAGCTATCCAGTGCTATAGATGGAATTGATGAAATCTGAATGCAGATTGAAACATGCCATTCTTCATTTTTTTCCTCTGAACTTTTCTCTAGTGTAAGCAATGTTTCTTCTTTCATAATATGAAGAACATGGAAATATGTACTGTATGATAGTAGATGTATAAACTATACCCCATGGCATCTTGGGGAGGAGGGAGAGAACACAAATGGCAAAATGTCAGAAAATGACTATTAAAAATGTATCAACATGTAATCTGTGGAGGGAAAAAGCTTGTGTCCAAGAAAATTATAAGGTTGTCAAAAGCTTTAGTGAAGGACAAGGTACAATATCTGCCATTTACTTAATCTATTAGCCTAGTAACCCTGGCAAAAGAAATCACTGAAGAATTTTGATATAAAGTAGTGACAGAACTAGATATGTATGTTCATAAAGATGTCTAGATTGGAGGAGAGCTTGTAAAAAAAAGTAAGAGTAGAAGTGTAAAAGTTTACTGGCATGTTATTAGAATTAGTATAGTGGGGACAAATGAGAGCCTCACCCAAATTATTGTTAATGAGAATAAGCAGAAGGAAAATAAAAGTTGTTTTCATATTAAAGAGTACCAACTATATGGCAAAATTGAGATGAGGATAAAAGTGGGCACCATCTTAAAATTTTTAATTGGAAAAAACTTTTTCTAGAGATGTTTTATCTGTGAAAGTATGTTAAAATGCTAGATAGTAATTTACTTTTTCTGCCTCAGAACCATGCTTAGAATCTGCTGCATGGCGCTGTTGTTGGAAAAATTTCGTTACATTTGGATACAAAATCATTGAGTAAATTCAATGTATGATAGAGAAATGCAATGCATATAGGACAGTTGGAGAAACATTTGAGGTGGTTCTAAGTGTTAGGGTAAGTGGAAAGGGAAGAAAAGGGAACAAAGCATTTATATATCACATACTACAACAGTCGTGGTCGTCTTCCTTCAAAACTCAGTTCAAATGCTTTTTAAAATGATATATTTTCCAGTTCCCTCAGTTAAAAAGGTGCTTCTCGTCTTCAAAATTTCCTCAGATATTTTATCTGAATCCCTCCTGTGTACTCAGTATATTCTCTTTATTTTTCTAAAGGCATTCCCCATGACCCCTCTGAGTTTTAGATATGGCTATTTGTTTATTTGATCCAAAAGGCTATCAGGAAGAAGAGAAAACAAATTTACTTTCTGGACTTAGTTCAATTCTGTGGCTTTTCTCCACTTATTCATCCTTAGGGGAGACCAGAAGACACTCATAGTGTTAGAATTTCAGAACACTGGAGCACCAGAACCCTAGAGACTGAACAAATAAACACTCATAGCCTAGCCTCCAGAAATATTTTTTTAATGGGAAACAATTTGGAATATTCGCCCCAAGTTGGGATGAAGTTAGTGACAGAAGAATCCAAGTCCTTGGACCATAAAAAGAAGTCTAAAGAATAAATGGAGATGGTTTAAGGAGAAACTAGAGTTAACAGGAGAACACAAAAGGATGTTTTATTCTCATTTGTAGGCAAAGATTTCTGCTTTACCTAAATATTTAGAAAAAATCTAAGAGCTTCAGGCTGAAAGAATATGGCAGCATCTATTATTTCTTTGAGAAAGAGATGTTCAGGTATTTTAGTTGAGGTAAAAGCTAGAGGCAGTACAGCCACCATAGAAGTTAATTTGTTACAAACCATGTCAATCCCACTGGATGCATGATTGGCTGAGTGTCTGGAAGAATAAAGTCAAGTGGGACAGAATCCTGTGGTGACTGAGGCAAGGAGGGAATATACCTGGCAAGAAGAATTTCATAAATCACTAGTGACTTTGAAGACCTGAGTTACCTCTTTGCATGTGTGTACATTAACCTTTTGTGTCTCTTACACATGTACTCCATCCAATATATTTATTGGCCCTACATGTTCTCTATGTATGTCCATTCTGCCCATTTATACTGTGTTTGTGAGAGAAATGCTCCAGGTTTAGAGAGGAAACATGAAACTTTTTTTTTTATTTTTACTGTGGCATTTCATTAAAAGTATTTGTTTTCAATTCATTATGTTTTCTAACTACAAAGTAAACACATCATTAGAGGCTAATGGTTTATGGTTTTAATGGATGCAAAATACACAAATTACTTCAAACTTTAGGTAGCTTTCTGCTGGGGGCTGACTTAGAAGTTAAGGAAGTGGGGCAGAGCAGTCCTAGTGGTGGTCTGAAAACCAATATTTTTCTCATTGTGTACCTGTCAGGAAAAAAAAAAGAAAACATTTATTAAACACTTACTCTAAGCCAGGTATTATGACAGACTGAGGATACATATACAAAAAGAAAGATATTCCCTGCTCTAAAAGAGTTTACTTACATTCTCATAGAAGGAGTGAACATTTATATAGCAATTGGAGAAAGGAATACTGGGAACACACAGAGATTAAGAATTGATCTCAAGTGTGGTTAACTGAAATGCCTTTTCTTCTTGGATAAATGGCATTATTTTATTAGCAATGTGATAACTAAGTCCATTGCAAGAAGTAGGAAGGGAGTGGAGAACTACACCCACAGTGATAAAATGAATGAATGGTTACTTGGATATGTTGTAAAACATCATCTTACTCTGTCGGTCTGGAGCTGGCTATATATTATAGATTAATTGGGTTTGTGCACAGTAATCAAGGTAACCAAATCCCAGGAGAAAAGTTTCAAAGTTTTAAGTGGATTACAGCCTCCAAGGACTGTGAGTCTTTTCTAGAATTCTTCGGTCCATATAGAATGTGAATTCCTGAAGGAAAAATAATTATATATTTTTTGTCTTTGCATCCCCAGAAAATAAGAGAGTACCTTGGGAGCAATACGTACTAACTGAATATATGTTGATTTTAGGGGGACAGTATTTTACTTTCCAGAAAGACAGAAATCATCATCTGTAAGATGACACCATAGAGTTATTTAAGTTGTTTTCACTCCCAGCAGTGATATTTCCCATGCTCAATAAATTTTCATTGAAGGAATGAGTGAATATAATATTTATAATTTGTTTAATATGCTGACATTATCATATATCTTTTCTCCATGACAACAGTAGAATCTCTTCCAAATGGTTAGCTACATTTAAATATGCCTGGGCACATGCTTTTATTTTTGGATCCGTCCAAAATATACACATTTTGAGGGCAGTTTAAAATGTCTCTATTTATTAATCACATGTTTTGAATACTAAGACAGAAAGAATATAGTTGTAATTCGAGGCATTTTTTATTTAACACTGCTAATGTTAACAATCTTCAGAAGGTTAAAGAGGTGAAATCATTTCATTGAATCAAAGCTGACTTACTTAACAAGTCTGTTTCAAGTGTAAATAGCATTCGTTTGGACATGCTAAGGAATTAAATTGGGTAGGAACTGATCATAGATCTAGTACCTTTGCTCTGACTTTCTCTTTCTTGTTAATTACACATAAGACATCATGGAAAAGAAACTTTGGAGTTCCTGCATTTTTTTGATTCTTCTTATCTTTTTATTAATTTTCTAGGTTTTATTCTAAAACCTCAATGGTGAAAATGAATAATACTTCTCAATAATAGGTTAGATTTTTCTCATGCCTTTTTTGTTTCTGTAATTCTCCTGCACTTCTATGGATCAATCATCTCACCAAGGCAGCTGTTCTTTTCAATAACATGTCACATTTCACCCATGAATGCTCATCTCTACCCATGTCCTACCATAGGTTTTCCATGGATCGCTAGAGGTCTACTCTACATATTGGGAAAATTAATTATTTTGATATCACAAGGACAGCAATGGAATATACTGGTATATACACTGGTCTTCATTTGCACTTACTATTACTAGGCTTTTTTCTGTCAAAATTTCTTTGAAAATATCCACATGTCACTTTTCCTGCATAAGTCACAGATGTTGGAACTAGCATGGGCAACTTGGGCATCAGGATGGAAGACAACTGTTAAAGCTGAAGTGAGATTTGAACCAAGTGTGGAAGGAAGCCAGGGAACCTAAAAGGCAGGAATGAGAAGAGAGAGAACATTCAGGCATGGGCAGAAGCACAAAGACATGAGATGATTGTGTGCAATCACACAGCAAATAGCAAATAGACAAGTGAAGTTGGATCATACAGTGTAATAAATTGTAAAAAGCCAGGGAAAGTGAAGGTTTTTATAACTTTTTTTTTTTACATTTGATCTTGGAAGTAACAGAGGGGTGATGAAGGTTATTGAGTGAGTGTGTTGGGGTTGGATGGGAAGGAGATTTGGCAAGATTTTAGGAAAATCACCTTCCCAGGTGAAAAAAGGACAGTTTTGATTGGGGAGAGATTTGAGGCTGGCTTTAGAAGTATATATATATATATATATATATATATATATATATATATATATATATATATATATATATGGCAATGTCATTATTCATAGTCAAAGGATATGAAAACAGTTCTCAAAAGAAGAATTGCAACTATTAAAACATAAAACAATGTTCTAAATTGCTAATAAAGAAATGACAAGCAAAATAATCCTAAATTTTTATCTCACACTCTCAGAAAATTGGAAAAGATATCAAAAATGAATATTGTTAACACCATGAAAATATAGGTACACTGATACATGATGTGTAGAGCTGTGTACTGGTAAAAATCATTATGGAAAACAATTAGGAATGACAGTATACAAACAAAATAATCCTACCCTTTGACCTAATGCTTCTACTGGCTGACATATGAAGTCTTTGGCAAAGAGAACTCTTTAAGAAGAGAAGTAGTGGGTGTATTCAAGCATTCAGACTATTTTTCCAGAAGAAAGAAAGAAAGAAAAAAATCTTTGTAGTAATTTTTTGTGATTGTAAATAATTGAAAACACAGGAGGAGTCTTTATATTGGAGAAAGACAATCATTTGTGATGGAATGCAGTAACATTATACCATAAGAAAGGACAGAATGAATTCAGGAAATTATAGAAGGTCTTATATAAATTACTGCTAAGTAAAGAAAGAGCTACAGCAACTATATACATAATGAGTTCAGCAATATAAATAGAAAGAACAAGCCCATTTAATATTAAAAATTAATTTTCAAAAATTATACAGAAAAAGCTTGGTCCCATAGAATGAAATGAGAAGATATTTCTCTCAACTTCTTTGCGGAGGTTGGTGTCTCCAGGTTCATAAAACAGATTCACATAAGAACAGATTTCTAAAAAATGTGTTCATGAATTTTGCTGTTTTTTTTTCTTTTTTCCATATTTTATTAAAAAGAAATTATTTATTATGTGTATTGATTCAAGGACTGGGCCAGGAAAATATAGAACAAAAGATGTAATCAAATAATGATGATCATAATAATATATTATATAGCATTTTAAGGTGCGGAGTGCTTTACATATATTTATTTATTTTATTGTTATAACAATACTGTGAGGTAGATGCTATAATCTCCCCATTCTTATGTTGAGGCACAGAGAGGTTAGACTGCTACATGATTAAGAAGAAAAGGATATATGTCAGAGATACTATAAATAAAAGGACTTGTGAAGATTGGATATATGGAATGAGTGAGGAATGAAAAGTCAAGGTAGCACTGAGGGACAGCTAAGTGGATAGAGTGCCAGGGCTGGAATTGGGAAGATCTGGATTCAAATCTGATCTTAAACACTTCCTAGCTGTGTGTGACCCTGGGCAAGTCACTTAAACCCATTTGCCTAACCCTTGCCCTTCTGTCTTAGTGTTGTTGCTAAGACAGAAAGTAAAGGTGCTTTTTGTTGTTGTTATTTTGGTTTTGGTTTTTGGGGTTTTTTTAAGATGGCACTAAAGTTGTGAATCTGGATGACTGGAAGGGAGGATGGTTGTTTCTTTGACAATGAAAGGAAATTTGGAAAGGGAGAGGTTTAGGAGAAAGAAAAGGAATTCTGCCTTGGACATCTTGAAGTTCAAAATATTATGTGACATATCCAGTTTGAGAAATCTAGTTGGAGATATGGACTGGAGCTGAGGAGAAATGTTAGAATTGGATATTTGGATTTGGAAACCATCTCCTCTGAGATATTTGAACCTATAGGAGCTATGAGATCACCAATAGTGATCAATAGTTATCTCAGCAATAGTGAGATAGTAGAGAGGGAAAAGAAAAGAGGGTAGAGGGTAAAGCTTGAGGGGATATCTCTATTAATGAGTTTATAACATTTATTGAGATCCATGGATATATGTATATATGTATGTATGTACTATATATGTATATATGTGCATACATATATACATATATTTCATTCAACGATTTTATTGAACAGCTACTGTACACATAGTGCTATGTCTTGGGCATATAAAAGAACAGACAACTTAATTTCCTTTAACTTACTGTTTTCCTCTTATTCAAATATTCTTTCCTTGTATATGTATTTATCTGTTTCCATGTTGAATCTTCCCAAGCAGTATGTAAGGCTTTTAAGGTCAGATTGCCCATCTTCATTTTGTCTGTGTATTCCTAATACCTAAAGAAGAACCTTTCATGTAAGAGAAATTTAATAAGTGTTTATTGAATTTTGTAAAAAATAAAATGAATATAAAACAATAACTTTAAAAATATTTTGTTTTTTAAGGTTTATTAATAATCACTAGAAGTAAAGGAATAAAAAGATAACAAAATAAAATCAAGTGCCCATGACTAATCTACCTGTTCAAACAGCCTGAGTTCCCAGCTGCAAGCCAGCATCAGAAGGAAGTGTGAGGGGAGAAGGAAAGGTAGGTAGGAAGGTGGAATGGGAGAAAAGAGAGAGGAAGGTAGAAGAAGGAAAAGGAAGGTAGCAGGGGGACGAAATTGACCAGAGCCCTTCCAGGCTCAAATAAAAGATCAGAGAGCAACTTAGGGTTTAGAATAGCTGGGTTTTGTTTAAATTTAAAAAGGGAAGGTCTAGGAAAAACTAGGAGGTAGATAGAAAATGAAAAAGGCACCTAGAGGGAGATCAGGATAGATAGCTTTAGCCAGCCTCCAGGCTCGAGAGAGCAGAAAGCCAAAAAGGCACCAAACTTTCTCTTTTATACTTTCTCCAACACCTCCCACAAAGGAAGTGGAAGTATTGGGGAAGTTGTAGCAAGGAGCCCTGGGAGACATAGTCTTCCAGGCCTTACAATAATTTTAAATGACACATTAGAGAGTCTAGCCACACCAGACCACTCAATTTTATCCCCGTCTACATCAGCACATAATGACAGGAAGCCAGTGGGCTCTTGGGAAATGTAGTTCAAAGGCCCCAAATTTCCAATAACACAATTTGGAAATATGATCCTCCCCTTTAAGGGGTTTCCTATAGCTTAGAAACAAGTTTGAGATGCCATTCATTAGAGTTAGGTCTCATGGTTTTTCAGATTAAAGTATCTATAGTCTTGCCAAGTTTTAAAAATAAAATATTTATATGTACAAGTGAATCACTTTACATTACGCAAACAAAATCATTATATAAACATTTTATACTTTATAAAGTTATAATCTAAAAAGATGGACAGATAGATATATAGAATATTGAGCTAAACAAACGAATGAATTTACAAGTTAGTGGATGTATTCAAGTGTCTTGACTATTTTTCCATAAGCCAATCAGTGCTTAGCTTGATTGGATTCAACAATAATCTTTGTATATGGCTGACCTTAGCTTTCCCAGTGCAACAAGGGTGAAGCTGAAGGAAAAAATATCTTGATGTTTCAGTTTTGTTCATGTGTTTTTGGCATTACTTAACTAAAATGGTCAGGATATAACTTGATTGTATATGCTCAAAAAGCTAGTGCCAAAGTGTATATGTGTGTGTGTGTGTGTGTGTGTGTGTGTGTGTGTGTGTGTGTATGTATGTGTAATGAAATAGCTGATTGATTTCTAGAAAGTATCTTATTAATGGAAAATAATTTATACTCATACAATATTCTAACCTATGAAGGACTATAATGAAATATTGATATTTACTATAATAAATGGGGGCATGTCACTTCATTCTTATTTGTATTCTGGGTAGTTTGTATTAAAGCAAATCATTGTTCATTTTAGCAGCTTGCCTGTTAACACTCTTGATGATGATAATCATATGTTTGGTTAACTAATAGCCTAGAATCAAGTGTTTAAATGAAAGATAAACAAGAATACAGTAGTTTTGTTTTAGATAATAGAAATCAAACTTCACTACTTTCATTTAACTCTGGTAGCAGGAAATAGGCTTTTAAGGGGCAAAATTACTTTGGGGGAAAATATGTGGAAGTTTAAAGGGTCAGACTGTCAATTACATATTTTGTTTGGTTACCTTCATAAGCTATTGGCCCATAGTAGATCATTTCACTACTGTTACTATGTTGGGTGATAATTATTCATCTTTGTTCTAGAGATCACAGAGGTAATCCTCTACTGTATTACTGAAAATAAATTGAGGGCGAACACGAAATCATTATAGTGTTGGAAGTAATTTTGAGTGATCACCTAATGCAGTGACAAAAATAAACAGGTGACCAAGACCTGAAAATTAATCAATGTATGGCTCATGAAATAAGTCATTAGGCTTAAAATATATAAAATAGTCTCTTTTCTATTTCTTAGCAACTTGTTACATTGATTTTCAAAGAATTTTATGTGTTGTTGATTTTGGCAGCATATGCTACATAAAAAAGGCTCATGGTCTCTTAACTTAATGATTTGAGCAATAGAAGACAGTGCAAAGAAGTTACAGGATTTAATCATGTATGTACTTAACAAATATGAAAGGAATTCCCTAGCTTGTTACTAGGAATTGACTTACCCTTATAGAAAGAGGCAGCAATAAGGGCCCTCTGGTTTATACTTTCCAAATGTATTCTTTGGGTTTCTCCCACTATATAATAACCTACCCTTTAGGCAATAAATTCTCTCTGTAGAAATATTTATCCCCTGGATGTGAGGGAAGTATGGTAAAGTTAAAGAAGAGTTGGGGAAAAGTTATATAATTGGTGCAGGAATAGCACATTCATTCACTGGAAGTATTTTACCAATGTCCACTTTCACTGGCCAGTTGAGCACCCAGAAGGTGGCTATCAGATCTCCCATTTGAAATCTAGGAAACTCTGACAGGCTAATAGGTGTTTCCTAGAGCTGTACCTCATATAGGTCCCCATTGCTAGGTGTCCGGCTGGGATTAGCAGTATATATTAGTTAACCAGTCTGGCTGAATAGCTTTTAAAAGCTCATACTAAAGTGGCATGATAGGAACAGTTGTATAAAACATTCCTCCCTCAAATTCAGAGACACTCTCCCACATACAGAGTACATGTAGTACAGGGGGAAGTAGACTCAAGCTTAGAGCATGTGTGACAAATGGATATACTCATAGACTCTGTAAATTCTTTTGTTAAAGGCTTCAAATATTTTACAATAGACATGGCATAGCATGCTTGCTTGGGGCATCTCTGTTGTATCTAAAATCTGTCATCCTTCAGTCTGTCTAGTTTGTCCTTGGCTCCCGATGCAAGCATTGCCATGTGTTACTTCTGTTTCTAGGACATAGGATGCAAATGATAAGTTATAATTATCTAACTAATTAAAGTTCACCTGGTAACTGTTCCCATGCATAGTAGGGATAGGTTCACTACTTCCTTTGACTGTTCTCTGCAAGCACTTTCCTTTAAGTAAATTGTCCTGAACATCTTTTTCCTCTAAGTCTATGGTCACTTAGATAATGGGTTTCAAAGCTTCTGAAAGTCTGATTCATTAGAAGTGTCTTCACCTGATAAATATACTAGAATTAGAACATCTCAGTTACTTTAAGTAGGGTAGGGCAATTGATTTAATCAATCCTCTTCCTTCACTTCCCCCACTACAGTTTTCTAGTAGAATATATCATAGATCACAAAGGATAACATAAAAACAACATCTCTTAAGGAATATTTCAACTATTTCAGTATCTGATGTAGAACTTTCTCTCTCAATTAAATTCACCTGACAATTATTATGCCATTTCATAATTCTCATTTTTAGCTCACCTACAAAGGTCACAAAAGAAAATATATTTTCTTAAACAAAGTACATAGGACAAGTATAAAATTCCAAACTATGTGAGGTCTGAGGGTAAAGGTTGCTATGTAGCAGAGAATGGAGGAATATTTCATAGAAGTGGTTACATTTGATTGGGATTTCAGAAATAAATAAACATTTCAGAGGCAAAGATGGGGTTGGTGACATTCTAGGAATGGAGAAATGATGTGGGCAAAAGAATGCAGTAGAATAGTGTTGATACATTGGGGGGGGGTATAGAAAGTCATCCATATTGAATGGAAGAGAGATTGCTTAAAAGAGAGTAATACAAAATAGTGTAGGAAAAGGAAAGGTAGAAATGAGAGAACCTTGAATGCCAAATAACTGTATGTGAACTTCATAATAGCTAACAATTGTGGAGTGCTTTAAGATATGGAGAACATTTTTACATGTTAACTCCTTTGAGTTAATAACCATATGATGTGGGTGCAGTAATTATATCCATTTTTAGAAAAGGAAGCTGAAGCCCCAAAAGAGGTTAAGTGATTGGCTGAGAGTCACACAACTGGTAAATATCTGGATCACGATTTGAACTTAGGTCTTCCAATATCATTCCCTCTGCTCTATCCGCTGTATCAGCTGGCTGCTTACTTAGTAGGCTTTATAGAACCACTGATGATTTTGGAGCATAAGAGTGTGTTAGAAATAAAGAAATCTCTGGACCAGCATTCCCAGTTAAAGATCCATAAGAGGGAAATAGGTTTAAGCATTTTGGAAGCTTAGACAGAAAGGCAGGAGCTGAGATTCCATCTGGAACACAGTGGACTCTCTCAAAAAGGTAGTTGAGGTTTTGAAGGAGTTGGGGAAAATCTGAACTGAGAGATCTGTGGATCTGGGTATCTTTAAGCAACACCTGAGACCTTTCAACTAGCAGGATCAAGGAGTAGAGGTTGAGATTTCTGACTTGCTTGGTGGAGAAGCAAAGCCAATTGTCCCTGATTTCCCTCTGAAGAGTTATTTGGCTGGTTCCTGTGCTCTTGGAGTATACTTGGACTACATCAGATCAAGACCATCTGATCATCTCTATGAGATCCCATTTGTCCCTTTTGTCTCAGCTGTCTGCTTAATATAGTGTAGGGATTCCCCATATCTTCAACTTTTAACCCAGAGTTTGATACTTAATGTTTTAGGTTAAGTTGAACTCTCCCATCATTTGTAACCATATAATTTGTAGTAAACCTGTATTTTATAATTCTTTGGTCCCAGTCTACTCACTTGTTAGTTTCACAGACTCCCAGGCTAGGTGGATCTGTGGTGGTAGTTGGTATCAACTGCCAATCCATAATCTCCCATTCCTTGTTCTTTGGAGGGGTTTGTGTTTCCCTAGTTTATTAGTCCAGTCTGTTATTCCTGTCCAGTCAGTCCTCCTTCTCCCCTTTCTCTAAACCCAGTAATATTTAAGTTACCCACAAATGTTTCTCCATAAGAGAAACAAACTTTAATTGTGGTACATTAAAGGTGGAAGTCTCATGACACTCAGCCTGTGGCAAAGACACCCGTTAAATGTGTGTTTTATAAATTTTGACTTTTATTTAGTGTCATACACGAGGCAGAAGGTAAGAAATATGCTATCGTGTTTGGTAACATGGGTTTGAAACATTTGATATGAAGTCATAAGTTCTAGTGCAAGGTTAAGATCAGAAAATTTAATTAACCCTCCAGAACTTTTCATACTACTAAGGTCAAAGTAAACTTTCTTGACCATAATACTCTGGGGAGGCTCTACTTGGCATAAATCTTCAAAGGATCAAAAAACACCTGGACATGCCAAGGTTATTTTCCTATGATTCATCAAGCCAGCTGTGCACTTACCATTTCCAATGAACCTAGCTCCTTCTGCATGGGTTTCAGCCTCCCTAGATAACTACACATAACTAAAGCTTTTTTTTCCCTCCAATAGAAGTCTTCAATATTGTTAATTGCTATAATATTCTAATACACCAAACTACATCCCTTTTATGACCAATATTGTTAATAATATTAATGGCCAAAATAATATTCTATTATAAAATGATTATAATTCTATTATAAAATGATTATATTGTTCTACATCAGATACTGAAATAGTTGAAGTATTCCCTAAGAGATGTTGCCTTTATGTTATCCTTTGTGATCTATGATATATACATATATCATATTATATCCCATACACAGTTAGTTTGATAACTGAATCTAACTCTTTCTAAAAATTATAACTGCGGTTACTTATTATAAGTGATCACTTGGTTCATGATTAATAATATAAAAGCAATAAAATGATTTTCCTTTCAAGTGACTGGATTTTCATAACAATATATATTCTATTATATTTTTTATCAATATTGTTAAATATTTCCAAATTGTATTTTAATCTCTACCTTTTGACACTGGACACACAAAGATGGAACCGAATATAATCAAGTGACTGGACTATATCTCCATATCAGATATTACTCTGTCGGTTACATAAAAAGTACTTGACAAGAAGAGACATTCTGTGGAAATACCTGTTCAAAATTTATGAAGAATGAATGAATGAAGAAAGACAAAGAAAGAAAGAGCTATGCCATTAGCCAATGTGTGTGGTTATGAGGGCCTTTAGAATGATGGCAAGAAGGAAAATCAAGTGGGGGAAGAATAAAGATAACTTATAGGAATTGGTAATTCTATGCGAGAAATTAAATAGAAGAAATAACAGCACAATTCTGAACATGAGAGTGATTTGTCTAAAGGAAAAATTGATTTGAAGCAGAAAGTTTTAATAATCTGAGTCCAGGGGGCAGGTGAAACATTACTACTCTAGCTAAATTTTGAATTATGGGATTATGCATTTGATGAATATTAGAGGGAAATTTTATGGGTGCTTAAAAATTGAAGGGAATAAATTCTTTAAGGATCATTTAAATCCTTCTTTTATTTCATTTTGATTTATTTTTTTTAATTTATTTTTTTTAAACCCTTGTACTTCAGTGTATTGTCTCATAGGTGGAAGATTGGTAAGGGTGGGCAATGGGGGTCAAGTGACTTGCCCAGGGTCACACAGCTGGGAAGTGGCTGAGGCCGGGTTTGAACCTAGGACCTCCTGTCTCTAGGCCTGACTCTCACTCCACTGAGCTACCCAGCTGCCCCCATTTTGATTTATTTTTGTGTGTGTTTTTATGACAGATGAAGGAACTGTCAACTTGCATTATCTAGAGTTAAGTAAAATAATTTACAAAGTCTTTCAGACATGGTTCTGGTTGTGATAGAGAGATATGGCTTTCATGACTATGCTAGTAGTAGGATTGCATGTTCCCTGAGAACTGATTATATTCGGTTCCATCTTTGTGTGTCCAGTGTCAAAAGGTAGAGATTAAAATACAATTTGGAAATATTTAACAATATCAATTAAAAATATAATAGAATATATATTGTTATGAAAATCTATAATAAAGATAAACTGAGGCACAAAGTTCTAAGCATGATAGATTTTATTAGAAAGACTAGCATTTGCCAATAAATTGAGATCCCAAGCTCCCCAATAATCAGGGGTCCACCTAGCAGTGAGAGGGACATCTAATACAATTCCTGACATGAGGTCCAATGATTAAAATTAATCTAAGATAGTAATTGACCTATATTAGACGTAAGGACCTACTTACATTTGGCCTCTCTCACATGAGGGTATTTCCAGGACCCCTGGTAATGGGCAAAACATAGAACTGATCAACATTTTCTGGAATGTTCTATGTTAGGCTGCCTCATTCACCAGAGTGGTCCAGTGCTAGGCTTTAGACCAAGTAGAACATCTTATGACTATTTACATTCAACCTTCCCTCCTGGTTAATATAGATTCAGTCCAGGCTATAGCCTAGAGAAATGGAGAAATTGAACTCTTATGAACTCTTATACTAAGACCTATACAATGAAATCTAACAAAGTACTGATTCCAGTGATCCAGCTTGTTAACAGTGCTTCTTTGGAGTTTTTAGGTTGATTATTTAAAAGAAGAAGGGTATTTAATTTTCAACAAATGTGTTAAGAATTTTAAATTTAGAAGATCAGAGAATCCCTGAGACCACTGCCAACAAAGAGCCATCTGAAATGGGTAGGTGGTTCAGTGGATAGAGAACCAGGCCATGGAGGTAGGAGGTCCTGGGTTCAAATGTGGCCTCAGAAATTCTTACTATATATGTCCCAGGGCAAATCACTTAATACCAATTGCCTAGGCCTTACTGCTCTTCTATTTTGGAACTTATAAGGTATAGATTCTGAGATATAAGATAAGGGTTAAAAAAACTAAAATGAAAAACAACTAGTCATATTGACTGGGCAAAGGACAAAAATATAGAGTTGATGAGAGATAGTTTGGAAATGTAAATGTAAATATGATCTGTGGACTTTAATAAAGTACAAGTGCAATAAGAATTAACAGGATATATAAATATATATAAAATATGTATATTTACCTATATAATTTGGGGAACAAATACTTGTTGATTGAGTGACTGAAAGTTAAAAACCAATGAGCATGTTAACTTACAGAAGAGAGAAAATAATTGTAAAATGTGAAGGCCTCTCAGAGAATAGGGATGTTACATTTGTCTTGCTTGGCCTCAAAGAGCATAACTAGGAAATAATGTGTGGAACATAAATGTAAGCAATTTGGGTGATATAGTAGGAATGATAAATATTTCAAAACATTAGGCTAGTTATCCCTTGAAAAGTATGAAAATTGTCGAAAAGATTTAATGGATTCAGCAGACTAAGGATCTGACTATTGATGTGGCTTCTTAGTCATCTGAACACAAAAAACCACTGGGAGATCTAACTGGACTTTAATGCTTGACTGGCAGACTACCGCAGGCAACACAGGTAGGGGGACTATGCTCAGCTGAATCAACAGGATGTCCTTTCTGAATATCCTTGCCATTCAATGGCTAAATCATTCTTCTTTTGTTCTGAGTGTTTAATTTTGTTCCAGTATCAAATCTTAGCTACCTTGCCTGCCAGGGCAGCCTCTGATCTGTTACACGTCAGAATAAAAAGAAACACAACAAATATCAGAAAAGTATGAGAAAAAAATATAATAAACAGCAGACCAGTATAAGAGTAATCATCACAATAAACAACAGCTTCCTATAAAAACAACCACAACTAGTAATGACAACAAAAAAAGCAGAATAAGAATCATAATCAGTACAATAAAGGACAACAGACAATAGATTAATATAAGAACAGCAATCAAAATATTAGTATGGAAACAACCACAATAAATAATAACCACTATAGCTCCACTACTACCACTAGCTCCCTAACCCCTGGTTTTGCTTCAATAGCAAATGGAATGTTTTAGGAAATCATTGCTATCACATAAAGATTGCGAGAATTAGAGCCTGTGTTGGATTTCTAGCTGCTATCTTTACTAGGAACATGACATGAGTCAAATCACTCAGCCGATCTAAGCTCAACTTCTTCCTGTTTAAACCTGGAAGAATACTACTCTGCATCCTTCACAGAGTTATTATGAGAAAGTTTATAAATGTTAAAATGCTAAATAAACATGAGGCTTGACGGTCTCTGAGTTTGAGTATGTCAAAGTGAGTTCCTTGGGACTGGCTACCTTTACTCAGAGGCTGGGCAGTCCCTTTCCCAGGGTGTTATAGAAAAGATTCAAGAAAAAAGTTGGTTAAGCTGACCCCTGAGGTCCCTTCCAATTCTAGAGTTCTCAGGGTCCCTGGTTCAATGATGCTGGCAGAAGAGAGTCCACAATGTACTCACATGTATCTAGCCTCAGGTGCTGAAAAATGATGCACAATCTTTCTTCTTGAAAAGGAAACAATCTGACCTTTCCCCCCAATTAAACTAGCCGAAGAAGCTACATTGGATATCTTGCCATTTGCCTTCAACACAGCTGCAACAGTTTCTCCCCCACTTCTGCAAATTGAGAACAAGGTAAGAAGCTTACATATTTCATTGTTCCTGACAGCATTGGCCTAAAGAATGAATGTTCACAATCTTGGTTTTATATTGGCCATAGATCATTGATTTTCAACCTCAGAAGGAAGTCTGGGAACTCCACAGAAACCATAACATGCTGGACACAAAGGCATTTAGTATTTCTTATCATTAAAAAGCAATGTTAGGGCCTCTGTGGTGAGAATCTTAGAAGTCTATTTTATTGTGAAGGGACAGGATTCCAGATCAATTTGGTATTCAATTTAGAGATACAGACAGGAGAGAGAGAGAAAGACAGAGAAAAACAGAGACAGAGACAGAGACAGACAGAGACAGACAGAGAGAGAGACAGAGACAGAAAGACAGAGAGAATCTATTAGAAACTGAAGTTGTTCTCAGTGGCCCTTGTCATGATTTTGTGTAGGACATTCAAAGATTTAAAGCTTCAAAGGGACCTTTAGAGATCAGCTTCTTTTCAAATCTTTCATTTATAGTTGAAGAAAATGTAGCCTAGATTCCCTTGGTCACCATGCTTGTAAACAGTATGTTGATATGATTTTTTTTCTGGATTACATGTTGATGTAATTTTTAATATTTGTTTTCTGACTTTTTGCAATCTATGTTCTCTCCCTCTCTTTCATCCTTCCCTCCTCCCCAAGAAGGCAATTAATATGATATAGGTTATACATATGTTATCATATAATACATTTTTTTCCTGTTTCACCATTTGTGAAACAAGACTCTTGCTTACACTAGAGAGAAATCCATGGAGGAGATAAAGTGAAGAATGGTGTGCTTCAATCTGCATTTGAACTCTGTGGCAGTGGATGTCCTTTTTCATCATGAGTCCCTTGGAGTTTTCTAGTATCCTTTCCCTGTTGATAACAGTTAAATCATTCATACTTTTTCATCAAATATTATTGTTATTACTGTTTATAGATTCTCCTGGTTCTGCTTACTTCGCTTTGAATCACTGTTTTTAAACACAAAAGCCAATGTTTGAAAGTGTTTTTTTTTCAACTTCAAATGCAGAGCTTTCCATTATATCATGTAACCATTCAAATAAATCTTCAATATGCTTGCCTCGAAATATCAATTAGCAACTTTAGGACTCACATAAGATCTTCCTGTACAAAATGTTCCCATTCATGTGATATATGACACGAGGTTAGAAATGAGATGAATCTCTCCCATTAGAGGACAGAGAGAGTTCCAGAATATATCATTTAGCTGCATAGTCGGCTGATAACTGATCCAACAGTAAAATTTCACTACATGTTCCTCATAGTTAAATCACAGATCAAAGATATCTACTGTAGAATGTATGACATGATAGCATTAGAGCTATTTCTAGAATTATAAAGTTCCTTTCTTATATCTTAGCTTCTAATTTCATCTAAGGGATAAGATAGGAGAGGCTTGGGAACAAGCATCACCCAAGAACAGGAGATATAGCAATGGAGATCTAAAAATGTAGCCCCAAATAACTGAGATTTACTCTATGGTCCTCTCTCTGATATTTAACATCTTTCAAAATACCATTTTTGCCCACCTTCCCCAAATTATTTCAATTTAACACCACTCCCTCCCTACCTTCTCAGTCCCCTCCTTCAGTCTCTTCTAACCAAATTCACCTAGGTATTATCTCCTACCTATTATCTTTGCATACACTGCCTCAAATGACTAGAAACATTCCCTTCTCCACTCTACCTCTTAGAAATACTAGCTTCTTGAAAGATCAGCTCAGATGCTGCCTCCTTTATAAAATCCAGGTGTCCTTAGTGCTGTCTCCATACTCAAATCGACTCATGTTTACATGTACATGTTATACCCACTCTACACTGAGTAGAGTATGTGCTCCTTGAGGACAGAAAGTTCTGTGTTCTTGTGTCTCCTATACCTGACGATGTTGTTACTTGATAAATGATTCATGCATTGAATTAGATTGAGTTCTTAGATCATCTCTAAGAAAAAATTGAAAGAAAAATCAGAATGTTTCTAGCCTCATTCATATCTAAACCTTGTAACCTCAAGATACAAGGCTTATTAAGTTGAATTTGTTTAGTTGAAGGAACACTGAAATATGTAGTTGTAATAAGGGTTAAATATCTATACTCCTCCCTTTCATAAAACTAAGAAGACTCAGAAAGTTGAGGAATAAGAGGAGAATAAATTAGTTGGGTAACCTACAGTTTTGATCACAGATGAAGAGAAAAAAGGAATCAAATTGGTGATTAGAATGGAGTGAGTCTAGGAAAGGTTTGGATAAGAGCTAGTTTATGAAATAGGTAGTGACAAAGGAGAGGCTGCAGGCATGACTGGAGCTGAGCAGCCAGCCAAAAGAAGAGAAGTGGATGAAGCTTATTTCCACACCAGGAGTTTTCTTAGTGCATGTCTCCAAGCCACATATAGGAGCAATCACACTGAGCTTCTGGGTTTCACACTAAATTAACTGTGATCCTCCCAAAGGCCATGAGTAGAGGAACATTTAGGAACTTTATTTTATTGTTTTTATTGTTTAAAAGCCTCTCCAACATCTTTGCTTTATCTTAAATGGTGTTCATAAAATAATAAAATCTGTCTTTCTGTGAATTCTGTGTTCAGGGAGTGCTGGTAGACAATTTGTGGGAGGTCTGAGTTTGGGAAAAGTTATGGGCAAATGTTTGTTCAGTTGTGTTGAACTCTTTGTGACCCCATTTGGAATTTTCTTGGGAAAGATAGTGTGCTTTGCCATTTCCTTCCCCAGTTCATTTTATAGATGAGGAAACTGAAGCAAAGAGGGTAAAGAGACTTGCCCAGGGTCACAAAACTAGTAACTATTTGAGGCCAAATTTGAATTCCGGAAGATGTCTTCCTGACTGTATCTCTTGCCACTTAGATGCCCCAAAGATTTGGCTCTATTGTAGTATTTAAATATACTCTAATTTAATTTCCTTTTTTTGTTGTTGTTTGGTTTGTTTGTTTAGCCTGCAACTAAGAAAACTGTATACATTTTGCAGATTTGTTAGTTGCTAGGGAGATGGATAGACACAATTTTACCATCTTCATACATCTAGGAGTTAGTCAACTATAGCACACACAGGGAAGAGGGGAAATAGTGTTGGAATCATTCTGACTGCATAAATCTAACATGATCGCATTCCTTACGCCAATGAAATTAAGAGATATGAACCACAAAAACAGAGAGATAGGAGATAGAATGGTATCTACTCTGAGATCCACCAATACCATGAAATTTCCTAAAAATGTGAATAACTTTTAGCAATATTTTTACTGCTAATATTAAAAGTAATAGGAGAACAGAAGATATGAGACAAGGAGACTCATTCATGAGTAGAATAGTTATGGGATTTTTTAGGTGTTGAGAAGAGTATCCTTTATGTTCCTTGCACTCAAAGAACTCAGGACATGATAGGCTAAGAAAAGCAGGTTTTTCCTGTCATTTGTGTATTTAGGGAGAATAAGGCTATATTTATAATCTTAATACTTTCTGCCTGTGTGGAGATTCTCTATCTTGAAAATAAGAGAAGTCATTTTTTTTTCTCCCAAGAGGTCTTTTTTATTCTTAAGAGACTATATTTGCATAAGAAGACATCTATAAAATCCTAAACTCTGAGCTACCTGAGAATGCTTTTCATATGGAAAATTACTAAGAAAATAAAATCATAAACTTTCTCTCCTTTTTTGTGTGTTCTGAGTCAATGCAGAACATGGAGTCTCCCTTGACTTTAAAGTCTGGTTCAGAATAGATTCTTTACTTCCTCCCTTCTCTTCTTCCCCCAACCCCTTCTTATCCTGCCTTTGCCTTTTTTGTTCTCTCTCTTTTCCTTTCTTTTCTCTTCTTTTCTTGGCTTTTCCTCCAGAAATTCTATATCCTCTTCCTCTTGGCGTGTGCACCAGAGACAATACTGAGATTGGCACACTATGGACAATTTCCACGAAGAATATCTGGACAAATGACGCAGTCATAAGTTCATGGTGGCTCAATACAATGCTGCAGAGCTGGCTACCATGATTATAGTTATGCATCATATTAGGAACTGGATGAGCTCTAACTCTGACCGGGGCAGAGTAGGGGTGTACAGATGATAAGATATATGATGATAAGAAATGCACCATCAGATTTCCTAATGTAGTGTGGATGCAGGTTTAGACACATGATTCTAAATTAAATTTTTTGCTAAGGATGTCTTCCTGGAAGATTCCACCAACTCTGGGATTAAAATTATGGATATCTGTAATTTCTTAATCCATTCACCTGCAGCTTTCCATTAGGATTTTTGTTCATTTATTTCTTTGAACCTATCTAAACTAGAAGAGCAGAAAACATTTACTTTTCAAAAAGTCTAGAAATCAAATAAGATATGATGGTTGCTTTTAAAATTGTGAATCTATGATTCAGCTTTTCTCAAATTACATTCTAATTCAGAATTTATTATGTAACATGATAAATGATGATTTATTCTATATTGAAATAGATGTGAGAGCTAAAATCTCAATAAGCTTGCTTAGCATGGATCATTATTAATTTACTTAAATAAATTGCTTAAAAATCCCAACTCCCTGCCACATTAGGTAAAAACTTTCCTTTGGTTACCAATAATTTTCTCTTTGCGTCTGGTTATATTTACTCACTTTTGAATTAAAATAACTGGTCCAGACCTAGTACAGAGACTTCTTAAAGCAATCATCTTTAATGGTATTTCTCAGCTGGATAGATTTGCTGCCTGGTACTTCATAGAGTTTGTGTCCATAGATTTTACATTGCCTTAACTTAGTTGTTTCAGCAATTACAGAGGTGATAGCCTGAAGACAAGCAGTGGTTTTCCACTGTGGGCTGACTTCAGGTTGAATTTTTCATTTATCATCTGATTACACAGCTATAACTTGATCTGAAAGCTACTACAATAGTGGTGAAAAAAGGGAATCACCTTTAATGTAATTTCTAAAGGAATTGGCAGGACGATTCTTCTGCTCCACTCTAAAACTAAATTAGCTTTTTCAAAGTAGCAACTGCCATATATCACTAGGTCACATTTTTGTGATCTCAAAGAATAAAAACCTCTGCCATTCATCATTATTGCAACCTGGGTTGGGATAATTTTTGAAGTCTGTCATGTCTTTTGAATACAGTTACCCAGGGCACTATTTCAGTGTTTCACTTAATGAACTGTATTTCAGCCAAATGATATTTTTGTTCCAATATTTTGTGGAATCAAAGGTACACATGCTATAATAAAATATCATACCAGAAATAATGAATAAAATATGGCCATGGTAGAGTTGTGTGTTAAATTCCAAAATGTTAAAACTTAAAACACACACATACACACACACACACACACACACACACACACACACACACTGACACAGTTGGTTTTGGAAATATTTAAAATGCATAAAATCTACATAAGAATTGAGTAATGGAGATGTCATTTTGTTCATCTGTTTTTCTTGCCTAAAAATCTGATCCCTTTTGATTATTCTTTTTTCTCCTAGGTCCTATTATGAACTATAATGTAGTTATTTTATTTGGAAATTTTCATATGTTATAGAAAGTTTTAACTTTTGGTTTATAAAATTTGGCCAACGTTCAGAGGATGAGATAGTGATCAAATAATACTTGAAGTAGTAAGATTTTTCGCTTGTTATTTATACAAAACATTTTATTGGTAAAAATAAAATTTGATCACTTTCTTGCCTTAGTAATATGATATGAAGAATTAAATACATCTTGGACTGGTAGCTTGAAGAGCCCTTAGAGGACATCTAGTCCTACCCCTTCACTTTAGAGAAGTAAGGTCCAGAGATAATATGTGACTTGTGCAAAGAGTCACAAGGAATAAATGAGAGGTACAAGAAAAAAAAATCACTGACCCTCATGTAGACATAATATTTATCTACATGGTTTTAAGAGAGTTTTCTTAATTTCTCCCTTTTTCTCTTTAAGAGACAAGGGAGCAAAAAGATTTCTAAGTCAGAGCCTCACTGCTGTGCAGGCTGTCAGTTGATGACAGGAGGTTGTGGGTGAGAGCTGGTAGGTGAGATGCTGGCAGTGTGAAAGGGGCTTTTGTCTCTGGGTCCCCTGGGAAAAAGAATGTCTGTCTCTGGCTCTCTGAGATTCACAGTCATTTTCTAACTGATAGTTGGAGATAGATAAAACAGATTTAAGGCCCTAACAGTCTTATTGATTAGTGATTAGTTTAGGCAGGTAGTTAGATAGTGGGTAAATTACTGGATAGTAAGAGTAGAGAAGTTTAGACCTGGGCCTGGCCTGACAGAAGACACTGCCCTTGAAGGCAGATAGATGTAGGGTTTTTTTAGAAAATTTTAGTTAGGATTAGGATTTTAGGTATAAGAGTTACTCACTTTCCTCCTTTCTATTTCCTATCTGAAGTTTCCTTAAAATAAATTAAGGGATTTGTGTTTTACAAAACTGTTCTGACTTTTGTTCAAACTCCTACCAAAAATGTAACCCTTCACGGCCATAAGTACATAAGGAAGGTGCAAGTAAAGTACTTTAAGATTTTAAGATTGTTTAAGATCCAGGGACCTGAGAATAGATTATTCCCAAATTGAGGATATTAAGAAAGGCTTCAAGGAATAATTAATAGCATTTTAATTAAATTATAAAGGATGAAAGGAATTCACCAATACTAAATACAGAGAAAGATGTTCGAGACTTAGAGAACAGGGTAAGCATTTTGTTTAAACTACATTATGTCTTGAAATAACAAATGAATGATTGATTTAGAAAAGGTGTCAGGTCAAGCTGGTGGGAAAACAAAGTTCAGGGTCAAAACTATGTAGCTTGATTAGGGTCAGTGTTCCACAGTGCCTGTCAGCATAATTTAATTTTTCTTAAACTATTAAAGATCTTCAAGGTTTTGAAGATTATTACTTTGGACATCATCTCTCTCTCTCTCTCTCTCTCTCTCTCTCTCTCTCTCTCTCTCTCTCTCTCTCTTTAATTCTCTCTCTGTCTCTTTTAAGTAAAATTTATACAAAAGTTTAGACTCAGTCCTTAACCTTCTTTCTCAGTGCAGATGACCTTGCCAAGAGCAAAAACATTTATCTCACTGGAGATTTAAAGAAAGGAATAATTAGCCCCTCCCCTCAAGGGGACTATTCTAATGGGATTGAAGAAACAACATGCAAAAAGCTATGTTTCTACAATATATACATAGGTTAAATTAATTTTTTTTAGCTTTGATGTATGATTTGATTGATAAAGTGATCTCCCAGATGAGCAAATCCTTTCTACCAGTATAAAATGGTACCTGGTCTGCAAGTCTTATGGATTTTAAAATTAGTATTCAATAACTCCAAAGTATAAAAGTAATTAATATTTAACTATAGATCTAGAGAACACAGGGAACATTCCCCATTCACCTTACATGGCAGAGCAAACTCAAATTATATACAGACCCCATAATGATGCACACATATGAAAGGCAAAGGCAATTCTGGGTAATACAGAAAGGAAGTTTGGGTAATATAGTTTTAGGGATTCAAGATAATTCTAACTATACTGTCTTAAAAATTAGCAATTACTAATAAGTTATACAACCCAACATTTCTAAGTCTTAGAAATTCAATTAAGATACTATGGTTAAAAGATAGTATGTGGCAGAGAGGGAACTTCAACAACAGTATTCCTAACTAACTAACAAAAATAGGAATCAAACTTTTCTGCTTTCTCTGCTTTGCCAATTGTCATTAATTCATCTACTTCAAATAGTATTTTTAGTACTTTTTCTCTAATATAGACATAAACAACAACAAAAACTACTCAGCTCTTGGTGTTTTTGTATTGTCCTTAACTTTCTTCACTAATCTCAGCTTATGAAATTTAATATTTATGACACAAATTTTTCTATGCCACACTCATAGCTATCCAATTTTTACTTCATTTTCTTTCTTCTGTTTTCCTTATCATAAAAGAAAAGAAATGACTCAGTGAGCTTCCTGTGCTCACTAAAGGATATTAGTCTCTCTAAATAAATATCATTTTGCTCTTCATCTTATCATTTCCTTTTCTGTCTTCAGAATTTCATTCTTGAATGTTTCCATTTTCTCTAGGGTATATTTCTTGTGGAGAAATTTATTTTATAAGTTCATACATTTTCCCCTCATATCCTTTGAATTCTGATTTCCCATATGATGTCTAAAGAGGAGAAGTCTCCCTTCAGTGCTGTGAAAGAGAATTCTTTACTCTATTGTCTATCCTGAGTTAACACTAACTTAAGTACAAGCTTGAACTAGGTGAAGGAGCTAGCAAACCACTTAATGAATTTACACTCTACTCAGTGGTTATTTTTTAAGCCCTTACATTCTGACCCTTACAGTGCCCTATCATTTTCCTCTGTCATGCTTGTGATCTCATTCTTAAGTACCCCAACAATTTATTCAAGTGATGGATTATATATTCTGATTAAGACAATTTAAAGAACAAGATCTTATTTCTTTGCTGACCTACACTGAAATGGTCTTTATGAATGTTATAATTAAGATATTTGACAGAGTAATTTTTTGGTAAGAATATAAATGTATCTATTAGGCTAATGTTTAACCAATAAATTAACAGATCAGTGATCCTCTTGATAATCAAAGACTACTAGGAAGTTCCTTCACACAGGTTTATATATAAATTTTGGGAGTTCATTATTTAGTCCCTCCCTTGGATATCCAAAATGTCTCTGATTGGTATATAATTAATTGAAGAGTTGGACTTAAGAGACTTCAACTCTTTCCTCAATACTTCAGCACAGGAATGGTAGCTCTTTGCCTGAATGAGGAAAAAGCCAGCACACCCTTTCACCAACCACATGGCTAGCCTATCATACTTTCAAATGGGTCAAAGTTGAGCATGGCTAATGAGCCTGCCTTTATTCCTTTCAAAGTTTTACCAAAACATAAAAGGTCCCAGTCCAATTTGATAAGTTAAGGTGGAGGGAGCAATGGGTGGGAGTAACCTTGGAAGTGGGAAAAATGATTTCATGTAGAAATATCACTAATAAGTAGCACAACCCAATAAAACATTTTCCCTCACTGATTTTTCTTTTTGATTCCTGGAGTTTTTCAACTGAGTATACTTTTTTCATATATATTGCCATGTACTAATTCAAAATCATATGCTGGTTATGAATTTCATTTAGCTAAATATCAGTAAAGCTTATGAGGACAAATTTGCCTCTCTATATTAGAACCTTTAGTTCTTTCTTGTCCCAAATTTGGGCATATGTATAAAAATAAATAAAATATTTCATTTTTCTAATTTTTTCTATCAATTATGTCTTCTGTGAACTTCTGAATATCCCAAATGTTAATCAGCTATTTACTTACTTTCATTGTAGCTATACTCTAGTAGTTGGTTTTATGGACCCCTCCCTCCTTCCTCCCTCTCTCTTATCTCCCTTCTTTCTCTCTTCTTCCCTTTTCCCCACTCCCTCTCTCTCCCCCTTTCTCTCTGTCTCTCTCTTTTTCTCCCTTCTTCCCTCCCTCTATTTACTTATTTATGACTGGTGTGTCCTGACTATATGTCCTGGAGAAGAAAATTGATCCATCTATTATTACCAGGTCAACTAATACCTCTTAACAGGGTATTCTTAACCACCACTACTCATTTTTTTTCTTTCCCTAATTGTATGTTCCCTTCTCAGATATTTTATTTATCTCTACTAGATAATGCCTTTTAGAATAAGCAGTAATTCCTTTTTTGGAACATCTGTTTTTCTCCACTTTAGATTTTCAAATTTGCTTTCAATCTCTTAATATATCCTTGGGCTTTTCTTTTCTTTTCTCCTGTTCTCAAATTCCCTCTTCCACTTCAGATCTTTTTTGCTCTTCTGTTCTCCAATTCCCTCCTCCACATCAGATCTTTTTTGCTCCTTGAAGTCCTCACATTTTTAGGAACATTTCATTATCCCTGATAACCCAAAATTGGGATGAATTCCACAATGTTCTGTCACTTTCTCTTTTAATAGTGAGAACAGTCTATACTTGGAGAAGAATTTTAGCAGAAATTACATGCTCAGTGCAAATAACACCCAAACATTTTCTCGGCACCATGCTTAATAAAAAGGTCCAGTCTTGTTCTTTTAACATATTTGTGGGGAGCCAAGATAGAGGAATAACTAGAGCAACAGCTTGTTTTACCACAAAAATCCTCTCCAACCAAGATTAAAATATCACCACAAAACAAATACAGTAGTAAAAGAACCAACAAAGAGACAGATGGAAACAACCTAAAAAAAAAAAAGAAAAAGAAAAACCCAAAAGGTAGGCAGAGACCATCTGGGGAACTGAGGTGACAGGGAGTGGAGCTAGCAAGGGGCATAGCATCAAGAGAAGAGCAAGCCAAGAGGAAACCACACCCTCACAAATCTGCTCTCACAGGTTCAGAACTGAAGCCTAAGCTAAGCCAGACCCTCAGATCCTGCCAGGCAAAAAGAGATCTAAGCCAACTAATACCCCTTGAAATTGCAAACCTGTGGAGAAGTCCAAAGTTCCAGGGCAAGGCAATCTGGGCAGAAGGGGACAGATCCACATGGACCCAGAGTGAAGCCAGGAATCCCAGTCTGGGCTTGGTGGTGCTAAGGACATAATCCATGGTTTGGGGTGAGGACACCGTTCTCAAGGGGAGAGCCTCCCCAGGATCTTTTTGCTCAAGAGTAAGGGTAGAGCTCCAGGACAGTTCAATCAAGGATGTGCCTGACTGCATCAAGAACATCTTGAGACCAAAAAACATGACCCTAAACTTGGGGCTAGAATCTGATCAGCACCTGACCTGATCAATTTCAGACTGAGATCAAAAGCTTACACCCAAGCCTGAAGAAAGTCTTTAAGCTAGCAGTATCTCAAAGGTCAATTGAATCATCAGGGGGAGAAGACTCTAAGAACTCTCAGCCCTCAGACCATCTGATAAACTAGTAAAAACCCAGAAAATAAGCCAAAAATATTATCAAGGAAGGACTGAAATTTAAGAGGGTACCCCCAACTTCCCAGAACACCAAGCCTACCTATGATTAGAGAGGAAAAATGAGCAGTCAATAAAAGCAGCTCACTCTAAAGACTTTTTATGGAGACAAAGAGAAAGGTGCAGACATAGAAAGGGACAGTGAAAGCAAAGGAAACACACCCAAAGTCCAAAAGAAAAATATGGATTGTACACAAATTTTGGAAGAGCTCAAAAAAGACTTCAAAACCAAATTATTAGAGGTAGAGGAAAAGCGGGGAAGAGAAATGAAAGTGATGAAAGAAGAAATGAAAGTGATGCAAGAAGAAATGGACCAATTAAAAAAGAACCAAAAACTGACAGAGAAAAACCAGGCTTTAAAAATCAGAATTGACCATCTAGAAAGCAAAGATTTCATGAGAAATCAAGAAACAATAAAGCCGAATCAAAGGAAAGAAAAAACAGAGGAAAACATGAAATATCTTATTGAAAAAACAATAGGCATGGAAAATAGATCTAGGAGAGACAATCTGAGAATTATTGGATTATCTGAAAGCCATGATGAAGAAAAAACCCTGGATATCATATTACTAGAAATTATCAAAGATAATTGCCCAGAGATCCTTGAACAGGAAAATAAGATTGAAATTGAAAGAATTCACAGATCTCCTCAAGAAAGAAATCTTCAATTGACAACTTCCAGGAATATAATAGTCAAATTCAAGAACCACCAAGTCAAGGAAAAAGTACTTCAAACGGCCAGAAAGAAAGTATTCAAATACCACAGATCTATAATCAGGATCACTCAGAAGCTAGAGGCTTCTACATTAAAGGATTGAAAGGCATGGAATATGATATTCATAAAGGTGAAAGGTGTGGGTTTACAACCCAAAGATATGTATCCAACAAAACTGAATATACTCTTTCAGTGGGAAAAAATGGTCCTTCAATAAGATAGAAGATTTCCAAGCATCCCTGAGGAATAAACCAGCCCTAAACAAAAAATTTGAAGGTCAAATATGAGACACAAGAGAAGGCAAGAAAGGTAAATAAGAAAGAGAAAATTTAAGGGATGGTTTATATGTCTACATGGAAAGAAGATTTCCATAATTCTCAAAAATTACTCTCAGTAGTAGAGAAGATAGAAGGAATTTACTCAGAAAGAGGGTGGAAAAGTAAGCTGGTTATGATAATATAATGTATATGATGATATAATGTATATGTAATTGTGATGATGTGGAATAATATGTATGATGTGATATGTATGCATATGAATGACATACAAAAAATCAATCAAGGGCTGAAACAGAGGGTTGCACTGAGAGAAAAAGGAAGGGAAAGAAATAATGGGGTAAAATATATAAAATAAAGTGGTGAGAAAAATCAATAGAGAAAGGGGAGGATAAGGGTGGTGGTGGGCAATACTTAAACTTTATTCACTTTGCAACTGGCTCAGAGAGGGAAAAATTTATATACTCAGTGGGGCATAGAATTCTATCTTTCCCTACAGAGAAGAAGAAGGGGAACAAGACAAAGGAAGCACGGGTGTTATAGGAGGAGGGAGGATCTGGGGAGGATGATGAGAAAAAAAATACTGGTGAGGAGGAATACAGCAAAAGGGAATACTACAGGATCCAAAAGGGATAATATGATGGAGGGCAATACACAGTTAGTAATCATAATGCTTACTGTGAATGGGATGAACTCTCCCATTAAATGGAAGTGGATAGCACAGTGAATTAAAAACCAGAATCCTACTATATGTTGTTTACAAGAAACACATTTGAGGCAAGGTGACACATACAGATTCAAGGTAAAAGAATAGAGAATAATATATTATGCATCTTTTAAAGCAAAAAAATCAGAGGAAGCAATCATGATGCCAGACAAAGCCAAAGTAGAAATTGATCTGATTAAAAGAGATAAGGAAGGAAATTAAATTTTGCTAAAAGGTACTATAAAGAAAGAAGTAATATCATTACTAAACACATGCAACAAATGGTATAGCATATAGGAAAAATTGAAGGAGCTCAAGGAGGAACTAGATAGTAAGACAATACTAGTAGGGGATCTTACCCTTTCCCTTTCAGAACTAGAAAAATTGAACAAAAAATAAATATCAAAGAAGTAAGGGAAGTAAATGAAATGCTAGAAAAATTAGAGTTAATAGATATCTGGAGAAAACTGAACGGGGATAAAAAAGAATATACCTTTTTCTCAATTGTACATGGTATATACACAAAGATCTACCATGTACTAGGGCATAGAAATATTGCAAAAAATGCTAAAAAGCAGATATAATGAATGCCACTTTTTTGGACCATAATGTGATAAAAATTATAATTAACAAGAATTCATGGAAAGGCAAATTTAAAATTAATTGGAAACTAAATAATCTAATTCTTCAAAACAGGTAGGTCAAAAAAGAAATTGTAGAAACAATTACAGACTTCATTAAAGAGAATGACAACGAAGAGACATCATACCAAAACCTATGCGATACAGTCAAAGCAGTACTCAGGGGAAAATTTATATCGCTGAGTGCCTTTACCTAGAAAATAGAGAAGGTAGAGATCAATGAATTGGGCTAGCAACTTAAGAAATTAGAAAAAGAGGGACTTCCAGTTAAGATGGCAGCAGTGTAAGGAGCAACTGCTTGATCTCTCCTGACCAAAGCATACAGAACTCCTCAAGAGGAAATAAAAACGAGTCCAGAGGAACGAAGGAACCCCACAACAGGGCGCAGCATTGAAGGTACACAGAATTGGGGCATTTCCACGCTATAAAGGGGTGAAACAGCTCTCACTAAAACACGAGAGGAAGAAGCCCCTCCCCCAACCCCCACACCGCACACCTCACACAACGTGCCAACGCACAAGTGGGAAAACAGGACTGGGGCAACCAGATAATCACTGGCAGCCCCGGGGC
>NC_058130.1:455710789-455814562 GCF_016433145.1 Gracilinanus agilis | reverse complement strand
GCACATAAATCATCAGCATTTCTATACATTTCCAACACATTAGAACAGCAAGAGGTAGAAAAAGGAACACCATTTAAAATCACCCTAGACAATATAAAATACTTGGGAATCAATCTAACAAAACAAACACAGCTATTATACGAAAACAACTACAAAATACTTTCCAAACAAATAAAACTGGACCTCAACAATTGGAAAGCCATTAACTGTTCATGGGTAGGACGAGCTAACCTAATAAAAATGAACATACTACCCAAATTAATTTACCTATTTAGTGCCATACCTATCAAATTACCAAAAAACTTCTTTGCTGAATTAGGAAAAACTATAACAAATTTCATTTGGAATAACAAAAGATCAAGAATATCAAAGGAAATAATGAAAAAAAATGTGAAGGAAGGGGGCCTAGCAGTACCAGATATCAAACTATACTATAAAGCAGCAGTCATTAAATCAATATGGTACTGGCTAAGAGATAGAGAGGAGGATCAGTGGAATAGACTTGGGGTTAATGATGTCAGCAAGACAGTGTATGATAAACCCAAAGAGCCCAACTTTTGGGACATGAATCCACTATTTGACAAAAACTGCTGGGAAATTTGGAAAACCATATGGGAGAGATTAGGTTTAGATCAACATCTCACACCCTACACCAAGATAAATTCAGAATGGGTGAATGACTTGAATATAAAGAGGGAAACTATAAATAAGTTAAGTGAACACAGAATAGTATACCTGTCAGATCTCTGGGAAAGGAAAGATTTTAAAACCAAGCAAGAGTTAGAGAAAATTACAAAATGTAAATTTAATGGTTTTGATTATATTAAGCTATAAAGCTTTTGTACAAACAAAAACAATGTAGTCAACATCAGAAGGGAAACAACAAATTGGGAAAAAATCTTTATAACGAAAAACTCTGACAGGGGTCTAATCACTCAAATATACAAGGAGTTAAAGCAATTGTATAAAAAATCAAGCCATTCCCCAACTGAAGAATGGGCAAGAGAGACATGAATAGGCAATTTTCAGGTAAAGAAATCAAAAGTATCAATAAGCACATGAGAAAGTGTTCCAAATCTCTAATAATTAGAGAAATGCAAATCAAAACAACTCTGAGGTATCACCTCACACCTAGCAGATTGGCTAAAATGAAAGAAGGGGAGAGTAAAAAAAAAAAAAAAAAAAGTGGCAAAATCGGGACATTGATGCATTGCTGGTGGAGTTGTGAAATGATCCGGCCATTCTGGCTGGCAATTTGGAACTATGCCCAAAGGGCTATAAAAGACTGCCTGCCCTTTGATCCAGCCATACCATTGCTGGGTTTGTACCCCAAACAGATCATAGATAAACAGACTTGTAGGAAAATATTTATAGCTGCGCTTTTTGTAGTGGCAAAAAACTGGAAAATGAGGGGATGTCCTTCAATTGGGGAATGGCTGAACAAATTGTGGTATATGTGGGTGATGGAATACTATTGTGCTCAAAGGAATAATAAACTGGAGGAATTCCATGCAAATTGGAGAGACCTCCAGGAAGTGATGCAGAGCGAAAGGAGCAGAGCCAGAAGAACATTGTACACAGAGACTGATATACTATGGTAAAATCAAATGTAATGGGCTCCTGTACCAGCAGCACTGCAATGACACAGGACAGCTCTGAGGGATTTATGGTAAAGATGCTACCCACATTCAGAGGAAGGACTGCAGGAGAGGAAACATATAAGATAAACAATTGCTTGAATGCATGGGCTGAGGCGGACATGAATGAGAAATAGACCCTGAACAAGGACACATGTTACAACCAGTGGAAATGTGCGTTGGCCATGGGTTGGGGGAGAGCAGGGTGTGAAGGGGAAAGTAGGGGCATAAAGTATGTAAACAGATTAAAAACGAATATTAATAAATGTCTAATAAAAAAAAAGAAATTAGAAAAAGAACAAATTAAAAATCCCCAGATAAAAACTAAATTGGAAATCATAAAAGTTAAAGAAGAGATCAATCAAATTGAAAGTAAAAGAACTATTGAACTAATAAATAAAACTAGGAGCTGGTACTTTGAAAAAACAAATAGAATCTATAAAGTACTAGTCAATCTAATGAAAAAAAGAAAGAAGAAAATCAAATCAACAATATCAAAAGATGAAAGGGACAATCTGACCTTTAATGAAAAGGAAATTAAGGCAATTATTATGATCTACTTTGCTCAATTACATAGCAATAAATATGACAATGTAAGTGAAAGGGTGAATATTTTTAAAAAATATAAATTGCCTAGATTAAAAAGAGAGGAAAGAGAATTCTTAAACAATTCTATCTCAGAAAAATAAATTAAACAAGCCATCAAGGGACTTCCTAAGAAAAAATCCCTAGGACTGGATTGATTCACAAATGAATCCTATCAAACATTTAAAGAATAACTAATCCCAATACTATATAAATTAATTGACAAAACAAGCAAAGAAGGAGTTTTACCAAATTTCTTTTATGACACAAATATGGTTTTGATTCCAAATCCAGGCAGACCAAAAATCAAGAAAAAAACTACAGATCAGTCTCCTTAATGAATATAAATGCAAAAATCTTAAATAGAATACCAGCAAAAAGATTCCAGCAAGTGATCACAAGGATTATCCACTATGATCAGATGGGATTTATACCAGGAATGCAAGGATGATTTAATATTAGGAAAACCATCCACATAGTTGACCATTTCAATAATCAAACTAACAAAAATCACAGGATTATATCAATAGATGCAGAAAAACTCTTTGCTAAATACAACATCCATTCCTATTAAAACACTAGACAGTATAGGAATAGAAGGGCCATTGCTCAAAATAATAAACAGTATATATTTAAAACCATTGGCAAGTATCATCTGGCATGGGGACAAGTGAGAAGCCTTCCCCATAAGATCACGAGTATAACAAGGATTCCCATTATTACCTCTTTTATTCAATATTGTACTAGAATCACTAGCAGTAGCAATTAGAGAAGAAAAACAAGTTGACAAGATTAAAGTAGGCAATGAGGAGAGTAAACTATCACTCTTTGCAGATGATATGATGATATACTTAAGGAAACCCAGAAAAAAAAAAAAACTAAAAGGGTAGTGGAAATAATTAACAACTTTAGTAAAGTTGCCAGGAACAAAATAAACCCACAGAAATCATCAGCATTTCTATATATTTCCAACAAAACTCAGCAGAAGTTAGAAAGAGAAACCCCACTTAAAATCACTCTTGACAATATAAAATATTTAGGAATCTATCTGCCTAGCCAAACACAGGAGTTATTTGAACACAACTACAAAACACTTTTTACATAATTAAAACTACATCTTAACAATTGGAAAAAGATTAATTGCTCTTGGGTAGGACAAGCTCATATAGTAAAAATGACAATCCTACCCAAGTTAATCTAGTTATTGAGTGCCATACCTATCGAACTACCAAAAAACTTTTTTATGAAATTAGAAAAAAATTATAATAAAGTTCCTTTGAAAGAACAAAAGATCAAGAATATCAAGTGAAATAATGAAAAAAAAATGTGGAGAATGGTGGCCAAGCAGTACTAGATCTTAAACTGTACTATAAAGCAGTGGTCATCTAAACAATATGGTACTGCCTAAGAAACAGAAGGGAGGATCATTTTGAATAGACTTGGGGTTAATGTCCTCAGCAAGATAGTGTATGATAAACCCAAAGATCCCAGCTTTTGGGACAAAACCCCACTAAATGACAGGAACTGCAGGGAAAATTGGAAAACAGTATGGGAAAAATTGGGTTTAGAACAACATCTTATACCTTCTACCAAGATAAATTCAGAATGAGTAAATTACTTAAATATAAAGAGTGAAATAATAAATAAATTAGGTGAACATAGAATAGTATACCTGTCAGATCTGTGGGAAAGGAAGGAATTTAAGACCAAGCAAGAGATAGAGAATATTGCAAATGTAAAATGAATGACTTTGATTAAAATCAAATTAAAAGGTTTTGTACAAACAAAACCAATGCAACCAAAATTAGAAGGAAAGCAACAAACTGGGAGAACATTTTTTTAACAAAACTCTCTGACAAAGGTTTAATTTCCCAAATATATAAGGAATTAAGTCAAATTTACAAATGATTAAACCATTCCTCAATCAACAAATGGTCAAGGGACATGAATAGGCAGCTTTCACATGATGAAATTAAAACTATTAATAAGCACATGAAAAGGTATTCTTAATCCCTACTGATCAGAGAAATGCAAATTAAAACAACTCAGGTACCACCTCACACCTAGCAGATTGACCAGTATGACAGCAAAGGAAAGTGATAAATATTCAAGGGAATGTGGCAAAATTGGGACTCTAATACACTGTTGGTGGAGTTGTGAATTGGTTCAACAATTCTAGAGGGCAATTTGGAACTATGAGCAAATGACTTTAAATGAATCCTTACCCTTTGACCCAGCCATACCACTGCTGGATTTGTACTCCAAAGAGATAATTAGGAAAAAGACGCTTACAAAAATATTTATAGGCACACTCTTTGTGGTGGCAAAAAATGGGAAAATGAGGGGGTGTCCATCAATTGAGAGATGGCTGAATAAATTGTGGAATATGTTGGTGATGGAATATCATTCTGCCAAAAGGAATAAAGGAATGGAGGAATTCCATGTGAACTGGAATATCCTCCAGGAATTGATGGAGAGTGAAAGAAGTAGAACAAGGAGAACATTTTACACAGATATTGATACATTATGACACAATCGAATGTAATAGACTTTTCTACTAGCAGTAATGCAATTGCCCAGGACAATCCAGAGGAACTTGTAGAAAAAAAAAGCTATCCACATCCAGAGAGAGAACTATGGAACCAGAAATGCTTTAAAAAAATATATGCTCTATCATGTTGTGCGATAGGGATGTGATTAGGGTTTTGTTGTTAAAGGATCATTCTACAACAAATATGAATAACATAGAAGTACATTTTGAACAATGATGCATGTATAAACCAGTGGAACTGCTTGTTAGCTTTGTGAGGGTGGAGGAGAGAGCGGGGGGAGGAGGGAATTATGAATCACATAACCATGGAAAAATATTCTAAATAAAAATAAAAAAAAAACATATTTGTGGGTATTTGCTCCTGAACTATAAGAACATGAAAGAACCTTTTCAACCTTAACATCACTTAATAACTTGAAAGTCACAACAAAATTTCCTTTCCTTCATTTCAACAATTCAAAATCACATCCTATCTCCTTTTCTCTCACTGTCCCATAACCATCTATCTATGTGACCTATTTGTCCCTTCCAAGGTCCAGTCTTCCAAATTTATCTTCCAACTTATTTTACTTATTTTTTTCTTATTCATCTTGACAACTTTCTTCTCTTTTTCTTCTTCATGATTCTGTACGCTTAAGTCTTTTTCTGGGGGTTCTGATTTCTAAACCAATTTCTTCATTTTTTTACCCTTCCTAAATTCAATTTTTGGTCTTATTGACAAATCTGAGTTCTTCTACTTCCTCCTTTAGCTCAATTTCCTCTTTTCTCCTGTTTTTCTAGCAAACTTTATGACAAAGCCCCAAAGAAGATTACTCCTCCTCAATGGTTGCTTTGTCACCTTCCACTAAAATAATCTCATTTATTGTTTTGCAAGTATCTTGTTTTTTTCAGTGTTTAAAATAGTTGCCATTGCTTCTTTATTAATAAGTGTTTAATTTCAGTCTCTTCAGTTTCCACCTACTCATCTCTCTTTCACAGCTTTTACTGATTGAGTTTGAAGGAATATCTTTTATTCAAATATGTTAATCTATTTTAATTCTAGTACCTATTCTAAAGCTTAAAATTATTTTTCAAAAAATAATATGCTTTTCCTATATCACATCAGACCAGAGCTTTCTCCAAGATCATAATGCTTAGATTTAATGAAATTTAAGATGTATAATCTGGACAAATTACTTATGAGATTCATGACAGAAGCAAAAAAAAAGGCTTCATATGTATACTGACAGTCTGGAAGTCCCTATGAGTTTTAAAATAATAATTTATTAATCTGTCTTGAGATCTGAAATGTTCCTTTTGGACTGAGGGTTAGAAAGATGGTGCCAAAGGGGAGAAGAAAAAAGTTGTTTTTTATTGCATTCCTTCTATAAAGATAGGAGTAAATTAATAAAATTATAAAATTATAACATTGACTATTAGAAATAAAATAGTACTACTCCTTTTGTGGATAAAAGAACTGAAGCATTATAGAAAAACATGAATTGTCAAGAAAGTAATTTTTTTACAAAATGATACAAAAATGAGATTTATTTTTATTATTCTCTTAGGTTTCCTTCTTCTCCCTCTTGTTTTAGTCCTTTGGACCACACCAAGAATTTATATTTCCCTTTGATTCAGAAGATTTGAATTCAAATTACAGATCTAGGGATTACTGGAGGGAGAAAGAACCAGCATTTTTCTCACCCCACAGGGTCTACCCAACTATATTTGACCCTCTTCAAATGGAGGGTATAAAATAGATAATGTCTAAGGTTCCCTCCAACTCTAAAATCTATGTGTCTAACAAATCTAAGAATTTACACATACTTTATAAAAAGTGACTCAGAATCCTACTCCTTTTCTAATTCTTACTCCCTTAGATCTTTTGCCACCAATTCTCCCTTCTAGATTTCAATTTTAATGCATTGCACTTCATAGATTTTTTATAAGAAAATTAATTGAAGTTAATGTTAGTTTTGACTATATAAATAATACGGTGCAATGTCCCTTATTTTATTTATAAGAAAACTTTGGCCCAGAGAGGGAAAAGGTCATAACTAAAAAGTGCTCCTAAGTAAGAAGCAGAGGTAAAAATGAAACTCTCATCTTTTTTTTTCTCTGAATCCAGTGATCATTCCAATTTAACATATCCCACCTCTATAAACTTGTGAATTTTCTCTTTCCTTGGTATTTTTCTCTTCCATTTATCCCTGTTATCCTTAGTTGCAAAGTCCTTTAAACAAGTCAGTCCTCGAGACAATTTAAAGAAAGTCTTGCTGTTTCCAGAGAGGAGGAATAAAGGAAATGACCTTTCCTGTTGCTTAAACTGGATGGTGTGAATCTAGCTTTGATAATAAAGGCAGTAAGTGTGAGAAATTTGAAGTAGGTACCAATTAGGCAATTTCTGAACTCAGTGATAGAGAAAAATGTGGAAGGTACAGTATGTTTGTGGCATTACCCCCACACACACACCATATACACACAAAATGTTTCATAATTAATAAAGAAATGGCAAGTTCTACATAATGCCTACTTAGATTGTGAATCTACTTTTATGTTTTATTTTCTCTTCTGTTGTAGCATGTCATTTAGAGTGATCTCCTGGTCTGTGCCAAATTAATGAGAAAAAGCTTATGTAAATCTTGGTAAAATTAAAAATATCTTTTCCTGATGGCAAACTCCACATTTATCTAAGATTAAAATAGTCAGACAAGCTTAGATATATTAAACTGCTTTTTTACTGCAGATGCAAGTAAATGATGAAACCAATTTAAATTAAACACACTTCACCATCTATAAATCACCATGTACTCTGTAAACAACAGGTAATAAAAGATCATCTGTACTTTCCTACTAGAAGATTTTCTACTAGAGATTTTCTTTGATAGGTGAATCTGTAGTTATACATAAGAAAGTCAATTTGCCCCCTTTCTGGGTAGATGTAGTGGCACATGATTCATTCACACCTGTTAGGGAAGATTTTGGCAAGTATTGCCAGTGTAGCAGCTACATCAGCACTATCAAATATTTTCAGGGAAGAGACTATATTAAGCAATTACATTATTTAACGGTTCACAAATTTATTTTGTAGTTTTATGGTTAAGTAGCCTTCTCACCCCCAAAGATAGCTTTCTAATAAGGTTAAAATAGAGAAATATATTTTGGAAATGCATAAAATCTAATTATCATGAATATATCTATTTTTAAAGTTTTGCCTTTATTGGTCAATGTGTTCTTGAGACAACAACCTCTAGCTAGGTCCTTTACCATTTATTTGTGTCATGGACCCCTCTGGAAGTCTGGTGAAGCCAATGGCATACCTGTGGAGAACACCTAAATGGAATAATGTTCAAAATGAATTAATTAAGATATGTAGGATTACAAATGCAGTTATCAAAAAAAATTTCCCTTCTCCTCAGGTTAAGAAGCCTTTTTTGAATGGTTTCCTTGATGAGTGATCTAAAACACACTTAAATTGCTCTTATAGATATCATCTTAAAACTATGGCAGTGTTCAACTGTGTTATTTGGGTCACCATCAGCAAAATGTATGTTCATGCTTGATAAACTCATTCCATCAAAACTGTGATTTCATCATTTTGAGCATTCTTTTCTTGACTGTAGGAGGTCAAAGCCACTATTCTTGAACAGTTGAAATGTAGCCAGAGGTTCATCAATTAATTGCCAGTCTTTTATGACTGAGGTTCTATAAACTCAGCCAGTCTGACCCTCAGGCTAAGAGTCAAGGTCTAGAGAATATGATCAATAGGAGAAATGAAAGTTGAACTAATTTTTAGGAAAAATATTTAAACTGACCATTCAGAAGATTAAGATATATAAGATGTATTTTAAAAAGACAGTTCAAGTAGATTTCTGAATGTTAGGGTCAGGGAAAAGAAAATAGGTGCCATTCAGCCTGTATTTGATAAAGGAGTGCTTACTTGGAAAAACCAGTCATAAGGGACATTGTTCCTGCTGTGGACAGGGAAATAAAGAAAACTATTTCTAACAAGAAAAATTCAGCAACGTACTGCTTGGAAAGAAAGCCATACTCCTTTGTAGAAGGTCAGACAAAAAAATAATCCTAGGTTGGTAAATTTCTGAACTCTATTTAAACGCTATGTGCAATTTGTCTATGAGTATATAATTTTACACTAAAAAATACTGTTTGTGTTTTAATTATGTTTCTTCACACTTCAGGAAAGTACTATTTCTTGAGCTTTAAAGAGCTGATTCAGTGTAAAGTTGCCCTTAAAGGATTGATGACAATTGTTGGATGGATGCCCTATTGTGAATTGAAGGTGAATTATGGATGAGAGTCTTATAGCCAGGTTGGAATGATTGGGTGGCTCTTTACCTTCTTGGCAAAAATAATCATTTGGATGAGCTCACAGATAAATACAATATTTATTAAGTGCTTACTTTTTTTCCAGGAATTTTACAAAACTCTGGACATTTCTTGGTATGGTACCTGGCACATAGTAGATGCTTAATAAATGTCAATTTATTGATGCCAATAAAAGAAAAAAAAAGTCTTTAAATTGTTTTTTACTAAGAAAACAACACATGAATGAGAATGGAGAAAGACTATAATTCAGAGGCACATTGGAGATTAGTTTGTTGGCTAGATCTAGGCACAACATTGAGAAAGCTTCCTATAAGAGTCTTGTGGTTCCTGGGGTTAAAACCACATGTCTGGTGGGTAAGAGGTAAGAAAGATATCTGAGTGGAGGCAACATGATGTGAAGATAGCTGGAAAATAGTGAGAAACAAGGAATATGAAATGAAAAGCTCTGGTGTAGATGAAATTTTTAAAAATCTGAAAGGAAACTTTTAGGTCATTGATTGAACCATCTGTTTTAAATATACTGAAAAGCACAGAGAAGAATAAGAAAGCATAAGGGGTTGCCATCTGCCTCAATAAAGGGATGTCATAGTTTTTGCAGATGAAAACATATGATGTATCACTTGTTTATTTTGGTATATATTTGGGGGTTTTGATTTTATAAGATTACCAAGATACGATGTGGGAAAAACACATCCGTTTACCAAAAAGAATTACATGGAAATTTTTAAAAAGGGATTTCCTACCTTGACAAAATTATATCTATAACTAACAGAAATATTTTGGGAGATCAGAAAGAGAGATACCACCTCTTTTTCACTAGTATAAGAATATTCTGTTAACTATGGTTATAAGGGAAAATGGAGTATATATGTCTTCAAGTACTATTCCAAAGTTAAGGTTATGTTTACATGATATTGCTATCTCTTCCTCCCTCTTTCCAACCATAATGCTACATAAAGATACTATGTGGAAATAGGTATATTATTCATATTTCAAATGTTTATTAGTATGCATTTAAACATGTTTCAAAATTAGGAGAAAAACTAGCACTGACGCTTTAAAAGGAGAGTGTATCAAAGCCCAGGCTATAAACTGTCGGAAGCATTTTTATATAGAAAGAGAAAATTACTCTCCAACTGATTGGTAAAAAATCCATCATGCTGAGAACATGAACACATCATTCAGCTGTAATCCCCTTCGTCCTGGCTTTTGCTGACCTCTGTGGAGCAGAAAGTCAATTTTCCTTAGTGCAAAGACATAAAGTTACTGCTAGTTATGTAATATAGGGAGCTAATGGAGAGCTTCAAGATGTAGCTTAATGTTTTCTTTCTTGCAAGTCATAATTAGGCAGTTAAAGCCTCTGAAAAATTGAGGAAAAGGTACCTGTGTGAGTTTTTGACTGAATTTTCATAAAATGTCTTGTGGTGATGGAACCAAATCCATGATTGAAATGGATGTGTGAAAGGAAATTTTAACTTCATGAAAATATTTAGGAATAGTTTGAAGGTTGTTTTCTTCTTAGGATTTTATTAAACAATGATTCATGATAGTATAATGTTTAAGTGATTTCCTATTATGTCTGACTGATTTTTTTCAGATATTCTTCTAAGTAGCATATGATATTTATTGCTTAGACATACACACATATATATACACATATCATTAATAGTTATGCTCCATTGATAATAAATACTTTAAATTAATTAAAATTTTTGAAATCAAATTTAATTAATTTTCAAATTAAATGTAATGTTAAAGGATTGACTAAACACTTCAATAGTTTTGCTCACAGACTATCTATATATTGTGATGGTCTCTTTGAAAACCAATAGAATTGTTTAATTTGACTGTCATCCAATGAGGAGTCTGAAAACTTAGTTTTCATTTTAAAGAGTTGATTTTTTTTTTTGAGCTTATGAGACTAAATGAGAGAAAGAGAGAATGGAAGAAAACTTCTTTCTTGAGAGAACTTCCTTAAATCTAATTTAAAGAAACACTGCAAATAATATAATTGAGAAAGTGGCCATTCTACTGAGAGAGGAAATTTGAGTGGAAGGATGTTTCTAGATGTAAAAGAAAGATATTGAGAAACTATCTTTTGAGCAAAACTGACTTTATTGCGAAAGCTGTAAATCACAGTTAGGACCTTAAGACACTCCTGAAGCCAGTTCTGAGACTCCTAGCCTAATTAACTAATAGGTATTTATACTTTATGCAAAAGAACCAAAAAAATTCTCCCCAGAAGGGGTTAGCCATCTGAGTCTTCTTTCCCCTGATGGGGTATCTTGAAGGTGGGGCAGCCCATCCTCTTGGTAAGGCAGATTTTGTAGCCTCTTTTCTGCACATGTTGTTACTAAGACTGCCAAAGTCATTTTGTTGTTAAATGAGATATCATAAACCCATAGCCTCAGGAGCATCTGGAATCATTCCAGAATGCTGGAGGCATGCACAAACTCCCCTTGGCAAGAGTTTTTTGTTTTTTCCTGCATGACACTTATAGGGAACACTTGTCACTATGATCATTGATTTTATATCCTGATATCAGAATATAAAATCAATAATCATAGTGGAACAGCCTTAGTTATTAGCTATACATATAGCTAATATATACATATAGCTAATAACTAAGGCTGTTCCATACAACTTATCACTAAAATTCTGATTATTCAGTGGGATTAAATGCAGAGAACATAAAGCTATAGATATTTAACAATACAAACTGAAGTTGCTTCATTAAGTTATCTTTTACATAAAGCTGAGAATTCAAGAGCAGTACAGTAATGATTAGATGTGACTGACTGTGAACTTCACTAAGATATACATTATAAAATTATTATATCTTTCCTATATTATTTTTCTATAGTTAATAAGCTTTTAGACAGTAATTTTATGGTTTATCAAGCATTAAATAATAGGATATATTTTTGCCTATTGTACTCCCCCTCATACCTATAGATACAAATAGAAAAAATGTGGACAAAGTTTCACTGGTTTAATAATTAATGTTTAATGTCACACCTAATTAATCAACTTAGGAAAAGCATTGAAATTTGTATTACTGTGGAAATATCAGGTCAGACCTTTTGATTGACTTTAAACCAAGTATAAAATGAACCAGTGACAAGACCATAGAGTGGATGATCACTGCCCTGCTGTGTAGAAATGTATATAGTAGGATATGCTCTATCCTCTTTGACTAAAGCACTCATACCTAAGAAAAAACTTTCCTCTTTATATTATGTGCCCATAAGCCAGAGACCATCACTGACTTGATGGCAGCTTTCTCAAATTATACAGTTCCTATGACAGAATTGAATTTCCTTTTGAATATTTTTGGCCAATGATTTGGGGACAGTTGGATAAGATTAAGCATTAATATTGAGAAATTAATTAGAAATTTGGCTGTTTCTTCTTGCTTGGTATCCTTTAAAGATCAGAGTGAAATCAGAAAGTACCTGAAGCCTCAAATATGCTTTAAGTCTACATTTTCACAGCACTCACAGGACTAGAGTGCAATTGTTTTTTCTTTTTATAAGGGTGTTTTTTATAAAATATTTTTCCAAGTATTTCAGCCCCTCTTTCCTCTCCCCACATTGTAGAGAGCATCGTCTGGTAAATAGATATGAATACATAGATGATATCTTTCATGTTTCTATTTTTCAGTTCATTCTCTGGAGGTGAATATTCCACAAATTATTCTTAAAATATTAAATCTGTGGCTGTATCTAGTATTCTATTGTCTACTCATTTCACTCTTCACTATTTTATGTAATTCTTTCCAAGTTTAAAAAAAAATAATCTGTTCATTGTTTATTATGCCACAGTAGTATTGCATTACAATCTTATACCATAGTTTATTTAGGTATTCCCCAATTGATGGGCATCCCCTTGAATTCTACTTCTTTGCCACCACAGAGAGCTGTTGTATATATTTTGGAACATTTAGGTCAGTAACGATGAACCTTTTAGAGACCAAGTGCCCAAACTTCAGTCTTTAGGGTACATTTGAGACCCCGCCTTATCTCAGACAGGGGAGGGAGGAAGCATTTCAGTTGAGCTACTTGGAAAAGGAAGAATGATGAGAGAAATGTCCTCAGGCACATGTGGAGAGGGGGACGGGAGCAGCCCTTTCTAGCACACATGCCATAAAAGTTCACCAACATGGATATAGGTTCTTTTCCCTTTTCCCTAAACTCCTTGGTTTAGGTCTAAGGATATACACAATTTTATAATTCTGTAGGTACGATTCCAAATTGCTCTCCAAAACATCTGCATCAGTTCACAGTTCCACCAACAGTGAAATTAGTGTCCTATTTTCCCACATTCCTTCCAACATTTGTCATTTTAGTCAATCTGATGAGTGTGAAATGGTACTTCAGAATTGTTTTGGTTTGTATTTTTCTATTTAATAGTAATTTAGAATTTGTTGTTTGCTATCTGAATAATAGATTTAGCACTAAAAGCAACTTCAGGGAACACAGTTTATTTTGTCTTTTCATTTTAGAGGAGAGAAGCAAGTCCAAGAAAGTTCCATTGTCATAGAAATATATCAGTTACTCTTTTTCCTCATTACATAACCATCCTATGTTTATAGACATGGAGAGCATTTTACAAAATGGACAAGTCTTGAACTGGAAGTTTGCCATCTACATCATTGAAGGGAATACCCATGCTTTTGGCATCATAGATCCAGCAAAATATGGGAGTATTATGAATCACTATCTAATCATGAATACAAAGGTCAAATCTTGTTATGTATATAATAAGCTTTAAAATTATCAGTGGCTCCTTAAAATGATAGAGTTTTGGTCTAAAACCATCAGTAAACATTACATGTAATGGGGATAAACTAGAAGGCTTAACAGTAAGATCGGGAGTGAAACAGGGATGCCATTAGTCCCACTATTGTTACATTTTGTACTAGAAATATAGCTATAGCAATAAGAGAAGAAGAAATTGCAGAAATTAGAATAAGCAATGAAGAAATAAATCTGTCACTCTTTGCAGGTATTATAGTACACCTCGAAAATGCTAGAGAATCAACAAAAAACTAATTAAAAAACAACTTTAGCAAAGTTAAAGGACATAAAATCAACTCACAAAAATTATCAGCATATCTCTATACTACCCCAAAAGCCCAACAACAAGAAATAGAAAGACAAATCCCATTTAAAATATAAAACAATATAAAATATAATATAAAATATAAAACAATATAAAACACCTGGGAATCTTCCTGCCAAAACAAACCCTTGAACTATATGATCACAACTACGATACTTTTCACACAAATAGTCTTCTTAAATTAATTTATTCACTTCAAACTAATTCAGTGCTCTATGCATCAAATGACTCAAAAATTTCCTGTAGAGTCAGAAAAAATAATAACGTAATACGTCTGGAAGAACAAAAGACCTATCATATTAAGGGAAATGATGAACAAAAAATAAGAAGGAAGGGGGCTTAGCTGTACCAGATCTCAGACTATATAATAAAATGGTAACATCAAAATAATATGTTATAGGCAGAAAAATAAGTGAGGGACCAGTGAAATAGACATGACAATCAACATTCAAAATTAAATGAATATAGAACTCTAAGATTTGACAAAACCAAAGATCCAAGCTTCTTGAAGAAGAACTCACTATTTGACAAAAGCTACTAGGAAAACTGAAAAATAGCAGGTCAGAAACTAGGCATAGAACACTTCATGACTCATATGGTAAAGTCAAAATGGATACATGATTTAGAAATAAAAGTTGATAAAAAGGATAGTACAAAATAGTTTTGTGGTAGATTGATAGGTAAGGGAAGAATTTAGGTGACAATAAGACACAGGGAACATTATGAAATGTGAAATAGATAACTTGGGCTACATTAAATTACAAAATTCCTGCACAAACAAAAGCAAAGCAATTAAGATTAAAAGGCAAACAACAAACTGTCTCTCTAATAAAGACTTCATTTTTCTGAATTAAATCTATAGGAATAAAAAGCATTTCCCAAGAATATGAACAGCTAATTCTCATATGAAGAAATTAAAACTATCTTTAGTAATATGAAAAAAATGCTCCAAAACACTATTCATTAAAGAAATGCAAATTACAACAACTCTGAAGCACCATCTCACATCTTTCAGACTGACTAACATGACAAAAATGGAAAATGATAAATATTAGAGTGAATGTGGAAAAGTTGGGACACTAACAAACTGCAATTAGAGCTGTGCACTGAATTAACCATTTTGGAAATCAGTCTGGAGTCATGCCCACAGGGCTATCAAACCAAACCGTGCATATCATTCAACCCAGCAGTACCACTACTAGGTCTGTATGCCAAAGAGATTAAAATAGGGGGAAAAACCTACCTGTACAAAAATAATTATAGCAGCTTTTTTGTGGTGGCAAAGAACTGGAAACTGAAGGAATATTCTCTCAATGGGAAATGACTAAACAACTTGTAGTATATGTTTGTAATGGGAATAACTACTAGGCCAAAACAAATGATAAACAAAATGATCATAAAAAAAAACCTGGAAAAATTTACATGAAGGGATACCAAATGAAATGAGTAGAACAAGGAGAACGTTGTAAAGAGTAACAATAATATATGATGATCAATGACTTAACTTTTATCAACAAGGCAGGAAACCAGGACAACTCCAAGAGACTCATAGCAAAAATGGACATCCACATCCATTGAAAGAACAGACAGAGTCTGAATGCAAATTAAAAAGAACCATTCTTTATTTCTTCCATTAATTTTTGCCTACTGTAAGCAATGTGTCTTCTTTCACAAAATGATGAATATAGAAATATTTTAAAAATTAGTGTTTCATTTGGTTATACATTTAAGATGATTAATATATACATTCCTTTATATCAACCACTACTATACAATAAATGAAATTAACTTTTCAAAAGTAATTATTATATAATTTGTTACCTTTTCTTCTAAAATTCTAAGTTAACAGTTGAATAATATAGTAGATTGATTTCTCTAGCCCAGTATCATTCACTATACAATATTAACAGATATACTAATTCAGTAATAAGTGTCTTTTAAATCATTCATTCTATGTTCAGTAAATATCTATTGGTTATCCATTATGTGCCACATCTTGTTTAGTTTCTGGTACCTTTTACCCAATTTGGAAACTGTAGCATTTATAATTAGAATTGTGGACATGGGGATAAAAGCATTTGTCTGCAATTTAGAGTATGTAAGATTTAAGACATTGTATTTAGTTTATTGTAAGAGGAAAATAAGATGAGCAGATGTTAGCTAAATCAAGTTCTTAGTATAAGCAGATTTGATTTACCATTATAGACATACAGAAATGTTTAAAGAAAGTAAAAACAAATATGATTTAATTTTGTTCTTAGTTTTATAAGTTAGCAAGTTTTTTTTTTAAACTTCTATTTGCAAGTTAACCTATAGGAAGTGTAAAATGAATAAGAGTCTATTATAAACAGAAAGTGTACATTCATTAGTAGGTTATATATTAACCCAGGTGTTATGAAATGTAAAAAAAAATGCATTGAGAAATAAAGACTTCAAATTCACATACCCACAAAGGGGATACCAAATGTGAAGACAATCTACTAAGTAAGAAAATGTTATAAATGCAAATAGTATTTTAGAATTGAGTAAATCTAAAGGGTGAAATTAATACATTGAATTTATGAAGAAAGGCTTAATAAAATATAATAAATGATAATGGGGTATTCATAGGTTAGTAATATTTGCATGTTTTAATTTTAACTATATAACAAGTATAGTTTAATAACTTAAGATGAATTTTTCAAAAATTAGTTCAGTTTAGATTCAATAATATCCTATTTTTGGCACATCAAAAGTTCTCTTATAACTCTTACTTTGATGCTACTTTTATTGTCCTCAAATATTGTACTAGTGACCTAAATACTAGTGTAACTGAGTGCTGTTATTAAATCTTCATTCTTAAAAATATAATCACAAGTACATATGTCTTATGAAATTATATTTTAAAGAATTTGATACTGTTTCTGTAGCTGAAAGATAATAACGATTATCTGACACCTGAAAAAGAAGGAAAAAAAAGAAAAGTAAGTACACATAATAAGAAAAAAATGGGTTTTTCAGTTCATTGTAGGTATTCTCATGAATAATTTTTAAAATGTATTTTAGAGTGTCTCTGGGTGAAAAGATTGCTAAATGAGTCATAACTAACAATTCTTGTGCTTAGAGTAAATTCATTTGAGTTGAGGGCAGTTGTGCTGGCCAAAGGAAGGCCATTACATAGCACTTACTATAGGTGCGAAGTAGTCTTCTGAAGGAGGAAATGCATTCTCCCAAAGGGAAGGATGTTCCACACTTCCACCCCTACCTTCCATTATTGACATCTAGGGAAACACCTTAGTCATGCCATGTGTAATGCAGGATTACTGCAAGAAGCTCTTGCATTTGCAAAACCACCGGAAGCAATCCTGACAGTTAGGGAAATGGAATGTTAACCCAGTCTGGCCCTGGTCTCATGGCCAAAAAACGTTAGAGCTGGGACTATAAATATTTCTGGAGAACCAGCTGTGGGGCTGATTTCCTTGACCTGACCCAGACATCCTGCTGTCCCCTGCACCTTCCCCTTGGGCCCTGGGAGGAGGGAATTTGGTGGGAGAAGAATGTGGGAAATTAGTTTACTTAGGCAGGCAGGCACACCCCTAAACCAAGCCATTACCCTCATTTATTAATCTGCTAGACCTTTCTACATTAGGGCAGTGAAATTTATCCCTAGCTGAAGGGCTGGTTCCCTCAGCCTGACCATACCTTCTGAGATTCTCTACCAGAACTGGCCTAAACCACCTTGGCCTTCTTTCAAAGAGCTTCTGTTGATTCATTTATACCATCAACTAGGGCCAAGGCTGAAGAGGGAAAGATAGCTTTCCCTTGTTTTCTGAGGGGCTAAACCAGGCATCCATCTTGCTCAGGTGTTCACTTCCTGTTGGCTTTCAGTTTCCATCAGGAGGGGAGGGGTATCTCACTCCTTACCTCAAGGAGCTTAGAGACAACAGAGAGACTGACTGAAATATTTCAGCTCAGGCACACACAATCCTGGCTAACCCAAATCAACCTATATTGAAGTTGTAGCCTCCCTGCCTAGAAGACTCAGCTGGTACCACCCCTGCCCTCTAATATAAGTCTATTTAGCCTTATTTATTTATTTATTTATTTGTTTGTTTGTTTGTTTGTCTATTTATTTATTTATCTACTTATTTATTTGTTTGTTTATTTATTTATTTGTTTGTTTGTTACACATGATAGTTATATATTTTCTCACTAAGTTTTTTGTGCATTCTATCTAGTCTGTATAATTAGCATAATATAATATAGTATTAACATCTCAACAATAATAAAAAATATGATAAGCAGCATGACACAACAGATAGAAAACTGACATCTGTCAGGATTCCCTGGGTTCAAATTCCGTACCTGACAGATATTGACTGTGTGACCCTACAAAAGTGATTATTTTTAAAAGAAAAAAATAACAAAATATAAAAATTGAAATTAAAATAAAATTAAAAATAATGCAGATCTACATATTTTAAAATATCTCACTCATTGGCTACATATGAAAATAGATCAAAGGATCATGTTATAAGAGCTAGAAAGCACCTCAGATACCATCTAGTCCAACCTTCTCCTTTTCCAAATGAGGAAATTGAGGCTTAAAATTGGTTTAATAATTCCAACCTTTTAAAAAATAAAAATAGTACTCTTGACTTGTTAAGGCTTTTTATATCCTTATTTTAGTCTGTTCTTACTTAGCATCAACTACTTCATCATTTTAATGAAGTTAATTATGAATTTTCTATTTTTTTTTGTGAACCTGTCATTTTATCATTTTAGGGAGCTCCTAGGACACCAAAGCAACTAGCACCTTCCCTTCATTTTGTAAATTTAAAGAGTTGTCTAAGTCACTGAAAAACTAAAAGGCTTGACTGGTTTGCCTCAGTCAAACTTTAACCTGTGTCAGAGGGTCATGCTTTAACCTATGACTTTTTTCTACCTACAAGACTATAGTTTTCTCCACTACTTAGGATACTTCTCTTGGTATTCTTCTAGAAGCATAAATAGCAAAATTTGCTGTCACTTTGATGAAATTCTTTTTTTTTTAAATAACCTTACTTATAAATAGAAAATAATCCGTCCAACAGACACAGCTTCATTCCCAAATAATATATTATGGGGGTAGCAAGTAAACCCAGTGATGTCATTAGAACAGGAAAATCTTGGGTGAGGATGCTTCTACCAATGCAGGTTGGTACGTTCTCTGATAATTTGTCATCTTAGAGTTGCTTAGAGCACTAAGAAGTGAGATGCCTTTTCTTGGGTCACAAAGATGGCATTTGTCAAAGTTAGTACTTGAATTCACATAGTTCTAGGTTGGAGGCAAATTTGCTATCGATCTTGCACTTGATCTCTCAATATCTTATAAATGATGCTAAAACAAAAGCCTGCTACTTTCCCCTTAATGACCCCAAAGGAGAAAAACGTTGTATGAAACTGAACAAGATATAAAGGGAAATGAAACTGAATGGTCTTACAGACCCACCATTGATTGAATCTTATAACCAGCAGTTTCTGTTCCCAGCCACAGGTGGATATATGTATAGAAATATCACAGCTAATCAGACCAAATTTATCCTTTGCCTTCATTCAGTACTGGCTATTATTGTTTGGGCATAGTTACAGTAGCTTGATTCTCAGAGCCAATCCCCTTTTGAAGGGCTCCTACTAAAAATAAATCTTTTCCCTTTCAATATCCCAAAGAAACTACTTGTTTGGCTAGGATATATATGTAGGATAGCTCTGGCAAGACTTGAGATCTCTTTCCCTCATTCCAAGTGGAACATTATCACTGTGTCCTTGTGGATTGTTAATTTATATTTTTGTTCAGCCAGAGATCCGGCCATCATACTTGCTGTGCCAGAACCTGTATAAATTCATCCTGCCAGGGGCTTCCAGCACACCACTTTTGCCCTCAGCTTTGACAATGAGCTTCTGAAAATTGCCCTTATTCAATTGTACCTGCAGTTTCCCTTCTGCCAGAAATTCATTCTCTGTGTTTGTCCTGATAAAAATATGAGCAGAGTTAAGGAAAAGGATGAATCACTTGTATTTCTCCTGCCAGCAGGGGTTGCATGCATCTTGCCAGAGACAGTGTTCAGTAATCATGATAGAAAATCAATCTCTTATTTGGCCCATAAGGGATAAAAGATAAAAGAAGTAAAATGCAATTAAAATACAAAATTTTTATGTTGGCTGTTGCCAGTGTTAAGATGAAATTCAATCTCCAGCTTTATTTTATTCATTTGTTTGTATTTAGATGGACTTAATTGAAAAGAGAACTTTGACTCAATTTATCTTAAGACTTTACTAATGCTTTTCTCCTAGTTGTTATGAAAATAAAATTTTTACTCTTCTTTCCAAATAATGCACCATACAGATCTTTTCTAGGAGGCAATGAATGTATAATGACCAGGAATTCAATTCTTGGGAGAAAGTTGAAAGTGCTTCTGTTATTGGATGACTGAACTAATTGCATTATGTGTATGTATATGTTTATGTGTAGATGTTTGACTATGTGCAGGAGCCCCCATGCAAAGAAAAAGAAATAAAAAAGAGAAGATATTACTATCAGATCTTTTTAAAATAATTAATTCTTGACAGAATACATCTACACAGTGAAATCATAATTGTGTTATCATTTTAGACACCAATGGATCAGAAGGTCATGGGCAACAATTGAAAAATACTACTGCCTTCCTCTGGCAGGGAGATAAATCAAACTAAAACAATAAAACAATGTTTAGCTTCTCAAGAGAAACTCATTGATTTTTCTCAAGGTTGTCCAATTGGCTAGTTTTAAAGTCAAACTACTTTTGTGCTCTTTCCTCTAGAATGTCTTTTTGTTGTTTTATTTTGTTTTATTTTTGTTCTGTATTGTTTTGTTTTTAAACTCTTAACTTCTGTGTATTGGCTCCTAGGTGGAAGGGTGGGCAATGGGATCAAGTGACTCGCCCAGGGTCACACAGTTAGGAAGTGTCTGAGGCCGGATTTGAACCTAGGACCTCCCGTTCCTAGGCCTGACTCTCAATCCACTGAGCTACCCAGCTGCCCCCTTTTTGTTTTTAAAATGATACTTTTAATAATATTTTTTCTGATTGAATAATGAAAAATGAAAAATTTAAGCTTTTTTGTTACTTGGAGGATCTTGAGAATTCCAATGCTTTAAGATACTTCTATTTTGACTCCACTGCCTTAATTTTCATTGACTTATCTGAGCTATCATTAATCAATAAGTACTATTTTTGAGGCAAGGTTTTCTTGGGATAAAATATATATATATATATAATGTTAAAAAGGGAAAGGGGAGTTCAATCTCATGACAAGGATCGAATTTTTTAAACAAAGGGGGGAAATCAGTTAATGTTGATGCTGGATGCTACATTGGAAGCATGGTGATATGAATCAGTGAGTAACTTTATATCAGATAAAGGAAAACATTAGGCAAACAAATAATCTGAGACGCTGCGTTCAGATCCCTTCTTGTTTGACTTCATCAACACCTTTTTTACATCGAAATTATGCTTCAAATTTTAAGAACATGTGGGTTTTATCATTTATTTTTGTGTTTTATTTCTATTAATTTCATGAGAAGCAAAGAAAGGGTCATGCTCACCTCAAAATTTATTTTGTATTTTATGCATAGAAACTTTTCTGTCACTTGGATTGACAGAGATGACATTTCAATTTTATAGATTTTTTTTATTTCTTGATGACTCTGAGGAAGTCACTTTCTCTCTCAGCGCCCTTAGGCAACTTGCTAAGAAAGTAAATTCCATGCATGTTCTTTGATATAGCAATATGATTGCTAGTTCTGCATCCCAGAGAGATTAAAGATAAGGGAAAAGGCCTACCTGTGCAAAAATATTTATGGTAGCTCTTTTTGTGATGACAAGTAACTAGAAATCAAAGGGATGTCCATCTATTGGGAAATGGCTGAACAAATCGCTCATTGATTGTAAGGGAATAATATTGTGCCATAAGTAATGTCAAATAAGATGATCACAAAAATACCTGGGAAGACATATGATGTGATGCAAAGTGAAGTGAGAAGCACCAGGAGAACGTTGTACACAGTATCAATAATAGTGCAACTCTGATATTACCCATAAGGCAAGATTCAGGACAACTAAAAGGGACTCATGATGAAAAAGGTTATTCACCACCAAAGAATGAACTGATGGAGACAATACAAATTGAAGCATAACAATCTTCCCGTTATTTCTTCTATGAAATTTTCTCTAGTGTAAGAAATAGATATTGTTTCACATGACAAATTTGGAAATATGTAAAGTAGGATAACATGTGCCAAATCTATATCACATCATCTGCTTTCTTGGGGAGGAGTAAGTGGTGGGAGGGAGGGAAAGAACATGGATTATAAATTTTCAGAAAATAATTATTAAAAATTTTATTTCCATATAGTCTGAAAAATGAATAAATATAGAGAAATGATAAATTCCAGGGGAATTTCCAAAATGCATTTTAGGAGGTATTTAATAATCAGGAGGCCTTATTCTAAGAGTATCAGCTTCATCACACATAATGCTTCCATGATTTAGATATTGTATTCAGTATAAACAAATGTGACACAAACTTTACTAATTAAAATTTGAAAAAATGTTAAGTTACAAGGTGACTAAGTAGTTGGTGTTCAATTTTGTGCTTAGAAATATCAAGAAGTGAGACCAATAACATTTAAAATAATAACAAAGATGTCAAAATTATTGCAAGAAAAAACACACACTGGGATTAGCAGAAAATTATGTTAATTTATTTTAAAGTGAAGTGAGAAGAAAGCCTAACTGGGAACAAAAAATACGTGCAAAATGTTTAAATGGATTTAAAATAAAATATTTAGGTATTAATATACCATTTTTTCTCAGTAAAATTAAGAATTTAAAGGAAATAGGCAGAGATCTGTAAAAGTATAAATTGCTATAATTAAGAAAATAGCAATGAGAGAATATAAAAAACCCTAATCCTCAAAAGAAAAATGAATAAAGACATAAATAAACCTACATAAAAAAAGTCTAAATTTGAATATATAAATCATTTCTATAAACACTTGAATAGCACTTTTTCTCTTTGTACATACCTTTTATTTTTTCAGAAACAGTGAACTTTAGAATTTTCTGCAACAGATATGACTCACATACCTAAACCTGAATGAAAAAGGAGTAAAAGATACTTTTACTATGATATTGCAACTATGTACTAATTCTAAAAATATTAAACAAGTATTAAACAAAGTACTACAATAATATCCCTCTAATTTTTCATTCTGACTACATTAGATTTAGCTCAGAGTTGCAAATATGTTCCAATATTCAGAAAAACTGAGCATAATTAATATCTACATTACTACTATTTATGCTATAAAGAAAAATTTCACTATGAAATTAATATATAAAGAAAAGATTTGGGAGGTGTTTAGTTCCTCTATTTTATAGGTATTTTTAGTAAAGTTGAGAATATAATATAATTTTATTAATGTCCATTTCTCTTATAGAATATTATAAAAAAGAAAATAAAACTTTTATTCTAATTTAAAAATCAAACAAAATTTGACAATCAAAAATTTACGTTCAGTGAAGTAAAAACATTTTTTTAGAAAATGGCTTTTTTCTACCCCAAAGAATAAAATCCTTTTTTGTTGATTTATTACCATTCACTGTAGCTGGTAGGGAAACTAAAATTGATAGATTAAGTCATTTTTCCCTATGTTGACTTATTCGTTAATGAAATATTTTAATAAAAATGGTCAGCAAAATTCACAACAGTGTCTAATCCAATAAATTAAAATATGTAAAGAAAATAAGACCACAGGATCACAAAACTAGAGCTTGGAAAGGACCTAGAAGGGTCATTAAATTCCACTCCTTCATTCTACATTTTAAGAAATTGATACCATGGAGATTAAGTTATTTGAGTAAGGTCACATAACTAAATGTCAGTCAGGATTTAAATTCTATCCACAAGACATCAAGTTTAGTCCTCTTCCTCTGAAACAAGTTTTATTCTGTTCTTTTCTCTGCCTAATTAAGAGATAGGAAATAATGCTTTTGAATTCATTAGAAGTTTCCTTGTAAATACTTTCGGAATACTGTTGCATTTGAGTTGTGAAACATGATATAGCTATATGGATAAGACATATATAGAAAGCGATGATGTTAGTTCATGGATATTGTCAGTTTGGAAAATGACATTTTCAAATAGTAACCTATTTGAAGTAGAGAAATAAGTTAGATACTAAAAAAACTGCTTTTTCAGGGGTTATAGGAAGAAATGGAGAAGGAGGCAGAAGTAAAAGTATAAATATGGTGTCATGAAATTAACAATTGTAAGAGTAAGTAGGAGCAAAAGCTTAATAAGACTTAGATAAGATGTATAAATGACTTCAATTTCAATGAGATAAATGTAAGACATGATTTTGTTTGCTTTTTATTATGTTGCTTTATATACAACAAAACAATCCAGATTATTCCCCCAAACAGAATTCATTTCCAGCTAAGTTGTGTTTATGCCACAATCATCTTATAAAAGTGAGAGAATTTCACTTGTGTCGGGTAAATACATTTTATACCATTTTTATGGAAATTGGTTTGTTGCATATCTCACCTATTTTTCATGTAGGTAATAATTCAGAAAACTCACTGGTTGCCTTAGCATTTATTCTGACAGTTTTGAGATTTTTGTTTAATCCATTTCTCTTCTTTTAAAGCTCCATTTCATTCCATTCATGTTTTTCTTCCTTTATTTTCCCATGCTTGTTTTTCTATTGATTCCACCTCTGTATGTCCTCATCTAGATGGACTATTTGGTGTATTCTTCATGCTGACACAGAAAAGCAAATCTGAACTATTGAATGAGGTTACATTTAATGTGAACAACAGAAACAGGCAGGAACTGTTTACAGTCGAATCCCTGGGAACTACTGACCATCTCCATCCCTTTCTCACATTTGGAGATGTTTTTCCTTTCCATGAACCCATTCTATCTTTGGCTCTTGATCAACCAGAGTGGCTCATTGTACTATAAAGAGTAAGGCCCCAAACAAAATTTCATACTTTGTTCTCAGAGTCAAAAGTTACTGACCCTTGATATTTCATGACTTAAAATATTAATTAAAGCTTTGAATATAACACTGCTAAACAGCCTCCTTTTTCTGATTTCCTTTAAGCATATTAGTAGTTCTCATTATCTTATTCTTGAGTTAAGGACCAATCAGAAAGGAAATCACTTAAATTTCTTGCAATTGTTCATGATTACTATGGTATAATTTAGTATCATTATTTTCAAACTTTTATTCTATAGTATGATATTTATTGTTATCATATTAGGGCCTTTCCTGCTAAGAGCATCTAATAATGTAATAACTATTATCCTACAATAACATATCTTCTTTCACATGGGCTTCCTTTCCCCACGAGAAACACATATTTTATTTATCCTAGAAAGGAAAAGTTAGGGGAACATCCTAGATAAGTTGATTTCTAAACAATTGGGAGAAAAAAGGAAAGTAGCACTTATATCAAGAGGCACATTAATGAAATTCTGAGAATTTAAGAATAATTTCTTTTACCTTCAAATGTCCGTCTTAAATCCACTTTTACTGAAGAAGAGTCTTTTTCTTCACTTCCATGAACAGGGTAGTTTTGGGGGTTTTTTTGGTGAGAGAGAAAACTGGTTTGGGGGGTCGAAGAGGATGTGTCCTCGAGCAACTTATACTTTTGTTTGAAATGCAAAGATACTAGAGTAGTTTGCCATTTGCATCTCCCTGTAATTTTACACATTAGGAAACTGAGGTAAATAGAGTGAAGTGACTTGTCAAGGGCCATTTGAGTCCTGATTTCTATTTAGAAAGATGAGACCTCCTGATGCCAGGTCTGACAGTTCTATCCCCCAGTTCCACCTAGCTGCCCTTCTCAGTTATTTTTCAGTGGATCCAGCTAATGGGTAAGAATCTCCCTGGACACTACAGAAAAGTAGCTTGAAAAATTCTCATTTCATAATATGTTTATATATGCAAATAAAACTTCATTTGGATGTCTGCTTTGATCATAAGGAATGCTTCTCTTTTCCCAAGTACCACTTAAAATGAGTTCGCACTCTTCAAAAGCAGTAAAATATAATACAGCTGAATCTCCATTCTGTTCCTTCTTTACACAGTACAGAGCAGATGAAAAGAAGTGTTGAGCTTCCTCATTCATGCCAGAAGTGTAATTATTCCCAACTACAGAGAAATAGGAGAAAGAGCAAAGGTACCAAAGGTAGGGGAGCAGAAGTTACCCTCTTGCTTTCAGGCATCCTGGCTACTAGTTTAACACATTGCTGTGCTGGGTTGATCAGTTCATGCCTAGAGTCTATGGTGGGCCCTCATTAGGCTCACATTCCAGCAAACTATGGAATGAACTCCTAGTTCCTGGATCCCAGGAGTTTTTCTCAAACTTTTTGAAATTCATGAGATAATGGCTTGATCCATTCCCCTGTCAAGAGTCAAACCAAGGGAAAGAATAGATACAACAGAAAAATAGAAGAACAAACTGCTTTCATTGTATAGACCCCCTACTAAATAAAACAATGCAAAAACCATACAGTATATAATACATGGGTTGATTATAATATATACAATTATACTATATATGATATATAATATATGGATTTATAATATATGGTTAACATATGAATTAAATAAAATTGAAACCTGAAATTTTTGGTTATACATAATATATAAAAATAATTTGTATGGGACATAAAATCAAATACATAATATCTTGATATTGGGTATACACAATATTTTCTATGGCAGGCATATAATATATAACAATGCACTTATATGATAGACATATAAACACAAATCTATGAGAATACGTAAAATTTAAACATACTTTTTCTTTTGGAGAAATCTGATCCATAGCTTTGCATAAAATTCAATGGAATATACTATAAATAAAAATAGTATGTTATGTAATGTATATATAATAAAATAATTAAAAAACAATAAAAAATAAAAATATACTATATAATATGTTCTTAAATAAAAATAAATACTATAAGTAAAATTCAAATGGAATATACTACAAAATATATTAGTTGTACCCTAAAGTAAATATATTTTAATTATATGTGTTGTTCCTATATTATGCTAAGCAGTGAGGTGGACAGAGTGCTGGGTCTGGGGTCAGGAAGACCTGAGCTAGCAATATGATCTTGTTAAGTTAATTTGCCTCTGCTTGCCCTGATTTGATGACAGCACCTATTTTTTAGTGTTCTTGTGGCAATACATGTGATAATAATTGTAAAGTGCTTATACGATTACCTGGAATGTGTTTGGTGCTATTTAAATATTAGTTGATATGATGATAATGATGTGCTATATATAATTTTATGTGTGCTATACTCTGTATATTCTAATATATCATACTAGGAATGCTTAATATGGATGATATTTAAAATAAGCATATATATGCATATATATATATAAATACCTACATACTAGATACAACAGTATATATAATATATGTATATATACACACATATATGCATACAGAAGGAAGGAAGGAAGGAAAAACAGCAAGTAGAAAGGAGAGAAAGAAAGGCAGAAAGAAACATAGAAGCATGTAGGAAATCATCATCATTCTTATTCATCAGAGGTCAGAATTCTTGTCTCTTATTTTAGCCCACTAATGTAGCTTGACTATGCCCACAATTATTTGAGCTAATATTTTCCGCCTTGAGCCTGTGTATTGGAGGGTATATTGGACATCAATATCCTATAGATGAACTAGATTCTTTTGAGGTCAGTTTATTGATTTGAGTCCTTTTTTAGGATCAATATCAATTTGTGTTTCATAGGATCATGGATTCTATTTGAGAGGGGATCATAAAGTTCATTCAGTTGTTTTTACTGCACTCCTTACCTTTATCTCTATCACATGTAGCTCTGTGAAATGAGGCTAAGACTTTCATCCACACTCTCCTGGTCAGTGTGCACCCTCTGGGGAATGAAATTGCTCAGTGAAGAGGCAATACCAGAGAAGTGAAAACTGATGCTGTGGATTGTGCTGAGTAGGGTTCTCTAAGAACAAAAAAATTGGATTTCTTGTTGTGGGATCACTGAGAAACAAGCATGCAGACCCCTAAAAGTGATGTTATTATGAAAGTGTGAATACCTGGTAAGGGCTTTCTTATGGAAGAGATTTTTTTTTTTTACCTTTTGAGAGCCCAGACATTGGAGGATGAATTTTCTTTGGATTCCAGAGATAGATTTATGAGGGTTAGTTAGATAAGAAGTAGAAAGGATAGAGTTGTTTGCAGAGTAAAGAGTCCTAGGGAGGGACTGAGGCATAATAATGTATTATTACCTTTTTCATGTTGTTGTTTTTCAGTCTTGTCCAACTTTTAGTGACCACATTTGAGGGTTTTTTGTTGTTGTTTTTTTTGTTGTTGTTGTTGGTAAAAATACTGGAAAAAAATGTTTACCATTTCCTTCTTTGGCTTATTTTACATAGGAAGGTACTGAGGAAAATTGGGTTAAGTGACTTACCCAGTATCACACAACTAATAATCCTCTGAGGCTAGATTTGAATACTTAGGACCATGAATATTCCTGATTCCTTCCTCAATAATCTATCCATTGTACCACCTAGGTGCCCCAATATTTGTTTTGTTGTTGTTCTGCATAGTCTACTCTTTGTGACCCCATTTGTGGTTTCCTCAGCAAAGATATTAATCATTTGCCATTTTCTTCTCTGCTTCTTTTTCTAGACAAGGAAACAGAAACAAATAGGATCAAATGACTTGCCCAGAGTCACATAGGCAATAAATTTCTGAGCTGAGATTTGAAGTGGAGAAGTTGACTCTTCCTGACTGAAATAAAGAGGACCACCAAAATAGGGAGAGAGGTCTTTAATCAGGGTGAAGGAATTGCTGTTTGGATACTTTGTACTGTGGATGGCCAAACTGACCCTTGCCCAAACCTACAGGCTGTGTGTGTATGTTAGATAAGACCCCTTGCAAGCTGAAGTGTGTATCCTAGATAAGACCTTGTATACAACCCACCCAACGGGCCCCTGCGCGAGCCTATAGACCATGCCCTAAGAGTGATAACCACCTTTGCTCTAAATCTTGCTATGAACTATATAAAGGGTGTTGCAAATTTACTTAAGGGGGGAGACCACTCCTTTCGGTCTCTTCCCCCGCGTGTGTAGGTGTGTAGCTTAATAAAGCTCTACTCTCTGTGTATTTTGCATTGTCTGTCTTGTTTCCTTTGGCTCACCCAAAAAAGGACCCTAACATATGGGGGCTCGTCCTCTTGGGAATACGCCCTAGGAACAGCAGACAGAGAGTGGAAGCCACCCTGAGTGAGCCTGGGAACTCGATTGGCTGAAATCCTGGAACCAGTATCTAGAGGTGAGGATTACCTGTGTGACTGGATGTGTGTCTGCTGAGTGACTGAGTGCCTTGATGGCAAGGAAAAACAGCCCACGCTGTGCATATGGGTAGCAGGGCGTCCGCCTGGCCAGGGATTATACGGCCCGCCTATGCCTACGCACCGTGGTCCATCTCTGGCAAGAGGTGAATACCTAACCAGAGAGGGGGTGGTTGACGTTGGCTGTTTTCCTTGACCTGTTTCTGAGTCCGGACCCGAAATTATCACGTCTCCGTTTCTCCGAGAGGAAAACGGCTGAGAAATCGGGGAAGTGAGTGTCTATACCTTTTCCCTACCTCTCTTCTCCCTCCCCTCCTCCCCTTCCCCCCTTCCTGCTCTGGTTCGGTTCCGGCCAAATTTAGCTGTGTCACGGGTTCGAGTCCCGTGAATCACGAGTTGCTTCCTTTGCTCCCTGGCCAAAGAGTCTTGAGGGTAAAAAGGTTCGAGTCCTTTAAGGTTACCCCACCTGCTGGTCAGGAGTGCGTAGGAGTTTTTCTGCGGGTGGAAGCCTCGTGAGACTATAGGTTCGAGTCCTGCGGTGCGCAGAATCGAATCCTACGGGCAGAAAAGCGCTGAAACCACCAAAGTAGAAAGAGGTTCGAGGCCTCTGGGGAAATTGTGGGTTTGTAAGATTAGACACCGAGGGCTGACTGAGGGACGCCTTACTCAGTCCTGGATGGATGAGGGACCCCTGGCCTGGCTGGCCCTGGCCTTTTGGGGCTCCCTGTTCCCTTCAGAAGGCTCAACCAGAGGTTGCTCCCCACAGAATTTTTCTTGACACTACAAGTCTCTTATCTTTCCTCTGTTATTCTTCTCTCCCTCCCCCATGGCTCAAGTCCTCGCCCTAGCCCTAGACAAAGCAGCCTGTGACGCATCTGAAAGCAAGGGACACCCCAACCCCTCAGCACCACCAGTCCTCCCAGCCCCAGAGGAATCTTTACTGGACCTTCCCTTATCTCCCCATTACAACCCCCCAACTCCCATATACCCTCCCCCACCAGGGGAAGCCCAGGCAGCATTTCCTGCCCGGGCAGTTCCCCCTGTTTTATCTTCACCTTCCCAAGCCCAGCGGACAAGGGGCCGCAGCCCTCTTGCTCCCGAAGTAGGCCAGTTCCCTTCCTCCACAGTGGCCCTCCCTGTCCGGACCGTGGGACCCATGGTCCCTGGTGGGCTAATGGTTCATCAATACTGGCCATTCACCTCCTCTGATTTATATAATTGGAAACATCAAAATCCCCCTTTCTCAGGATAGTTAGGGGACAAGGAAGTCAGTTCAGCCAATCAGATGGCTGATTGCTGTACCTGAGTACCCTCAATTGAAGGGGACAGTGTGCTGCAACTGTTTTAATGAGCTTTCTCACAGCAAACATTTCTTTTTTAACCATGGATCCTAAAGAACTGATTTTTTTTCGTTTTAAAGCATGCTTGTCATAAGGTTGTATGTTTTTGTTTATTGTTGTCTTTGTCACAGTCTTGTCTCTATGTATTCTTAAATTGGACATTACAAAAAGAGGGGGAGTTGAAAGATTGAACTTCCCACAGTCAGAGATCCTCAGCAGAGGACAAGAGCAAATATCTGTTCAATGATTTTTCTTCTTTCTCCCTTTGGATGGGCCCCCAAAGGAGTGAAAAAGAGAAAGATTCAGAGCAGAAAAGGAAGATTTTACTCCACAATTGGAAGCATTTTCACTTAAGATTTGACTTTAATGGTTGGGGATGGCTAATAATGTTGATATGGTACAATGTAATTTTATTTTTGTGGTAACTGTTGTCAGTCAAATGTGAAATATTTATTGAACACAAAAAATCATGGTTAGAAGTTTGTTAAGCTTGGTTTTTACTTTGTAAATGTAAAAGTTATTCAGATAAAGTTGAATGTTATTATTGAGAATTTATTCTAGAATTTAAACTTGGGATTTTTCAAAATGAGATGTTCTTTTAATGTATGTGCTGTCAGAACTAACAACAAGTAATCATATGACACACAAGAAGTTTTTAAAGTGGTTAATCTGTGCATGGGTTTTAATAATACAAGTACAAATAGTACAAGTAAAATTTGGAAAAGGTGGAATTTCTAAATAGTGTTATATTTGACTAGGGTTGTATGAACTGTTTTTAGGAAATTGTGATCTAGAGATTAACATGTATTTAGACTCAAATTGCTAGAAAGTAATGATGAATGAATACAAAATATGTATGCATTTGGACTATAAAGAGAATTAAGTTTTTCTACCTGAATAGGTTAAGGTTGTATGATGTGCAAACTGTATGAAATTGACAAGAGAAAATTTGACCTGCCCAGGAAGCTAATAGGATTACATGCAATTAAATATAGTACCTTTCCTCTTTTTACAATAATGGTAAAGGAGGAGAAGCCAGAGGAAATAAGAGTAATTGATAAAGAAATAATAGGTGTGAATTCTAGAACAAATGGTAAATCAGAATAATATTGATGGAATTCAATCAGTTATGCAGCAATGCTTTGAGGTAAAAAGAAACTAAACTGGAGGTTCTATCCTGTTTTAAACAGAGGTTTAAAAGGAATAAGAGCAAATACTTTGAAATTCAGTTGTTTACATACTGAAAGGTTACTAAAGGACTTAAAGTTGTTTGGGAGTTGTGGAATTCAAACTAAAGTTTCTTGAAAATAATTTATTATGAAGATTTTGGTACTTGCTAAGTTTTAAATTGCAAGTGATCTCACTTGGTAAAGAGAGATAAGAGACAAGGTTGTTAAGTCATAAAAACCTAAATCAAGCTATTTTACTCTTCCTTGCAAACAGGAAGGAAAAGAGAGAAATACTTTTAATTGTTCCACTTTGATATTTAGGAACTGATAGAGCAGCACAGTACATAAGTAAGATCTTAAAGAGTTTAAAGATGAGTATATTTTAATTGTATACTTCAGAGGATTTAAGGAGATGTTCAAGCAAGTAAAAGTTGATAGAAAAGTCATGGATATTTTGTAAAATAGTTTTTGTTTTTTTGGCAGTACAGTTGTTATAAGGGTGCAAATGGTGAACCCCTGGGTTCCGGAAGGAGGCCCTTCTCAGGGATGAGAGAACTCCAAGCTTAGCTTAAAAGTATCTCTTTCAAAGAGTGTGGACATGACTCCTTGCACTCAGGCATTTAGTGAGTAAGGGGTCAGTCTGAGATCCTCTGGGCTTAGGCTATCAAGATGTGGCCAGAGTTGTATCTCTTTTGTTACAGGGGAAAGGGAATTTCCCTGTTCACAGCCTGTCTGAGTTAAGGGAAGGTTCCTTATTCACAGCTTGCCTGAGTTAAGGGGTGCAGGATCCCTGCCATCTCTGCATAATGCCCAGGTTAGTCTCAAGAAGATTGTTTTCCTCCTTATTTATCTTTCCATCATAAGAGGTTTAAAAAAATATAATAGGGTTAAGTGTTTAAATTGATCAAAAATGTTTTTTGGGGTTGTATTATAAGCAGCCTGTTTGCTAAAAGGCTTGCTTTAAGGTTTATAGTGCTTAAAAGGTTTCAAATCTTGTAATTGAAAATAGACCCTGTAATACTACATGCTTTATGATATTCCTCTAAATGTGACTTTTATGTAAATTGTTGCTAAAACATGTGCTTTAAGTATTGTTTGAATGTAAGCAAAAGCTTATTGTAAACCTGACTGTACCATCGGTTTTGTTCAATACTTAGTGGTTACCTCAGTTTACCAATTTGTACTATGAACTGAATCTTATAATGAGCACTATGCTAAAGGTACAGTGTCTCAATTCTTGGGAGTTATTGATTAGCATTTGAAGGGATACCAAATGGTATGTTTATTTTCGTGATGGTAACAGAGAGCTAAAGGAAAGTGAAGAGGTATTAAATGTCCTGAGTATGCAGATTTGTGACAGGTAAATGGAAGTTGTGTTCTGCCTTTTAAGCAGAGGGTTTGAGGGGAAGAGAAAGAGAGGAAGAGAGATGGAAGAGAACAGATATGGAGGTGAAAGACAATAAATAGATGTTCTACTCTTATAATTGGATCCTTGATCTAGGGATAATTTCTAAAATTAGTGTATATGGTGTTGGGAAAAATCGCAAATGATTCTGGAACTCTCTTGAAAAGTTATACTGAAGAGATTCCTGTATGGCTTGTCTTAGTCTTTCAGATGGCCCAGGTACAGGAGACCAGGAGACGATAGAGCCCTGATTTATATTTACTGTGGAACTACTCAATCCAGCACTCCTCTTCCTTAATTCAGGTTTGTGACTGGAGTGTGATATGTTAGTTATTGCCAAAATATGTAAGAATAACTGATTGATCAGCCTGGTAGGGATGTGAAAGGCTTGTTTGAGAGTATGGAAACTGTTTCAAGACTGCTGCTTAGCAGAATTTCTCTGAGCTGTAATGGAAAAGACTTGTCTTTAAGGAAGGAGAAGGCTTCTGAGATCCAATGATGACATATTGCAAAAGACAGAGAATGTTCTGTGATGGTTAGAGAGGCAATTCTAGGACTCAACCTGGACTGGACCTCTTCTGACCATACAGGCTACTAATGCTTGAGTGACACAAGAATGGCATGAGCCAGTGACAGCTTTGGCCTGTACATGGAGCCCCTCACTATGTGTCCCTTGGGACGTGAGGAAATGCTTTTCTATCTGCCTTCCCTTTTGGAGCAAGTTCCCATAATCAGCACTTAATGCAAGTTGTGAAATTATTGTTTCCATCTCCCCAAACAACCTATTGGGTTAATAATTAAAAATTATCAAATTGTTAGGGAACACACTTTGAGGAGTAGGTGATTAATGGAAGCCTTGTAAAAAGATATTTTTTAACAAAAACATCACATGCCAATTCTGCAAACAACTTAGGGATCGAATTTCCTAAAAGGTTCAATTCCTGTCAGAGAATAATTTTGGGGGATAAAATCTATTGGCTAAGATACCCAAATGTTAATGTTTAATATCAGTTTCTAATGTGCTAATTTTTTCCTTTTGTATCTGGTGTTCTAGTTTTTGCCCCAGTCCTAGGTTCTATCCTTCTGCCTTAGGGATGGATGCTCCCCCCTTGTGACCTGTCTATCAGTCTGGGGAAACAGTCTCTGGTCTCCAAGCCTTCAGGACCCTGGCATTCGCTGCAGAGGTGCCCCTGAAGACCCTGTGCCCACAGCTCCTCCTCTTGCTCCCCCTATCAGAGCTGGACTTATCAGAGACTCTCTAAGCATTTAGAGGAGGGGAGGGGAGACGGCATGGGACCTTGTGGGATATTGTACCCCAGAGACAGCATAGAACATTGTACCCCCATAGTGAAAAAGTTTCTCTTCTCAGACCTCTTGTACTTTTCCCTACATCCTAAATGCCCTAGTTAGATTTGTGAAGAACTGCCTAAATACCATACAGGTACTAGTTCTTCAGCGCCAGCACCAGGCGATTCCCCCTGACCCCTAGACCAAAAAAAAAAAAAAAGTGTGGAATGTGGATGGCCAAACTGACCCTTGCCCAAACCTACAGGCTATGTGTGTATGTTAGATCAGACCCCTTGCAAGCTGAAGTGTGTATCCTAGATAAGACCTTGTATACAACCCACCCAACGGGCCCCTGCGCGAGCCTATAGACCATGCCCTTAGAGTGATAACCACCTTTGCTCTAAATCTTGCTATGAACTATATAAAGGGTGTTGCGAATTTACTTAGGGGGGGAGACCACTCCTTTCAGTCTCTTCCCCCGCGTATGTACGTGTGTAGCTTAATAAAGCTCTGCTCTCTGTGTATTTTGCATCGTCTGTCTTGTTTCCTTTGGCTCACCCAAAAAAGGACCCTAATAGTATACCACCAGAGTACAGGAATGACCAAGCTGAGGCAGAAGGGCAAGGGGAAAGGGGAGTTGGTAGGTGAATGGGGATTAAATACACTTCAACTGGGAGAAGGGATTAGGAGTGGGTAGCTATGGGGAAGAGTGACTAACATCTGATCAGAGCAGGCAAGGCAAGGAGTGAATAAAGTCTGATCAGATCAAAGATTGTAGATGTGATTAACATTTGATCAGATCAAAGAATCTAGGAGTGATAAGTTTCCAGAGATACCACAAGACAAGTTCCAATCATGAATTCAGTGAATTCAAGGTAGCACCTTCTGATAACTCTAATTAACAAGACCTAGCACACTCTTCTTTGAGTCACCTAGCTGCCCTAAAGATAATAACCTCAATAGGACATCTTTTAAAATGGTTCTCACCAAAAGTCCCAAAAGAAATAATCTTGTCATTATCCCCACACTTATAACATCAAAATTCCTTGTGAGCATATTGTTTTAATTCCTTCATCCCTGCCCAACTGAACAGTTCCTTTCAATAATATCATTTTGTTTATTTTGGTTCATTAGTGTCATCTACTTCTGGTGCAGAAATTTTTAAAAGCAACATGACTATAAATTATTCTTTTAGTGAATTACCTTGGGACATGAATGGTTAAGTGATTGTTAATGGCCACACAGGCTGGACTTAAGGATCATTTCTGACTGCAATTATGTATTTCTGTGACCCAATGAATGAATATCAAATAAAAGTGTTCTTGGACAAAAGGCTTTTCAAGAGTATTAGTTAGAAAAGAGTTATATAGAGACAGTGTAATTTAAAGAGCAAATATAATGAGAGGTCCCTATCAATATTTTCTTTGAAAATAACAGAATTTTAAAATCTACTTATATGTGTAGTATCTTATATCTTGCTAATGGCAATGTGACAGAAGAGCTTGGATTTGGAGGCTCTGCCGCCAGTTAGCATGACCTCAATATCCTTGGGAAAAATACATTTTACTCTCTGTGCCTCAGTTTCTTGATCTATAAAAAGAGGGATTTGGACAGGATGATATGTAAGGTTTTCAGTTCTAAATCTATGTTACTACATTATGAAGAAATAAGGACAAGTCTTTTGCTGATGCATTTGAATTACTTATGAATAACTACTAGACCATAAAAAGAAGTCCTGAGATGAACTCCAAAGCTTACTTATTGGAAAAGCTTCTTAAAGAAAAATTTAAGGAGCTTAAAAATTTTAATCTTTAAAAATGGGTACTTGAAAATTGACAATAGCTCTAAAACCCCTGTTAGAGCTGCCCAGCAAATTGGAACTAACTTGCTTTATTTTCAGTGCCATAGGAGATAAAACTCATGGACAGGAACTAAAATGGAAACAGGAAGGGCTGGATTTGGAAGGAAAGCTTAAGCTTTTTAACAAGAGCTATCAAGTTACAAAATTGGCAGACTGAGGAAGTAGCTAAAACAGGTAATTTAATATCTGGACTTGTGATTTTATTTCCCCCCTTTCTCCCTTTAAAAAGCAAAGAATTATTGGAAGTGAACATTATTTTATATTGACTTGTTATTCCCTTGACAAATATTTAGATGAATCTCCTGCTATGAGCAAGCCACAATGTTTAGTTCTAAGGGATTTAAATGAGTAAGACTCAGTCCCCACCCCCAATTAGTTAAAAATCTCATAATACATTAATGACTCTTTGTTTTATTAAGCACTTTATGGTGCACAAAGCATTTTCATATAAATTATTCTTTTATTTATTAAGGAAAAGTCTCTGGGATTTGTTTGGCTTCCAAATAAGCAATGCAAAGGCTCAACAAAAGGTTGAGATTCTACACAATGCCCTTCTCATTGTTATTGAATCATGTTCTACTCTTCATGACTCCATTCAAGTTTTTCTTCACCAAGATACTAGAACCATTTGCCTTTTCCTTCTTTAATTCCTTTTACAGATGAGGAAACTGAGGCAGTGTTAAGTGACTTTCATAGGGTCACACAGCCAGTAAGTATATGAGGCTGGATAGGATGTCAGTTTTTCCTAATGCTAGGTCTGGAGTCTGGTGCTCTATACCTTGTGCCCTCCATTATTATTTATTCCAGAGGACTGAGATTTAAACACAATTTCTACCTTTCTGTTGAAAAAAGGTAAAATATAAGAATAGAAAGTTAATATATCCTGTCAGCCACAATCACTAGATTATATTTAATTTAATTTATTTTATTAGAAGTTACTATGAGGATTGTTTCTTGGAAAATGATTTTTTCAATAAAATGTATCCATTTAAATAGAGATGATGAAGCAAAAAGAATAGACACAAATAAAGGAGTGGGCAATTCTTTTAAAAAAAACATCAGTTTGGGTAATAGAACAAAAAAGAAATTGAAGGAATCAGAACGGGCAAAGAGAAATTATCTTTTCACAGATGATATATGTGTATATGAGTGTATATATAAAATCCCACAGATTTAACTAAAAATCTAGTTGAAACTACCAATAATTTTAGCAAAGTAGCAGGATTTAAAATAAACCCATGTAAATCATCAGCATTCACTATTTGATAAAAATTGGTGGGAAAACTGTAAAGCAATCTGGAAGAAACTGGATATAGTAAATTATCTTATAGTATTTGCCAACATAAGAACAAAATGGATACATGCTTAGGCATAAAACGAGTTATTGTAAACACATTAGAAGATCAGAGAACATATTACCTATCAGGTTTATGGATAGGAGTAGAATTTATGAATAAACAAGAGATAGAAAGCATTATGAGACAAAAAATGTATAATTTCAAATAAACTAAACTGAAAAGCTTTTTTAGTATGTTGACATGGAATCTAGAGACCCCAAACTTGTGGCTTAGTGAGATCTGATGAACCCCAAGTTTTAGAAATAGCTTGTAGGTTGGAGACCCCAAAGCTTGTGCTTGTTCCCTGTTCCTGTGAGAATCCACCCAGAAGGGAATCTCAGGCTAGCTGTTGCAAACTGAATAATGGACCCCAGGGTAAATGCTAAATACCCTTTTGTCTTGGGTAGTCTTCCCCATTGTATCTGGGACCCTTACCCAGGAGGACACACCTGGGCAGGGACCATCCTTTAGTATCTATTATGTAAGCAGCCCCTTCCCCTACACCCTAGCCTCTAGCTATGATTCCTTTCCCAAGCTGGATTGTAAAGCCCATCCTTACCAGTATAATGTCAATCATCTTCCCCAGCCCCTGGATCTTCCCAAATGGTATAAAAGTTCCCCAATTTCCTTTGTTCCTTGGAGTCGTCATCTAGTGCCGTGTCACTCCCAGGGGGATCAGGGAGCAGAGTGAAGCAGTGTTCATTTCTTAGACTCTACACAAGGCGCAACTCTGCAAAAGAGGCCAGGTAGCCCTCATCCCCCTTTTCCTTGATTAAAGAGTGATTTTATAACTATTTAATAGTTCTGTGTTTTTAAAAGTTAACAAGTAAATAAAACTAATAAGCCAAGATTAGAAGGAAAGCAGTAAATTGGGGAAAAGTCTATATAGACAATTTCTTAGGTATAGAATATAAAGATCTCAATAAAAAGAGAAATCAAATACATCTCAAATACAGAGACAACTTTGTCAAATACATTAGAATATGAGTCATTCCCTAACTGATAAATGGTCAAAATATTTGAACAGAAAATCTTTAGATGAAGAAATAAAAGCAATATATATGAAAAATTGCTCTAAATCACCATTGATTAAAGAAATACAAACCAGCCTGGAGATATCTCTCACCTATCAGACTGAAATTGATTAAAATGATAAAAGGGCAAAATGACAAATGTAGGAGAGAATATGGAATAATGGGTGCACTAGTTCACTATTGATAGAACTGTGAACTATCCAACCATTTTGAGGAGCAATCTGGAATTATACTTAAAGAGTTATAAAATTGTGTACATCTTTTGACCCAGGAATACTTCTATTTGTTTTATTTCCTAAGGAGATCAAGAATAATGAAAAAGAAAATAAATATTTAAAGCAGCTCTCTTTGTGGTGGCAAAGAACTGGAAATTGAAGTGATGCCCATCAACTGGAGAATAGCCAAACAAGTTATGGCATATGTTTGTGATGGAATACAATGGAGCCATTAGAATAGGGTAATTTTGGAAAAAAACAATGGAAAAGCCAATGTGAAATTATGAAGAGTGAAATGAGCAGAACCAAGAGAACATTATGTAGAGGTTCAGCTCATACATACAATTCTTGCATGGGTTTGAATTACCTCTGTAGAAAGACTGGAAGCTGGAAAGTAATGGGTTAACCTTATAGGATAGAAGGAATGAGACATAGAAGGATCAGAGAAAAAAGAAAAACAGAGAGCATAGTGTCATCAGGTCAGCTTCTCCTCACATGGTCAGAGAGAAACAGTCATGGAGATGAACTTCCTTTATTAAGGAAAGTAGCAATGGGAGTTGCAGAATGTCAATCAAACAGATGTCTAGACAGAAATATTAGCATAATAATGGTAATCAATTACAAGATAAAGAAACAAATACCAAGACCATGGTATAGCCCTGCCCAGACCAGAAGCTCATTTGAAAGTCCTTCTTCCTCTAGAACATTGGCACCATGGAATTCTGATGTTGATTGTATGTCTTTGGCATTACAAAGAAACTATTGAAATTGCTTTCCAGCTTTCCAGACAGCAAATCCCAGTAAAGGCTTGATTTCTAAGTTCCACAAAATTTAAGAGGCAACCAATTTAAGGATTCAAAAATCAATCATGTGAAATATTAGAAATATATCCGTAAGTCTGGTCCACAAATACTTTACTCACAAGAGTCAGGATTTGAATACATCTTTAATACCTTCATGATTTCTTATAACTAAAACCCTACACATAATATACAAAAGAAATGTTATTTAAAGAAATCTTGGGTGTGTCCACCTCCAAAGAAAGAACTTATAGAGATGATATAATTTTATACATACATATGCCTTTTTGCCAAATGATTCATTCTCTAATGAGAGTGGGGGAAAAGGGGAAGAAGTTAACTAATTATATAAGTATAACAAATTAGTTAATTAAAAACAACAACAAAACTGCATCAGGTTCCTGACAGGCTGTAGAGAGTGTATGTATAATATCAAATCATTGAATAAAATCTCTTGATTTATTCTTGTAGACAAGATGTAGTGATTTGATCCAGGTAATAATGCTGTTAGATGAATATGGGAGCTAGTTGAATGACAGGACCCAAAATGTCATCCATTAATAGTTTAATATTAGTTTCATGGAAGTTTGGAATGAAGTCCCCCAGGGATCTAATTATGAACTTCCCATTTTGCATTGACTTGGAAAAAAAGCAGAAATCATCTTAGTCTTCACCTGTTTATGAAATTATATTTATATTAATGAGATTCTATTCTGGCCAGTAATATTCCACTTATTTGGAGGAACATTGCAGTGAGACCTGCTTTTGTGTCCATGGTTCCATTCTCCCTTCTGTATACACAAAATCAAAATGCCTCGACTATGAAGGCAAATTTAGATTCTCATATGAATTCTTTTGTATTTTTGCTTCCAAGTCTTAGGGGGAGCATTTCTATTTGACTGGTAACCCTGTCTGAGAAGTCTTCCTTCACTAACATTCCCTATCCAAGTACCTTCCAACCCCAACCCTTCCCTTTTCATTTTCCTTATGTGAGGTTGCCCCCCATTATAATGTAATCTCCTTGGGGACAGGAACTGCCTTTATTTTTCTTTTCATATTTTATTACCAGAGCTTAGTCAAGGTGCCTAGAACCTAATCATCATTTTAAAATAATGTATTGATTCGCATTAATTAAAGCACCTTAACTACTTTCTTTCCATTGCATATATCATGAGTTTAAAAATAAAAGGAAAAGTTATCTGCACTGTGGAGTGGACTTGGAGTAAGAAAGACTTGATTTCAAATCTTACCTTGTACCAGCTCTCTGTGACCATTCATTAGTCCCTTGATTCTATTTCCTTCTCTATGCTTCTATATCCTCCTCTAGGAGATGAGAAGTTTGAGCTCAGCTTCCAAGATACCTTTTAGTTCTAAATCTATAATCCTATTTAAGAAAGGAATATTACATTCTTTACATTTTTAATTAAAGCTAATTCCCAGAACATAATTACTCTATCATAGAATCATCCATTTAACATTGGAGTAAGTGTGCTTTAAGCTGTCTTGAATAATGGGTAAGATTTGAAAAGAGGGTGAAGGGAGAAAACCACCAATCTTTATTGAGGTTGTGTGAAGGAAATTTACTCTTCCTGGGCTCATACACTTGACCTCATTTCCTGCAGAACATTTGACCTGGAAGCCACAAGGATAGAATTGCTGCCTGAAAAAGTCATTGATAGAGTCAAAGAGATGACAGGGCAGAGGGCAGGGGTAACACCCCCTTGACTGCCTTCCCTCTGGGTGGCACAGGCAAAAGAGAGAGCCATGGTTGGCTCTAGAGATGTGACATGTGAGAATTAGTGGACGGAGAACGGGCTTGATAAACTGAGGTGATTGCTTTCTTGAGTGTTGCTGTGGTAGGGGCCCCAAAATGGCAGCCATAGATATTTTAGCAAGTAAATGTATCCGCAAATAAACTATATATCTTTTTCCTATTTTTCTGTCTTTTCTCCTACTACTTTTGATTTAATAAAATTATAAAACTTAAGGCCAGTCTCATAATTTTAACTATTACAAGGTGGTTCTAGGTTCTCATGAAAACTTCACACTATCATATCACAAGGAGTCTTTGACTTTTTCCTGATACTTAAAAGAAGGGCTCTCTGGTTTGAGGACAGAATCTGGGATATTTTGATGGACTGCAACAACCACATTGAGATTTCAAACAGCATTTCATTTAATTGAGGCAAGATTCTCCATTTGTGCTGTTCATCACTGGTGAGTAATTGTATGTTTTTTTTTCCTACTCTTATGTAGCATAATTAATTTTTCCTACCCTTATGTAGAATAATTGGGTACAGAAGATATGTAATAGAATAATAGCCATGAGATCTAGGACTAGCGAGGATACATACTCTACCAGTAATGACCTGTGAGACTGGATAAGTAACATAACTTTTTTAACATGTTTGCTTATAGTTAAAGTGAAGGAGAGAAAAAAGAAGGGAAGGAAATTTATATTTCTTTGTGCCAGACACTCTACTAAGCACTTTATAAATATTAACTACCTGATTCTCACAACATCTGTAGGAGGTAGATGTGTTCATTATCCTCATTTTACAATTGAGGAAACTAATTCAAACAGAAATTAAGTGACTTGCCCAGGGTTACACAACTAGTATCTGAGAGCAGATTTGAATTCAGGTCTTGCTGAACTAAGCCCAGTATTTTAACCATTGTGCCACCTCTCTGTTGATCTCATTGTCTCTTCCATCATGAAATAATCTAATTCTATGATTAATGAAATTTATCTTGGTCCAATAATAGGTAAAGACATTTAATGTTCCTATTAAAAAATCTTGTTAAATGAGAACTCATTTAATATGATTTAGCTTATGTAGTCATTTTTTAAGACTAGTTTAGATTTGTTACTTAAGTAAAGAATGTGGAAAATATCTGAAAGTAAGTACATGTCATACATTACTATTTGTTGAGCTTTCTATTTCTAGAAACTGCAAAAATAGTTTAAATTTTTAAATATGAGCCCAATGCTTTTCACAGAGATCTTTTGAATCATACTCATAAAAACAAAGCATGATGAGGGAACTCAAGTATTATAAGCTTTAAAATTAATATTCAATGCCCCCAAAGTATGATATTTATAAGGATTTATTAAAACTCCGGGAAAGAGTCCCAACTCATCCTTCACCATGCTGCCTCCAGTGCCCCATACCCCATGACCATGCAAAACCCCATTTAAATACAGCTGGGGAAAACCAACAACCAATAAGAAAAAGCTTAAGGAATTATCGGTATGGTGAACAGGAATTAGTTATGATGACCACAAGTTTGGAAACATAATTCTCAATTTTTCTGATAACATAATAAGCCACGAAATTCCTGCCATGATTTTCCACCCTTCCCCCACAGGCGGAACTCTGAAACACCTCCAGATCTCCTCCAGAGCCTCAGAACTGCTCTCGTCCTATTTTTGGTCACTGCTCAATTCTTTTGAGCAACCTTCTAATAGGGAAAAGTTTTGTTTTTTGTTTTTTCTCTTCTCCCAGTTCTCCCCAGCCACACAGCTGCTTTTCAGGGAAAGGGGAAAGTGACTTTGCTTGCAAATGCCATGTTTTTGCTGATAGCAACAATTTGTTTTTGCCTGCCAATCATTATCCAATTGCCTGGGAATCTGCTTCAGCCAGTTTGGGGCCCTCCCACCTGACCCTGGTGAGGAAGCTGCATTCCGGCTTCTGACCTTACCCCCAATGCCAGTCCCTGCTGCCCAGTGCTGCTGCTGATGCCTCTGCCACTGACTCCTGCTCTGCCGCTGCCTCCCACCCCAGCAGTCCCTCTGTGATCTTGCTTGAAGGTCTATCTTTGTGGTTAGCTATCAAGGTAAAGCAGCCCCTGGCTGTCAGTGACTGAATGTCTCAGCCCCCCAAGCTACACAGAGTGTGTTTGTGTCCAGAGCTAAAAGCCAAGAGTCCGGCGCCCTGCAAGAGGGGTCACCTGGCTTTTATACCAGGACTCCAATTACCCTTAACTGTCCCCTCACTTGGAGTTCTGGGAGGCACAATGGAATTCTGCGATGCAGCTTGAACCCCTCTCGGAAACATGGATATTACAGCAAGTACAGGCATCAGAACATAGGCAAGGACAGACATTAAGGCTATCAGTCACCCTGTTTGTAGCAAGCTTCTGGGTGTTTTCAGCTTTGTAGAGACAATCCTTAGAGAATAAGTGGGTCCCTAAAGGGGAAATCTGAGGATTTTCCACTATAAGTCAAGAGATGATTGTACATAAAAACCACAATATTGTCGTGCTGTTCAATTGTGAAAGACTTAGCTATTCTGATCAATACAATGATCCATAATAATTTCAAGGGACTCATAATGAAAAATGTCCCTTTTAGAGAGAGAACTAGTGAATACTTTAATATCTATTATAATATATAACATATAATATGTAATATAATAATATAACTGTTTAATATATACTTTTTTACTTTTCTTTATTTTTAAAAAAAAAGATATTGCTAATATGAAAATATCTTTTTGCATGATTTCACATGGTACTACTTTCCTTCTCAAAGGTAGGGTAGTAGTTAGAAGTAGGGAAAGAATTTTAAGCTTAAAATTTTTTTTTAAAGTTTAAAACCAAATAAGTATAGGCAATCTAATTCACTTAGTAGATTGAAAGCCAGGCCTGGGGACTGAAGATCCTATCCTTAAATCTGGTCTCAGTCCTTTCATAGTTGTGTGAACCTGGTCAAGTCACTTAACCCTAATCAACTAGCCCTTACTATAGAGAAGCAGCTCTATATTTCTCTGGGTTCTGAGTGGCGGTTAGTGGCGTTGGATTGAATGAGAACAGTCAGACTAAATGCTTAGCTCATAATTGCTCCAACTTGCCATGGAGTCTTGAGTTTAATATATACTGGTTTCACACAAAGAGCACAGAGAAAGAATCCCAGCTGTGAAGGGGTTACAAATTGTACAAAACCCATTAAAGTCTAAAAAGTAGAGAGATAGATACAGGGTCCAAGGCCAACTTCCAACCATCAATTAATAGGAGGTTAATTCTGGGAGCAGAAATATATTTCATAGAGATTCTTACTAATTGAGTCCTGTACTCTTGATTTACAGGATTGCACTTGGTCAGATAAAGTCTTGTCTAGCTTTGTCTGTTTCCGACCTTGATTATCTAAGTAATATATTTTTTGGAGTTCTGGCTTCTTAATTATCAAGGAGAGAAATTGTTAACTCAGTAGTGGTTGGTCTGCTAAGGACTCANATATGTAATATAATAATATAACTGTTTAATATATACTTTTTTACTTTACTTTTCTTTATTTTTAAAAAAAGATATTGCTAATATGAAAATATCTTTTTGCATGATTTCACATGTAGAACTGATATACTACTTTCCTTCTCAAAGGTAGGGTAGTAGTTAGAAGCAGGGAAAGAATTTTAAGCTTAAATTTTTTTTTTTAAGTTTAAAACCAAATAAGTATAGGCAATCTAATTCACTTAGTAGATTGAAAGCCAGGCCTGGGGACTGAAGATCCTATGCTTAAATCTGGTCTCAGTCCTTTCATAGTTGTGTGAACCTGGTCAAGTCACTTAACCCTAATCAACTAGCCCTTACTATAGAGAAGCAGCTCTATATTTCTCTGGGTTCTGAGTGGCGGTTAGTGGCGTTGGATTGAATGAGAACAGTCAGACTAAATGCTTAGCTCATAATTGCTCCAACTTGCCATGGAGTCTTGAGTTTAATATATACTGGTTTCACACAAAGAGCACAGAGAAAGAATCCCAGCTGTGAAGGGGTTACAAATTGTACAAAACCCATTAAAGTCTAAAAAGTAGAGAGATAGATACAGGGTCCAAGGCCAACTTCCAACCATCAATTAATAGGAGGTTAATTCTGGGAGCAGAAATATATTTCATAGAGATTCTTACTAATTGAGTCCTGTACTCTTGATTTACAGGATTGCACTTGGTCAGATAAAGTCTTGTCTAGCTTTGTCTGTTTCCGACCTTGATTATCTAAGTAATATATTTTTTGGAGTTCTGGCTTCTTAATTATCAAGGAGAGAAATTGTTAACTCAGTAGTGGTTGGTCTGCTAAGGACTCAAAGCTTTCCAATAAGAATATTAAGAAAAGGTCGGGATCTGAAAATAAGTCAAAAGAGGAGTCTCAGATTTTTACCTTAGATGGCCCATTCTGTCTGTGTCCTGACATGCAGTGCAGAAAAAATCATACACACAGTTTTACTTTCCTATGATTCTGTAATGGGATCCAGATAAAATATCTATTACAGACTCTATTTCTCTAAATGACTTCCAATAGCCTCCTGGAGGGGTCAAGTTGTTTTTGGATTAACCTACCTGCTGGTACCAGAGCTTTTAAGGGCTCAGATGACCAGGACCAAACACAAAGACTGCCTCAGCCTGGATTGGTCACGTAGGGAATCCAGATAACAGGCCCTATCATGACCCTATTTCTCCAATCGGCCTTCCACATCTTACCACTCTTCTTCCTTTGAACTGATACTTGGTATCTATTCTAAGACAGAAGATAAGTGTTTTTTAAAAATATGTACACATATTTTTAAAAATTGTTACAAAAAGCAATCTGCCCACTGCGGCTTCTCCCTATTGATTCTAATTATGGCCTAAATATCCAAGAATCTCAAGTCTAATTTTACATGGCAATTTTTAAAATAATAGCAGTTATATAAACAATAAACACAGGAAATCTGGAGATATGAAGTCACAGTCCACCTCCACATAGTATGTAAATCACTTAACCGTTTTTAATCTTACATGTTTGTTCATTTTTTAAAATGAAGAGAAAAATTCTTGCAAGAATATATTTGTCACTATACATACATTAGGGGATATATATTTACACATATGTTAGCTGCTTGAGGAAAGTGAGGAGCTAGTTAGAAATTTGAGTTATGAAGATTATAAATATTATTAATTGCAGCATAGGCTAATATAGGTGAGGTCTTAAGGGGGCCCTAGTAAGTACAGGAAGTTATTTTCTGTGGCCAATACTCTGTGTATTTATTAGACTTATCTAATGAAAAACACCTACCAGAGCTTTGTCTTTGGGCCAGAATTCTAGGCAACTACATCTAGGAGGTTCAGTCTAGGTAAGGAGGGACTACTAAGTTTTTTTTGATAAAAGCTAAATACCTGATATTTTGAGCACAATTTTGACTTTTTTTTTTAAGGGAACAAAAATTGTACCTCCTAGGAATGGCAATAAAACAATTAACATTTATATATCACTTAAAATATGCCAGGCACTATGCCGAAACACTTTAAATTTGTTATCTTATTTGATCCCTCCACAAAACCTTAGGAAGTAGGTGCTGTCAAAGCTGGGGACCCCAGATTTGTCCCTGTTCCCCTGAGAGTACCCATCAAGAGAAGCATCAAACTCAGCCATTTCAGATTGAACAACAGACATTTTTATTATTATATTTTTTAATAAAAACCTTTACCTTGTTCCGAGAAATTCTGGGAAGATACCGGCATAGAAGCAGCAAGGCTCTAAACCTCTGTAAAGGCCTTTACCACCAATCAAAGACAAAGGGCTCTGAGGGAATGGAAACCAAATCTGACAACACAACAGAGCTGGGGGACCCTTCAGCTGAACCCAACTTAAAAGGTACATGGGGAAAAAAAAAGGCTGAATTCTTGGAATGCTCAGGTGGGAGGGGAAAGAAGGGAGTAAGAGCCCAGATCCCCTCCTCCACCTAATGTGCTGAGTTTCCAGCAGATCCTGGAATCTCTGGGTGGGCTGGGGCACTAGTCCAAAGAGTGCCTTTCTGGCACAGCTGTGTCAAACTCTATTTCTCTAAATAACACACAATAGCCTCCTGGAAGGGTCAAGGCTTTGATCACAGACAGCAGAGAGGCTGCTGGGGGAGATACCCAGAGAGGGTGAACATACCCTTCATCTTGTGCTGTCCCCCACCTTCACTAGAAGCTTTGACCTCAGGGCACTCCAAACTGTACAGATAAACCACACCCTGTCTTAATCCTATCAATACAGCAGACAAGAAGTCTTCAAAGGGCAGGGAAAGTCCAAAGCTCATCCCCCACAGACTACTGGGAAAGTAGCTGACTTCACTTCTTTAGCTTTTACTACCAGCTGGGGAAAATCTGGCCTCAGGTCCCACTAACCTAATTAATCAACAAAACAGAGAAGAAGCCCTCCCAGGGCTAAATAGCCAAACCCACAGATAAAAAAAAAAATGATCAGAGGATCAAGATTACAGCCATTTACAGGGGAGAAAGAAGGAAAAAAAAATATGAGTAAACAGAAAAAAAACACACAATTGACAGCTTCTATCCAGAAAATGAACAAAAAGCAAATGGATCAGAAGAAGATAAAGGAACACTAAGAAAAAAACATAGAAACTTAAGTGAAATGGACACAGGCTTTGGAAAAACTTAAAATTCAATTAACTGAACAACTCAAAATTCAATTAATTCAAGAACTCAAAAATTCAAATAACTCAAGAAAACAATCAACAGAGGCTGAAGACAATTGGGAAAAGGAAATACATAATCTAAAACAAGAAAATAATGTCTTAAAAGCCCAAATTGATAAGCTGAAATATGAAGTAAAGAAGGTGAAAGATGATCTAGAAAGAAAAGGAGAGCAGAAGGAGAAGGATGAGCAAAAAGCCAGGGATGAAATTCAGTCTTTAATAATTATAATTCAACAACTAGAAGCAAATGACTTCACAAGGCAGCAGGAATATATAAAACAACATTTAAAAAATGAAAAATTTGAGGAAAATATGAAACACCTCATTGACTCAACCACAGAGCTGAAAAACAGATCTTGAAGAGACAATTCAAAGTAATCAAGGATGTACAAGATTACTGTGTAGCAGCTGAATATTGGACCTATCCCTTTCCTGAGTAAAGACTTGGTTTTCCTGACTACTTAAGAAGCTCCTGGTTTTGTTTCGTTTTTTTTTTTTCCAAGTTAACAGTGCTATTATTTTATCCATATGGTACAGATGAGGAAATTGAGGCAAACCTATTAAGTGACTTGTCCCAGGTCACAGAGCATATAAGTGGCTGAAGTCAGATTTGAATTCAGGCATTCCTGAGTCCAGAACTGGTGTTTTATTCACTGCAAATCATTAATTGGGCTTCAATTGTAGATGATAAGAATTCTAGTACCTACAACAACAAAAAAAATGACATTAAAGGTGCAAATAATTTGAGAAAATCACAAGATTGAGCAATAATTTTGTAACTTGCTTATGAATACAAGCATCAATTCTTAAAATGAAATGGAAAAAAAATAGGTTTGAGAAAAAATGAATTTCCTGGAGAATATTCACCTTCTTATATATACAGTGTTATGAAGAACACAGAATTCCTTGGAAAAGCAGTCTAATTTTTCTGGTATTTGTGTGGTGGATTACTTCTTGATGCATACTAAATTATATTCAATATTACTTTAGAAATTAGTTGTTCTTTTAAAAATAATTCATCTGGAAATACCTTTCTTCCTAGAAATAAACTTGAAAACTAATATTTCTTTTACCCTTTCAGGTTTATTAGAACTAAGAGGCATAGACAAGATGGAAATTTATATATGAGATTAAAAGATAATCTTTCCCAGACTTGAAAAGAAATAAAGATATACATATAGATCGTGAAAAATAAGAAAAAACATAGAAATGGGAAGAAAGAAATTAGTCACAGAAAGAGTGAGTAATTTTTGTTTAATGATCAAGATTATGGCAATTTTAGTTAAAAAGACAAAATGGAAGACTTTGAATATTTAGGATAGTGAATATTTTGAGCCTAATTTAAAAGATAGTAGAAAGTAAATGAAGGAGACTTCTGCTTCCAGGAGCTAATAAGACAGAATAAGAAATGTCTGACCCAAACCCTCCTTCAAAGAGACACCAAAAAATAAATGTGTCAAAACTAATTCTGGAAAAACAGAACCAACAAAATATGGGGTTATGTCGTATTCTAGCCTAAGACATTAGGCTAGAGTGCAGAGACACTCTTTGGACAACCTTCCTTGAACCAGGTCATCCCAAAGAGAGAATCCTTGTTACAACTGTCTTTCTCAAACCTCCTTGGGAAAATTCTCTCCCATCAATTATCTCTGAGATCCCATTCAGATTTAAAGAAATCCAACTCACTCATCTCTCTTATCTCTCTTATATATCTATCAATACATTCTGCTAATTAACCCTATTTCCCAATGAACTCTTAATTAATAATTGAATATTTCTCTACACTTCTTTTTCCTTACCTCACTAGTTTTCATAGAGAAGCTCTTACTCCTGTTTAGTTCTTTGCTTGTTGATTTTTAGGAATAAGTTATTCTCCCTGTTACCCAGTAAAGTATATATGCATTTTAAAGGTCCTTTATCCTTATCTTCTAGGAAACAGACACCAACATATATTTTTAAAATATATTAAAGATATTTCATAATTTCAGAAATACAAATATTATGCAAGTCTTTGCACAGTATTTCTTGATCTACGTTGCTGTTGTTATATAGCCTTAGTCTTTTGCTATTGAATCTTTTTGTAATATAAATTTATTTCTTTAATTGTTATATTAAAATTCCTAGGTATGTCCCTCCCTTCTTTCCCTCCTTCATCAGAGAAGGTGTTATTTGACAAATATGTATATATGCATAAATAAATATAGTTTTACATACATATGTCTTGTTTATTTCCATTCATCAGTTCTTTCACTGGATATGCAAGTCATCATCAAACAATATTTATATTGTTAAATATAATGTTCTCTTGGTTCTGATTGTTTTACTCTTCAGAACTTTATCTAAGTCTAACCTGTTTGTCATTTCTTATGGTGCAGCAGTATTCCAACAAAATCATATGCCACAACTTCGACTTCAATGTCTTCAATGTTCAATTCTTTATTGTATCTTGTTGCTTCCCTAGGGAGCCTTGATTGAAAGTTGTTTCAAACCATACCAGCAAAAGGGTTTATTCTCCAACATACCTGAACAGTGGAAACCACTCTCTTCATGAAAACCTCTGTTGTATTTATTATTTCTTGAGGCAACTAATTTCAATTTAATTTTAAAAGAATTTTCTCCATTTCCTCATGTTTGAAGTTAAATCTTTGATATTTCTACCATTGATTCATATTCTGAATTTTTGAGCCAAAGAGAATAAGAATAAAACAAAGCAATTCCAAGTTCCTCTCAATATTTAGCACTGAAACTCCAGTATGTTGATATCCTTCAAAATGTCAAATTAGATCTTTTTTCATGAATTTTTGAGTTCATGCCTATTAAACTTTATCTTATAAGAGTGTGATTAGTATTTAATATTGGAATGGTAAACCAAGAATATATAGCAAGTCTATTCTTTTTTTTGCTTTTGTTTTTCTGAATACAATTGTCAATTCCATGCTGGTGATTCAAAAAAAGCTTCCTATTCATTCATAGAAATCTATTGTCTCCAAAGTTACCATCAATCCCTTTTTTAAAAAACTCTCATCTTCTGCCTTAGAACCAGTATGGTTCTAAGGCAGAAGAGTGGTCAGTGCTAGGCAATGGGTTAAGTCACTTGCCCAGAGTCACATAGCTAGGAAGTGTCTGAAGTTAGATTTGAACCTAGGACCTCCTGTCTCTAGGTCTGGCTCTCAATCCATTGGGCCACCCAGCTGCCCCACCATTGATCTCTTGATTAAATCTCTTTTTTTTCAATTTTTATCCTTCCTGACCTCTCTGAATTTAACACTGTCAATTATCCTTTTCTCCAAAATACTACCCGCCCTCTGGTTTTTTCATGATACTTTCTCTTTCCCTTACCTATAGGACCATTCTTTTTTAGCCTACTTTTTTTGATCTTCATTTGGGTGATAATCATAATTCCTTTTCCATTGCCCTCTTTCATCTCTCTTCATATTAACTTGCTTTATGGTCTCATCAGTTTCTCCTCTCTCATCTATTTTATTATCTTTATGAAAGTAATTCTCACTGAAGGGCATGTTAAATCAACATAGCCCAAAGACAACTCATCTTTCCTATTTTTATCAAGTACCACCATCATTCGAGTCATGTGGGCTATCACTTCTTTGTTATCCTTGTCTCTTCAATATCACTCAATCTACATAAACAATATTTTGGTATTATTTGTTGTTTCTACTATCACATCTGTAATATAAATTCCCCTTCTTTTTATTCCTATAGCTTCTGCCTTTGTACAGACCCTCAACACTTCTTGAAAAGCAACTGCAATTTCAATAACCTTTAAATTGATCTTCCTACTTCATCTCTTCCCACTTCAATCCATTATTCATATATATGCCCAAATGATTTTCCTAAAGTATAGAACTGATCATATCTTTTCTTTGCACAGTAAATTTTAGTGACTCTGTTACCTACTAGATCAAATATAAAATATGCTAGTCTTTAAAGCCTGCCATAACTGGATTCTATAAATCTTTTCATTTTTTTCATACTCCCTCCTCTTTATATACTCTAACACTCAGCTATATTGGCTTTCCTACTGTTCCTTGCATATGGTGCTATTTCTCCAAATTCTATGCTTCTTCAATGACTGTGCTAGCATGTTCTCCCTCTTTAACCCTACTTCCTTGCTTCTATGGTTTTCTTTATGATTCAGTTCAAATTCCAACTGCTGAAGGAGAGCTAAACTCCATGCCATCTAGTAACTTTCTTCTGAGATAATTTTCCATTTATATTATAAATTATCTTCCATTATCTAGATATTATTTATGCTTATATTTGATACCTTATATGTCTATAGCTATTTGTGTGGTGTATTCTCCAGGAGAATGAGTTCTTTTGTCTTTCTTTGTATTCTCAGCAGTTAGCAGAATTCCTGGCACAAATTGAGCACTAAATAAGTGGTTGTTTATTGACTTATTGACAATAGGGGCTGAAATATGAACCAAGCTTCATTGGAATCTAATAAAATGAACAGGCAGAAATGAGGAGGGTTACAAATGATTCTACCAAACATTTAAATTCTTCACAAATATTATTTAATGCCTATAAACAAATTTTATATATTTTATTTTAATGTCTTCTACATTCCTGTTACATTATTACTTTGTGTTTTCCTGCTGATTTTTATAGAATAATTAATTGCTATTTCTTCCAGTCTCATTTCACTCCTTTCTCATGTTGTATCTTATGTAGTCTTGAATATACTGGATTTATGTTTATGCACCATATTTAAAAAGTGAAAAACATGAATCAAGCAGTCAACAAGCATGTGCTTACTTTGTGCCAGGTACTATGCTAAATGATAAGGATACAAAAATAATTAGAAAAGGCAGTCACTTTGCCTAAGGACTTTACATTTTAAAGAGCAAGTAAATTTTAATAAGTAATAATTCCAGTAAGGGCTAGAAGGGAGAGAGGAAGTTGTTACCCAGGGTATGGTGGGGAAGTATAGATTGCAGTCTGGTTAGAAATGAAGAGATGCCTGGCCTGGGTACCATTTTAAAAAAGAGGTTCTGGGATGATCTGTTCAATCATGAAAACTGAATCACTATTAAACTCTTTATAGTCTCTTAAGAATGCACATTCTAAAATTTCTCATATACTGTTGCTAAAAACCTTGAAGCACAGTCTATGTAGCCCCTCATCTTGTATCTAAGGATCAGAGGATGATTGATTTAGCACTAGATGAGACCTCAGAGACCATTGCAGAATATTTTAGGCATCACACTTTAGGTATAGTTTGGGTCAGCAAACCTCAGTGGTATAATCTAACTCTGTATGTGTGCTCTATTATGAATAATGTACCCATCACTACAAAAAGAACTGATGGAGTATGAATGCAGATTGAAGCATACCATTTTGCATTTTATCTCTTTCATGAGTTTTTTTCTTGTATAAGCATTATATAGTTTCTTTTACAGCATGACAAACACGGAAATATGTATTGCATGATGTCACATGTATAACCTCTATCATATTACTCAGATTACTTGTTGTCTAGTAAAAGAGAGAGAAGAGGAAGGAAGAGAAAGAACATTTGTCACAAAATATCATAAAATGATTATTAAAAATGTCTTATTGAATGCTTAAAAAAAAGAATGAATCACCAATCTTCACATGTTTCCATTTGAAAGGAAAGAGTTCTATGTTGTTAGGAGTTTGTTTTCCTTTTCCTCCGGAATTTTGATCCTTTACCACTTCCCAAAAATTTACTCCTAAAAAATTTCTTAAGAATTACAAATTATCACATGTACTGCAGTGCCTATCTTCCCAGACCTACTTCACAAAGATAGCACAGAAATCCAGAAAAGAGGGAACATTTTATTGAATGCTCACTATAAATGAAAACTGAAGTTTTGAAAGTAGGTTGGAATGGATGAAAAAGCAAAAATCTTTTTGAATCAGAAAGAGTTGGAGTTGTAGGTGCCTCCTAACTATTCAAAATAAATGGAAAACAATTTTTCATGAGTCAAAAACTGCAGTTCTTAGCTCCCCCCCCAAAGGGTCAAGAAAATAGAACAGTTAATCAATCCCTAGAGGTTCTAACTGAAATGACATTCAGAACGTTAAGCCTGAGTATGCCATTACCTGGATTAATGTAAAGGTCAGAATGTAAGCATTTAAGTCTTTTTTGAGCAGTTAAGTGGACACAAAATCTGAAAATAACCAAAGAATTTTGTCTCTATTATAAACTTCATTGCTCCATTTGAATCAGGATAATTTAACCTGAGGTTTTCCTTAATTGATCAATTATAAAATAGATTCATCATTTATTTATGTGTCAGTTTTCTAAAAGGAATATATCTATCAAAGTTGCTGTTCAGTTGCATTTTAAAACTTTCATTATCTTATGCTGGGGGCTTGAGGGGGGATTACCAGCAGTCCAGTTCCCCTTGGGGGCAGGACAATTGAATGAAAATGGAGTGAGAAGAGCCAGAGACATGGTAGATTTGCAGTGGTTGATCTGAAGTGCCATCTGCTGATTTTAATTTTTATATCATTTTTCTCAAGATTACATCAATGTTGGCATGAATTCCATTCTCACCATACATCTTATCTTTGGAGACAACGTGTTAGGAGTGTTTGACATATCTCTTGGGCTACAGTAGTGAGAACCTACAGGCCTTTTCATGGGAGACAATTTCTTCATATTTCATTCATTCTTCTTTTATATTAAATTACTGTACCATTTCTGATCTGAAAGGGGGAAAACTTGGAGACTGTTCTGGTCTGTCTTGCAGGCACCTGTGTATGGGAATCTGAGTTAGAGATTTAAAATCCTTAACATTAACTCATTATATGCTGGTTTGTTGTGAGGTGACTTCTAAGGGTAATTTCTTTATTTTATTTCTTTATTTTTTTTTGTTTAGGGGTTTTATTTTGGGATAGTGTAACTATGGTTGTTCTTGCCATGAACCTGTATTGTTTTTCTGTGTTTCCCTGGGGCTGAATAAGGATTCTGATTGCAATAGTTTCAATACAAGCGAATGCTACTGTGAAAAGAGTCACATAGGGGAAACTGAGTGAGAATCTCCATCCTTCTGACAACCTGCTTTGCTGCTTTGTCAGAGCTGGTGATGAGCTGTGCTAAATGTCATGGGCTTTGATGGCTTCCTGCAACCTTACAAGATATTTTGTGGGAACATTATTATCACAGTCCTTGTAGGGATAGAAGACAGGTTTGGATCCTTGTTCTGACACTTACTAGCTGAACTACTGTTTATGAACCAGAGCTTTCTCAATTTTAAAATGGGAAAAACATTATTTGTATTACTTATCTCATAGGACTATTGTGAATAAAGTGATTTGTAGAACTAAAAGTGCTTATGTATCCAAACAGTTGTGAATTTATAACAATTGCATGATGACTTCATAAATATTTTGTTTCATACCTCGAAGGGAACCACTTGAAAATAATTGCATAAATAAATATGTGAGTGAACAACCATGGCCAAATATTATTTGATTTTTGTTGTTTCCAGAAACAAGATAATAATTGGAGACAAGATAAAATAAATAATTTTTGTATCCTCTAACCTTCCTATTAAGTTTAGAAATGCTCATTTTTTACTTTCTTTTGGTGAATACACCCAGGAAAGATGATGGATTTTTTTGCAACATAATAGAAGCAATTTCTCTAAGGCCTAGAAACTTTGGAATAAAACCTTTGTTGTCCCTTGACAAATTGCAGTACTTTTATGCAAATTCACAAAATGAAACCTTCAGCCAAGATATTTTAAGCTAACATGGATATAATTACCCACTAGAATAGTATTTTCTAATTTTATTGCATTCAAAAATACATATTAGCAACATATCTGGCCCAAGACATGAAGAACTATTCATTTGTAGCCCATTTGCTTTAATTTCTCTGTATATCAGATGATGGTAGCTAATAATTAAAGACTTAAATTGTTTTGCCTGAGCCCAGAAGATTCTAGAGATTGCTTCAGAATACTGTCTCTTTGTTTTCTTAGTTTGGGGCTGTTTGCTTTTATGAGATTTGTAAAACAAAATGATGAATTTAATTAATTTATTTATTTTTAAAGGGGCTAAGCCCTTCTTTTTTATAAGTTTCTTTGCCAAGGTCACACTGGTAGTAAGAAAGAAAGCAAGTAATGTTCCTTGTTCCAAACCCATTTTTGTTTCTTACAGTGGTGGGACTAGAGAGGTTCTGAGGACCTTTCTACCTCAATTTCTATGACCCAGACAAATGAAAGGAGAAAAGATGAGAGAGGGAGGGAGACAGCAACAGCAGCAGAAAAAGCTCAGGAACCTCTTAGGCTAGGGAAGTGTTGAGGGTACCAGTAGAACTGTGGACTTATTGCTGAAGAAAATTGCCAGATGATGGTGGCAGCATGAGCATTTTCCATGAGGTAAGATATTGAGTCTTTCTGTTTCTTTCTGTCTTTTTTGTTTGCTCAGGACCAGGCTGTGGTCCTGCCATTTCCAGAGGAAGATGCAGCAAAAGAGATGTGAGCAGCTCTTGCTGGGTCCCTCCATGACACATCATGCCCTGGCCTGGGATGGGAGGATGCCTTCAGGTTTCTGATCGTTTTCTTCAAAAGTTCTCCCCCCTCTTTTTTTCTTTTTTTTCTTATTATTAACAGAATTTATTTACAACTATTCTAGTCCCTCACCCACCTTACCACATCACAGAAGGCACCATCCAGGAGAAAGAAAATTTCATACAAATTATGTCTTTCATGTTTCTACCTCTCAGTTCACTATTAGGAGGTAACATGCACAACTTATTCTTCACAGAAAAGATAAATCTAAACTCTTAAGACAAAATAGCAGTAACATTTGACTTTCAATTAATTGGCCAATAAACATTTTTTAAATACCAATCATATGCTAAACACTGTGCTAAGCACTTAGATACAATAGTAAAAATAAAAGTTTTTCAGGAATTTACATTCTATTGATGAAAACAACTTAGATATCAGTAAGTATAAATAGAAAGTAATTAGGAACAGGGAACTCAAAGGAAAATAAATGCCTCATGGAGAGAAAGTAATGAGCCTAGTCTTGAAGGGATTCCAAAAATTAAAAAAAAAAAAAAAAGAAGCAGCAATGAGTGAGTTAATTTCAAGTATGGATAACATTATGTGCAAATTCATAGACAGGAGATAGAGTATATAGAGTATAGAGTTTTGTGTGAGGAATAGCAAGAAAGTGAGTTGTCTAGACCACAAACTGTGCGTAGCTGTGTAATATATCCCAGAAAAGTAGACAAGTCAGATTTTGAAAGGCATTAGATGCCCTTGAATTTATATCTGATCCCAAAAGTGATGTGGGATCTCTAGAACATTATGGAGTGGAGGGTGGTGATGACATAGTCAGACTTGGGCTTTAGGGAAATGATTTGGTATCTGTGTCAAGAATGGTGAAGAAAAGAAAAAAGATGCAAGAAAGGGATGTGGATTTAGTGACTACTGTGATAGTCCAGGGAAGAGGTAAAGAAGACTTTTGGCTGTGCATAGAGAAAAGAGAGATGGATACAGTTGACCAGTCAAAAGGTAAAAACAATTTAGATGAACTAATGTTCTGCATTACCTCTGGTATTGTGATAGAATATGATGATACTATGACCCTTCCTATGTCCATCTAGGAAGAGAATGATTAACTTCCCCATGTTATATATTATCTCGACGTGACTGGCTATGATATTATGGACTAACTCATGAAAATCCTGACAGAGAGGATAGAAGTACAGTACCATAGCTGAGAAGAAAATTGGGTGTGGTATCAGTGAACCCAACACTTCTACCATGAGATGCCTATTGATACATCTAACTTTTCTCTGAAAAACAGCAAATGATTACCCAATGGTCAGGCTATCACCATTGTTAACGAAATGTTCAAATGCCCAGAAACTGTCTTCTAATATACTTTTTTCTTTCTTTTTTTGGTATGAAGTCCTGGGGTGTTACAAAACTACTTTCAACTCAATAAGAAAGTGTCGTGTTGAATCATTAATGATCTGGACACCCTGAGGACCTGGTTGTATTACCATGTACCCAGTAATTGCTGGAAGTTAGAGAATAAAATTATATTCTTGGTCCAAGGCACTATGAAAATTAAGATCAGTGTTTCATCTCAGCACAAGTACTTTGTTTGGATTAGAGGAAACATTCTGCTCTTCCTGTTCACTTTCCAGAAGATGTATAACAGTAAGTAGGAATATGATAAATTTGAGCCTTTGTTGTTTACTTTGGGTACAGATGTTCACATTTCAACTGCACGTGCTTATAGTTCATGAAAAGGAAGGGGATGCAATGAATTTACTCCCTTTATGGTGCATACCCTTTGATCCAGCAATATCACTACTGAGTTTGTATCCCAAAGAAATAAAAAAAGAAAAGAACTGTTTGTACAAAAATATCTATATAATATGGTGGCAAAGAACTGGAAGCTGAAGGGCTGTATAAGTTGTGTTATATGATTGTAAAGGAATACTACTGTGCCATAAAAATGATTAGGATGATTTAAGAAAAACCTAGAAAGATCAACATGAACTGATGATAGTGAAGTGAGCAGAACCAGGAGAACATTGTATATAGTACCATCAATATTATATGATGAACATTTATTTTTATTTTTTAAAACCTCTTACCTTCCATCTGAGAACCAATATTAGTTCTAAGGCAAAAAAGTAGTAAGAGCTAGGCAATGAGGGCTAAATGACTATTCCAGGATCATATAGCTAGGAAGTATCTGAGGATAGATTGAACCCAGGACCTCCTATCTCTTGGCATGACTCTCTATTCACCGAGCCACCAAGCTTCCCCTATGATAAAATTTATGAATGACTTAACTATTCTAAGCAATGCAATGGTCCAAGAAAATCCTCAAAAACTTATGATGAAAAAGACAATCTGCCTTCAAAGCAAGAACTGATGGACTCTGAATGAGATCAGGATGTACTATATTTCATTTTATTTCTTCACCTTTCTTTTGTTTGTTTGAATTCTCTTTTATAAAGTGACTAATATGGGAAAATGTTTTAAACTATTACACATGTAAAATCTGTATCAGGTTGCTTGCTGTCTGGGGGGCTGATGCACAGAGAGGGAGGATAAGAATTTGGCTCAAACACAAAATAAGGTTAAAACTCATCTAGCTAAGGAAAAATAAAATATTATTTTTCTGTGGAGAGCCGTTGGATGTAGAAATGCCATTGGAGAAATAGGATCATATTTAGGGCCTGTTATCTGGATTCCTTACGTGACCAATCCAGACTGAGGCAGTCTTTGTGTTTGGTCCTGGTCACCTGAGCCCCCAAAAGCTCTGGTACCAGCAGGTAGGTTAATCCAAAATCAACTTGATCCCTCCAAGAGGCTATTAGGAGTCATTTAGAGAAACAGAGTCTGTAACAGATATTTTATCTGGATCCCATTACAAAATCATCGGCAAGTAAAACTGTGTGTATGATTTTTCTGCACTGCATGTCAGGACAGACAGAATAGGCCATCTAAGATAAAAATCTGAGGCTCCTCTTTTGACTCAGTCTTTGATCCCCACCTTTCTTAGAATTCTTGTTGGAGAGCTTTGAAGAAGCAGACCAGCATCTACTGAGTTAATGATCCCTTTCCTTGATAATTGAGAAGCCTGAATCCTAACAAATGTTACTTAGATAAGATTGCTTATTTAGATTAGAACTGGCTCCTTTAGTCTGGACTTCAGTTGGGCAAACACAGGATTTGACTGGTGAGCATCTCCATGGGGTATTTCCTCTCCCAGAATTATCCCCTACTAAGTTGGTGGTTGAAATTTGAACATTTGTCTTTGCACCTTTATTCTTTAGACTTCAGTGGATTATGTGTGATTTATTACCCCCTTACAACGGTGACTCTTTTTGTGTTCTTTGCTTTAAATCAGTATATAATAAACTCCCAAGCCCACAGAATTCGGGACAGCATGGGCTAACCACTAGTCTAGTTGTTCTCATTTTCTTTTTCCTGTCTTAGCAATCCGATGCCGTAACGCCACTCAGGACCCACAGTTTTCTCATGTAGTTTTCTATATTTTTCAAATATTCTTCTGTCTTTTATTCTTAGATAAAGGAAAAAAAAGATGAGAAATTGGTTCCTTATCTCATCTCCAAACCCCCATAACTGTACAGCTGTCATTATAACTGGCAGACCTTCTTAACCTGTGGATACTGCTATTGTAGTATCCATTCCTTACCTATGGTACCTTTAGTCATTGCACCTGTTCCTATCTTTCTCCTACAATTTAAATGGGCCATGAAGGAAAAAAAAATAGTAAAGCAAATTTAATATGTGACTTTCAACCTGTTACAGGGCTCCATATCCCAGAAAAGTCTTTGAAACCTTGATTAAATGTCACTTACTATATTTCCTCTCTCACAGAACAGTTAGGAATAATCTTAATTTTGGAAGTGTGCCTGAGAATTTTTTTCCTTTTTTCCTTCTATCATTGAATAAGAGATATCTTTAACTAAGAATGACTGTAAGACATACATTCCTAGTTATTTAAGGTAATTTGCTCTGTGTCTTAGAAATCTGTTGGTCTAGAGATGCCAAAAGGTGTCATTCCTAATAACAAGGTTAATCAGAATTGTTTATAAAAAAGAACCAGTAACTGACTTTAATACTCTCCTATGCATTTTCTTTAGGACAGACACTGAATAAATAAACCCTTCTTTAGCTAGAGGAATCATGAAAATCTTATCACTTCATTAGTTTATAATGATTTTCCAATATTATGAAACATAATGATATTATACTATACCAATGACAAGGTGAGAGATCACTTGATAACTTTAATAGTTATAAATTACATGAAAAGATTAAAAAGGACAGACAAAATTGTTTTCATCCCATCATTATTATGAAGGAAACTCTTGCTCTTAATAAAACTAAAACCTACTTTTATAGCATTAATAAAATACGAATATTATTATCCACCAAATTGGAAATTTATTTCTTACTGCTCACTTTAAATCTCCATTTGCTCTTTTTTTATCCCCCTTTTGAGAGAAAGTTTTCATCAAATAATGGAATAGGTAAAAGCAGAAATTATTGGAAAATATTGAGATATGGGAACGGGCAACTTTGTGGAGAGCTAATATCTTTTTCTAAGTCATTTGTTATTAACCTTTTTGTGTATCATTGGCCATTTGGGGAGTTTGATGAAACCTCTGGTTCACTTCTCTGAATAATATTTTAAATTCACAAAGTAATATGTGAGATTATAAAGGAAACTAGTTTTATTAAAATATGATTATCCGGAGTTCCAGGGTTAAGATGGCAGCAGAGTAAAAAGCAGCTGCTCAACCTCTCCTAACTGAAGCATAAAGGACTCCTCAAGGGGACATAAAAACAAATCCAGACGAACGAAGGGACCCCACAACAGGGCACAGCATTGAAGGTACGTGGAATTAGGGCATTTCCACTCTATAAAGGGGTGAAACAGCTCTCACTAGAGTGTGAGCTGAAGAAGCCCCATCCCCAACCTACACACCACATACAGTGCCAAGGCCAGTGCACAAGAGTTAAAGCAGGTTTGGGGCACCCATTAAGTCATTGGCAGCTCCAGGGCCTGTTCCTGAGAACAGCAAGACTTAGGACCCCAAGAGACCAAAGAACGTGCGTGGACTTTGAACACAGACCTTGAGCCCAGGCGTGGGTAAAGGCATTGTCATAGGTGTGGACAAAGATCTTGAGCGTAGGCTTGGACCTCTAGTGGGGACCCTGTGCAGACAGGAGCACAGCTGTGGAAGCAGCACCCTGAGACTGCTGAAGGAGCCTTGGGTAGAGGGGCAGACCAGGGACGACCAGGAGGCTCAACCCTGAGAACAATGAGACCTGAGACCTCAGGAGCCTAGAGAGCACAGACAGACCCTGAGTGTGAGGATAAAGCGGAGAAGACACATGGCTAACAACAATGGCAAGCAAAAATCAGAAACCCCAGAAGAGAAAGATCATTAAGAAGAAATCTGTAACACTCAACAACTTCTACACAGAGAAAATCCAGACAACAGAGCAAACAGCAGAGGAGAACAAACAAGTAATCATATCCAAATCTTCCCAAAATAATGAAAACTGGTCACAAGCTATTGAAGAGTTCAAATATGAAATGATGAGAAAGATGGAAGAGAACTGGCAATAAAATAACAGTTTAAAAGGCAGAATTTTGCAATTGGAAAGTGAGGCTCAGAAATCAAATGACCTGATAAGCAAACTGAACACCATAAATGACCAGCTGGAAGCCTTGAAGAACCAAACAGACCAGATTGAAAAGGAAAACCAAAAGATTATAGCCAAAAACCAGTCCCTAAAGGCTAGAATTAAGCAATTAGAAGCTAATGATTTTTCAAGACAGCAAGAACAAATAAAACAAAGTCAAAAGACATATAAAATAGAAGGAAACGTGAAATATCTCAATGAGAAAGTGACAGACCAAGAAAACCGGTCTAGAAGAGACAATCTGAGAATCATTGGTCTTCCTGAAAAAGCAGAAATTAATAGAAATTTGGACTCCATACTAAAAGAAATTATTCAGCAAAATTGCCCTGAAGTTCTACAACAAGAGGGCAATATAGACATTGAAAGGATCCATAGATCACCCTCTACACTAGCCCCTGAAAAGACAAAGCCCAGGAACATAATAGTCAAATTCAAGAGCTTCCAAGTAAAAGAAAAAAATCTTACAAGAAGCCAGAAAGAGACAATTCAAATATCAAGGAGCACCAATCAGGATCACACAGGATCTGGAAGCCTCCACACTAAAAGACCGCAAGGCTTGGAATATGATATTCAGAAAGGCAAGAGAACTGGGTCTTCAACCACAGATCACCTACCCATCCAAACTAACTATATACTTCCAGGGGAAAGTTTGGGCATTCAATAAGATAGAAGATTTCCAAGTATTTGCACAGAAAAGACCAGGACTAAATGGAAAGTTTGATATCCAACCACAAAAATCAAGAGAAACATTAAAAAGTAAAGAGTAACTAATCCCAATACTATACAAATTATTTGATATAATAAGCAAAGAAGGAGTCCTACCAAACTCCTGTTATGACACAAATATTGTACTGATTCCAAAGCCAGGTAGACCAAAAACAGAGAAAGAAAACTATAGACCAATCTCCCTAATGAACATAGATGCAAAAAATTTAAATAGAATATTAGCAAAGAGACTCCAGCAAGTAATCAAGAGGTTCATCCACCATGATCAGGTGGGATTTACACCAGGAATGCAAGGATAGTTCAACATTAGGAAAACCACCCACATAATTGACCATATCAACAGTCTAACAAACAAAAATCACATGATTATCTCAATAGATACTGAAAAAGCCTTTGACAAAATACAGCATCCATTCCTATTGAAAACACTGAGAAGTGTAGGAATAGAAGGACCTTTCCTAAAAATAATAAACAATATATACCTAAAACCATCAACAAGCATCATATGCAATGGGGATAAATTAGAAGCCTTTCCAATAAGATTAGGAGTGAAACAAGGATGCCCATCATCACCTCTATTATTCAACATAATACTAGAAACACTAGCACTAGCAATTAGAGAAGAAAAAGAAACTGAAGGTATCAAAATAGGTAACGAGGAGACTAAGCTATCACTCTTTGCAGATGATATGATGGTCTACTTAAACATCCTAGAGAATCAACTAAGAAGCTTGTAGAAATAATCAACAACTTTAGCAAAGTTGCAGGATACAAAATAAATGCACATAAATCATCAGCATTTCTACATATTTCCAACACATCACAACAGCAAGAGGTAGAAAGAGAAACACCATTTAAAATCACCCTAGACAATATAAAATACTTAGGAATCTATCTACCAAAATAAACACAGCAATTATATGAAAACAACTACAAAACACTTTCCAAACAAATAAAACTGTATCTAAACAATTGGAAAACCATTTATTGCTCATGGGTAGGACGAGCTAACATAATAAAAATGACCATTCTACCCAAATTAATTTACCTATTTAGTGCCATACCTATCAAGCTACCAAAAAACTTATTTACTGAATTACGAAAAACTATAACAAAGTTCATTTGGAATAACAAAAGATCAAGAATATCAAGGGAAATAATGAAAAAAAATGTGAAGAAAGGTGGCCTAGCAGTACCAGATATTAAACTATACAATAAAGCAGCAGTCATCATAACAATATGGTACTGGCTAAGAGAGAGAAGGGAGGATTAGTGGAATAGACTTGGGGTAAATGACATCAGCAAGACAGTGTATGATAAACCCAAAGAGCCCAACTTCTGGGACATGAATCCACTATTTTACAAAAACTGCTGGGAAATTTGGAAAATAATATGGGAGAGATTAGGTTTAGATCAACATCTCACATCCTACAAGAAGATAAATTCAGAATGGGTGAATGACTTGAATATAAAGAGGGAAACTATAAATAAGTTAAGTGAACACAGAATAGAATACTTGTCAGATCTCTGGGAAAGGAAAGATTTTAAAACCAAGCAAGAGTTAGAGAAAATTACAAAATGCAAATTAAATGGTTTTGATTATATTAAACTAAAAAGCTTTTGTACAAATAAAAACAATGTAGCAAAAATCAGAAGGGAAACAACATATTGGGAAAAGATCTTTAAAACAAAAAAACTCTGACAGGGGTCTAATCACACAAATATACAAGGAGTTACATCAATTGTATAAAAAATCAAGCCATTCCCCAATTGATAAATGGGCAAGAGACATGAATAGGCAATTTTCAGGTAAAGAAATCAAAGTATCAATAAGCACATTAGATAGTGTTCTAAATCTCTAATAATTAGAGAAATGCAAATCAAAACAACTCTGAGGTATCACCTCACACTTAGCAGATTGGCTAAAATGAAAGAAGGGGAGAGTAATGAATGTTGGAGGGGATATGGCAAAATTGGGACATTAATGCATTGCTGGTGGAGTTGTGAACTGATCCAACCATTTTGGCTGGCAATTTGGAACTATGCTCAAAGGGCTATAAAAGAATGCCTGCCCTTTGATCCAGCCATACCATTGTTGGGTTTGTACCCCAAAGAGATCATAGATAAACAGTCTTGTATGAAAATATTTATAGCTGAGCTTTTTGTGGTGGCAAAAAATTGGAAAAGGAGGGTATGCCCTTCAACTGGGGAATGGCTGAAGAAATTGTGGTATATTTTGGTGATGGAATACTATTGTGCTCAAAGGAATGATAAACTGGAGGAATTCCGTGTGAACTGGAAAGACCTCCGGGAACAGATGCAGAGCAAAAAGAGCAGAGCCAGAAGAACACTATACACAGACTGATATACTGTGGTAAAATCGAATGTAATAGATTTCTGTACTAGCAGCAATGCAATGACAGAGGACAGCTCTGAGGGATTTATGGTAAAGAATGCTACCCACATTCAGAGGAAGAACTGCAGGAGTGGAAACAGAAGAAAAACACCTGCTTGAATGCATGGGTTAAGGTAAACATGATTGGGGATGTAGATTCGAAACTACCACACCAATGCAACTAACAACAATTTGGAAACAGGTCTTGATCAATGACACATGTTAAAACCAGTGGAAATGTGCATCGGTCATGGGTGGGGGGAGTGTGGTGGGTGAAGGGGAACGTAGGAGCATGAATCATGTAACCATTTTAAAAATGAATATTATTAAATGTTTAAAAAATATGATTATCCAAAATGTTTTTAAGATAATTTTTTAAAACCACTAGTATTATATTACTGGCAGAAAGCCTCTTTGGTAGCTTATGATTGTCAGAGGTTATTCATGCTAATTGGGGCTAAGTTCTTTTGTTTCTAGAATACTGTGATCTCAATGGAGGGTATGTAGAGATAGACTGGGGTACTTGTAAGCAGAAGAAAAGAGACATCATGCTGAAACTGCCATTAATGCAGACACTTTAGCTCAACATAATGAGAAAAACAGTGGGTTTATATTCAGAAGACCTGGTTTCAAATCTTTAGTTACTACCTATGTGAAGTTGATAAAATTACTTTTAGCCCCTGGTTGTATATTGTTTCTTGACATATTTCTTGCTGGTAAAAAATTACATTATTTTCTTTTTGTTGCCAGCAGCATTTTTTTGCATTGGTGATGTGTAACATGAAATACAATTACATTTTTTAAATTGCCATTTTTAGCTCATTTTAGTAATCAGATATGCTGTAGCATTGTTTTCAGTTAAGATATTTGTATGTGGGAACAAGAAGGAACTAGATAAGGGACATATTTCTCAAAGATTAAAGGAATCATACTAACAATATTGGATTTAGTCAATCAAATATTCTTTGTAACAAAGTTTGCATTAGTATAAAGCACTGTTTGTAACACCTAATATTTGGGGGGGCCCTCCCAATTTCCTGGCTGGTGGTCTTTTTTGAATGTTTTGCCACTCAAATTTGTCATTTCTTAATGCCTAACATCTTGGCTGATAAAGTAGAAAGAGGACATAGAATGGGGCTGCACTTCATTCATAAGGATTTATTGGCATGTGGTAATTGTGGAAAAGTTTAATAAGATCAATAGCTTGAATTACATTTTGTTTCTATACATAATATCCAATAGCAAAATAAACTAACCTGTCTTACACTGTCTTATTGTACTATCAAGAAAGTGGTTCAATTTTCTGATATGGAGCTTGTAGACTATTCAGGTTTCAAAGGTGTACAGTAATGAGGTCAGCACAATGGCTTTATTGATCCTCAATTTGGTAGGCAACTTAATACCTCTTCTCTTCCATACTTTATTCTGGAATTTTCCAAATGCTAAGCTAGCTCTGACAATGTGTGAATCAACCTCATCATCTAAGTGTGCTTCCCTTTAAAGTATACTGCCACAGTAAGTGAAATTATCCACAGCCTTTGAAATTTCTCCATTTGCTATAACAAGTGGTTCCACGTATGGATGCTATGCTTCAGTTGAATGGACCTAGGAAGATTCTGAAAATCAGCTGGCAAGATAAGATACTAGCCACTAAAGTCTTTTCTTCAGCGATCTGCCAATCATTCATACTACTCCAGACAGCAAAATTCTTACAGGCTGGCCACATTGTTTGAATACCTAACATATATTTGTCTAAAATATTATTTTACAGAGAATTCACACAAGACAAGTACTCACACAGGTCAGAAGAAAGAATAAGAGGACACTTTGAAGGTCTCTCTGAAGAATTAGCATAGATTGTGAGAAATGAGAGACACTGCTGGTACATGACCATCTTGCATGATGTACTTGCATCAAAGAACGTGCCATGCTCTATAAATAGAGCAGAATTGTAGTAGCTCAACAGAAAAGTAAGATGTGCAAATTTAGGGACATATACTTTCCAAAAGTTGATATGAACTATTTGATCTTGACCTCTGGTCAATATTCAGAGCTCTTATTGTTTTGGTCAGTCAAAGTCAGACATGCTTTACATTGACCCAATCATGTTGTCATTTGGGCTCTCTTTAAGTGTGAAGGACAAAAGTCAAAATCAAGCAACTATCTAAGAACCATACACACACACATGCGTGCATATATGATCACACACACAAACACTGACCCATATATGGTTCTTCAATTTTGAATCCATACAGACTTACAGACAAAATTATAAAGTTGTCATATTAAAGGAAATATGATACTCCAAAGGGAATTGATGAGTAAATACTTTTTTTTTTTATAAATTAGTTATATATTAAAGTTACTACTCAGTACTTTTACCTAAATGACTCTCTGTCATTTACAGATTATTGTAGAATATTTCCCTACATTAATATCCATTTTATTGTTTATCTTCCCACTTTGGATATTTGGACTAGAGAAGAGATAGCTTATGGAATAAGGAATTGCCTTGAAGACTTTAAAGTCTTATCATATGGAAGAGGAATTCTTGTTTAGTCCACGGACCAAAGTAGGAGGAATGGTTGGAAGTGTCAGAGAATTATCTTTCTTGTTATATATAATGAAAAAATAATCTGTCAGTGACATCCTCAAAGGGAATGAACTGCCTTAGAATGTAGTGGACTTTATGCTGAAAAGTTTAAAATGCAGATTTACTGTAGATGTTAGAAGATGGGATTTTAATGTAATAAACAAACACATAAATAAAAAGAAGGGATTGATGTTCCAAAGTTTATATATAGTTATGAATAAGGCATATATAACCTGAATATATATGCATATATATATTCTTAAATTATAGGAATATCAGTGGTGAGGTGACGGTCTGAACCCCAAAGAGATCAAGGGAAAAGGAAAATGACTTGTATTTATAAAAATTATAGCAGCTCTTTTTATGGTGGCAAAGCATGGAAATTGATGACAAGCACATCATTTTAATTTCAAATACAAGGCTCCAGAAAAACATACAAAGGTAAACATGAAAGAAAATATAAAGACCTTAACAAGATTAAACTATTTACCTTTCTATAAGGGAATAACTTTTAAATATTTAGAAATCCATGTATCTGAGAAAATTTGAATTTGGGGTTCAAAATTTTATGTTAAGAATAAAAACTAAAGTTTTCTTGCCTAAAAGAAATGCTGAAAAATCAAGTATCTTCTGCTTAAATTGAATGATCTTTATAATAATTAACAAATGACAATTTTCTGAAAGTCTAATATATTATTTAATTCCATTGAGACATTCCCATTTTCTACATAAAGACTAATCAATCATTTGCTATCTTTATTAATAATAATAATAATATATATATATAATGTACCTAATAGGTCTCATTTAGCTTAGAACCTATAAAGTGGATTAATTATATATCATGAATTTCTCCAGAAAAATTATAGTAAAATGTACCATAATCATTATGCAAAATTTTAGGAACATTTTCTTAATTAATTTATTCAGATAAATTATATTTTGTACTCATACAGCCATTGGAGTTAGAGAAGGGCATATTTGACCTTCTGTATTTTTAAAATATCAATTTCAATTTAATAATAAATGTCATTTAGAAATAGCTTTATAAACCATCAATTGATTGTAATATTTTCAGCTAAAAATGGCTATTTTGTTTTCTATTCAGTCTTAATTATTTCCCTTCTATTAAATCAATTGAATGTGCATAATAAATCTTTAGAGATACTTGTTAGAATGGATATTATTACCCCTTTTCTGATATGTCTTTTCTGCTAGTCTCTACATTTATTCCCCTTTAAAAAATAGCTTTGCTTTGGAATCTAAGGTCATTATTTGGGGAATTTCAACACCCAAGTTCTTTTTGGAGCATTAAATTGCTGTATAAGCCTCAAGGCAACATTCAATTTGAAAATTTAAAGTTATGCCACATTTATGTTATCAACTTTGAGTAAAATTATAATTAACCTCCTTCAGTATTTTAAAGTTAAATCCAGCATTTTAACTACCTACTGTGTGCAAGTACTGGGAAAGATGATCAGACGTTAAATAATTATTGAGTACTTATTATACCCCAGGCACAGTATTAAGGACAGGAGACCAAAGGAAAAGCAGATACAGTCATCACTCTTAAAGGGCACACATTCTAATAATATAGATAACACATGCACATATACAAATACATACAAGATAGAAAAAAATAGGTGGAAGGTAAGGCAAGGAAGGGAAGACTAGCAGCTAAGAAGGAACCAGTAAATGTGTAGAAGATGGCACTTGAGTTAAGAAAAATAGGAAGTGAGAGATTCTTTGAACTAGAGATTGGGAGGGACGACATTCTAGGCATGGAAGGGCAACCAGTGCAAAAGCAGAGAGAGAGAAAGAATGTCAAGTGTGAGAAAGTAGAAGTAAGTCACTAGGGCTGAAACACAGACGGTACAGAGGTGTGGGAAATGTAAGAAGTCGAGAAAGGAAACTTTACAGGTTGTGAAAAGTTTTAAATGGCAAATGGAGTTTGTGTTTGATTCTAGTCATAACAAGGTGACAATGGGATTGAGTAAAGGGATAGATCACTGTCAGACTAATTCTTTAGAAAAATGGTTATGGTAACTGTGTGGAGGACATAAAGAAATAAGTAGAAACATGGTACAGTGAGACAAATAAGAAAATTTTGCAGAGGACTTCAAGTCATATGATCAAGAAGAGGGAGACCTACATTTTTTTGGTTGTTTTGATCTCTCAGATCTCTTCAAAGCAGAAATTTTGTGTGAGACAAAACAATTTTGGCCACCTCTAAAATCTAGGACACCAAGAAACCTATGTACTAATAGCAGAGAAGGTTATTCACTAATCCCCAAAAATGACATTTGTAGTCCTTTCCTTACAATCTAATTGCCACGTTGCCACAGGACTGCACAAACCATCCAAAAGACTTATAATAGAACTTTTCCCCATTTCCTCCCAGGGCATGTGGAAAACTAACTGAAGAGTGACTTTGCTGGGGTGATGCTGTGGCAGTGTTCTGTGCTGTAAAAGAGCTCAGTGAGAGACCCAAGGAAGAGAAGGAACTAGAACCAGACAGATATGTGGTTTCATGGCCCATCACAAGGCCTGAGTGAAAGAATGCTACTCTGGCTAGGGTCAGTTCTCTTTTTTCTAGAAATCACTTGGAACTCTAACTGATGCCAGTGAAACATGAATTGCCCAACATGTTTGGAGGCTGAGATGAGGATAAATCCCCTGTGAAATCACCATAAACCATTAATTAATTTTAATTGTTTTATTTTATTTTTTATAAATATAAATAAATAAAATATAATAAATAATATAAATAAATTTTATAAATATAAATAAAATAAATAATTTTATTGTTTATTAAGCACCTACTATGTGTTGGAAATTGTACAAAGCAGAGAGGATGCCAAAAGAAATGCTTGGCATTCTCTGTCCTCAAGAAACTCACAATATAATGGAGGGGAAAGAATGAAATAGTGAAAAATAAGATAACATTAAAGAGAAAAAAGACCACAATTTCCAACAATTTCAGGAGGAAGAAAACTCAGTTAAAGAAGTTGAATAGAAACAGATAAATGGATGTGTAAGATATAAAGGAATATGACCTCCTAACCAGATAAAAGAGTACCATAAATTTAGGTGTAAATATTGATTGCAAAGGACCAAAGGAAAATACACCTGATGAACACCTATGGTTGCCCAAGAGAATGTAGAAAGACAGTGGGATGTTCCTTAGTGGTTCAAAAGAGATAATAATTGTAAAAGCAAAAATTATGGCCCACATAACAAATCATTTGACAAAATAGAAAATCTTGAATTCATGCTGGCAAAGACACAAAAGACAGAATTATGGGATTGAGGAAGGATAGTAAGTTCATAATTACCAAATATTCCCTGAAATCTCTCCTATAAAATGACTACACAAAACACTAAATAGTATTCTGATTAAAAAAAAAAAGGCAAGAAGTACTCACAGTGAGTCATTTTTCTACCATAGTAGCTTAGGAAGACAGAAAGAGAGATCTACAGACACTGAGAAGGAGGAGGTCAGCCAAAAGCAGCTTGTCGTAGACATGTTTCTGACTATACAGGTCATGGAGTAGCAGCATCCAAAGACAGTAAGGGCAATAAGCAGCAGGTGAGAAAAAGATCCCAGAGTTTTCCTGTGCTGACACTGGGAATAGGATCAGATAACATTTGTTAGCTCTGTTGCCTATAACCTAATTCTGGGGCACAGTTCCGGTGTGGGAAGAAGTGTTCATGAAGGATCAGGGGCCTTGCCTGTGTAAGGACCATCATAGTGTAGACCAAGCATACAATGACCTGATATCTACTCATATTGAGCTGTGAAACAGAGGGACATGAAAGACAGAAGTTTAGTCCTCTCATTCCTCTCCAAAGATAAAGAGGGCCCAACTATAATATAAAATCAGATCAAGAAAGAGTCAAAAAACTACTGACAATAAAAAGCTATTATGGTTAGGAAATATCAAGACACAAACTTGGAAGAAGACAATTTCTGAAAAATATCTACAAAGAAATCCATAAAGCAAAAATGAATACTGGACAAACACAAAAACTCAAAGAACAGTGAGGAAAAATGAGATGGTATACCAAGAAAACTCTTGGAAATCAACTATTTTCTAAAAAATTATCAACTTTCTCAAAGATGCAATATCAAAAATAAGCCCACACAAATGATCAGAATTTCTTTAGATTACCATCAAAACCCAGCAGGACAAAAAAAGATGGAAAGAGAATTTCATTTAACATAAAGACAGGCAGTATAAAATCCTCAAGACTATACCTATAAAGACTCATTGGGAACTCTGTGAACACATTACAAAACACTCATACAAATAAAAATGGATCTAAATAATTGGTGAAATATCTGTTGCTTATGGATAAATCAAGCCAATATGATAAATAATACATTGTAAAATTAGTTATTCAATGCTCTACTACACTAATATAGAATTACTTTATAAAGCTAGAAAAAATGTTAATTATTCTGAAGGAAAAAAATATCAAGAATATCATAAGAATCAAAGGGAAAATGTGAAGAATAAGAGCCTGATAGTACAAAATTTCAATTTGTACTATCCAGTAAATAATTGTCAGAACAACTTGGAACTACAGAAGAAATATAATGATTGATTAATGGAATAGATCAAAGATACAATACAGAGAAGGACATAATTATAGTCACCTATTGTTTGATAAATCCAAAGAGCCCAGGTACTTTGGAAGAAATCACTATTTGACATGTAAAAATTACTTGGGAAACTGGAAAGTCATCTGGTAGAAACAAGGCTTACTCCAAAATCTCACCCTGTATACCAAAATAAATTCAAAATATGTACATGATTTAGACATAAAAGATGATATGAACAAATTAAGGGAGTAAAGAATAGAAATTACCTCTTAGATCTATGAATAGGGATAGAGTCATAACTAAATTAAATGTAGAGAACAACAAAGGAAATGAAATAGATGACTTTGTTTATATTAAATTTAAAGGTTTTTACATAAACAAAGTAAATGCATCCAAAAGTTGAAGGAAAAGAAACACAGAGGAAACATTTTTATAGCAAATTTCTCTGATAAAAGTTTCATTTCTCAAACATAATGGGAAATAAGCCAAAAATATAAAAATAAGAGTTGTTCCCCAGTTGATAAATGGCCAAAGGATGTGAATAGGTAATGTTCAGAATAAAAAATAAAAACTATTAAGTCATATGAAAATGTTCTAAATTATTAATAACTAGAAACAATGCAAATTAAAACAACCTAGAATTTCATATCACATCAATCTAATTTGACAGAAAAAGAAAATGAAAAATTTTGAAGGGAATGTGGAAAAAAGATGCAATCATTCTAGGGAAAAATTAGAAACTATACCCATAGGGCTATGACATTTTGCATACCTTTTGCCTCTGCAAAACTGCTTCTAAGTATATAATCCTAAGAAACTAAAGATAAAAGAGTAAGATATTAAAAATATTTATAGCATCTCTTTTTCTTCTGATAAAGAATTGGAAACTGAGGGGATTCCAATCAACTGTAGGGAATGACTGAACAAATTATAGTGTCTGATTTCAATGGACTACTGTTTTGCTATAAGAAATTATGAAGGGGGGGCAGCTGGGTAGCTCGGTGGATTGAGAGCCAGGCCTAGAGACAGGAGGTCCTAGGTTCAAATCCGGCCTCAGACACTTCCCAGCTGTGTGACCCTGGGCAAGTCACTTGACCCCCATTGCCTATCCGTACCAATCTTCCACCTATAAGTTAATACACAAAAGTTAAGGGTTTAAAATAAAAAAAAAAAAAAGAAATTATGAAGGAAGTGGTATTGGAAAAATCTTGAAAGACTTAGATGAACTGAAATAAGTTAAATTGAGCAGAAGCAGGAGAACCATAATCAGAGTAACAGCAATATGGTTGATAATTAACTATGAAGTATTTAGCAACTCTAAACAATGCATTAATCTACATAAGTTCCAAAGGACTCATTATGAAAAATGCTATCTAGCTCCAAATAGAGAAATGATGGACTCTAACAACAGATTGAAGCAATTTTTTTCTCTTTCTTTATTTTTCTCACTCCCCTCCCCAAACCCATTATGACTAATGTGGAAGTATGTTTTGCATGCCTTCATATACATAATGATGATCATATTTCTTAACTTCTCAATGAGTGGTTGGGAGCAAAAAGAGAGAGAATTTGGGATTGAAAATACACATTTTAAAACAGAATTCAAACACAAAGAATTGAAGGATGATCTTAAAGAAAAGAAGCAAAAAGCTATGATGTTAAAAGATATAAATAAGCAAGATATGCTGATCTTAAAGACAGCACACAGACAACTTAAGGGTTATCTAAGAAGAACATGACATGAATGCAACAGATAAAATAAACTTAAACGCCATACTGCAAAATATAAGTTTTATAGAACTTCTAAGAAGAAAAAATGAGTAACAAAAGATTCCAGTTTTCAAAGGAAGAATGATAAAATAAAGCAAATAAACAAACTAACCAATCCCTCTTTCCCCCAAAAAAACCCTGTGCAATAAAGTCCAAAAAATATAGTGGTTAAACTTAATGCTTCTAATAACACAAATAAATTTTGCTAAAGATCAGAAAGCCTTCAAATATAAAGGACAGGAAATCGGGAGAACACAAAACTACCAGAAATAGCATGAGGAATAATGTGTGAAAAATAAGATTAATTTGTTGTTGCTCTGTGATTTATTCATAGTTTATGATTTATATCTAGTATATTTCCAATAAGTATTTTTCAGTTTAGTGTGCTTACATAAGTGATGATTTAACATACTTATATGTTGTCAACCAAATTTAAACATATAGATATTAATCAATGTCATTGTTAATATCAAGTTAAAGGGATTCTTTCCTGTAGCAATCTTTTTAGGTCATAAGGAGCATGTTTAAAACAGTATACTATTCATGAGTGGATTTGCTTAACCACAAAAATGTCCTAACTAGAGGGCCTCCACGAATGTTGCCTGATGAGTTATGCCTGCATGATGAGAAAGGAGATCCTCCAGACCTCTGCCCTTTGACATTTTCCCCTCACCCAACTTGGGGAAATAAGCATTCCATTTCCCATCTTATGACTCCTTAGTTCAAAGATGGGCATATGGCCTTCCCCTCCTGTGAGTGGAGATGACCCTTACCTTTCCTTTCTTATGACTACCCACAAAAGCCCCCAACTTATTTTAGGAGTCCTATAATCCTTTGTCGTTTGCTTTGATTGCCCAACTATGGTATTGCTCACTGTATGATTGCCCAGCTTTTCTGATCATTGCCTCAAGGCCACCAAAGTGACCATAGGACCAACAATGAGAATTTCTGTTTTGTGTTGCTCTATCTGGATTTTCTGGGATAAAATTTTGACTGCGAAGCAAGGGGGCATCTCAGATTGAGAGGAAGATCTAAGGTTCCATTCATTAAAGGAGGCTGACTCCCTTTAATGAATGTTTTTTGACTTGACAATCTACCTCTCTTATTTTATTGTAGATTGGACAAATTTCTGGTGTTACAGATGGAACATAATTAGTAGCAAAGGAGCTTGCAGCAACCTAAAGTGATATACACTGTAATCTGAGGAATACTATTAATGGAAAAAGATGGATGTTTAATAAAAATAAGACATTTGAAGCATTCCTGGAAAGAAAAAAAAAGATATGAACAAATTATTTTCTTTTTAAGCAAGTCAGAATACTGAAATACAAGAAAGGAAAAGAAATAGATAAACCAGGGATAACAACAATAAAATAACAGTAGACAAACCATTAAGAGGTGTCTTTCTAAAAACACACAAGAATATAGTGATAGCATAAGTCAAATTGAATTAATGGTGGAGAAACAGACCTGAAACTTAATAGAATAAACCACAAAACACCTTCTCACAGATGAATCAATGTTGTTGTTTTTTGGTGTTACTTAATTACAGAACGGGAGAGTACAGAAAAAAACAGAGCGGGAAAAAGATGTTTGAGAGGAATTTGTGATTTAAACTCTTTAAGTGTTAGGCTAATAATAAAAGGAAAATTAACATTGTAGTTTCCCGGGAAGAAGGGCTTACAGGAGAATGGGTATGGTGGCAAAGAAAGAGATTGAAATGGAGGAAAGAAATAGTGAAATTTTTTTTCAGTTGTGGAAGAAGTGTCACTGATTAAAGTTTTCATGAGGGAAGAAAGATATTAATATAAATGGAAACATTAAAATGGGTATTATCTGCAAGAAAATCCTTCTACTCATCAAGCCTAAAAAGAAAGAGAAAAAGTGCTTCTGAGATAACTGATTTTCAAAAGAGTGAGAAAACATGTATCCAGGGAAGTGATCACCTAACAAATGGGGAAAATGAACACAGGGAGGACAAAGGTCAATTATAAATTACATGATCAAAAAATGAAAAGTTCTGCAAAGGAGAGTTCATTCCATGAAGCAGTATCTTCTCTGTTATCTGTAGTAGGCATTAGTATTTTAAAGAATGGAGCGCAATAGGAAAAAGGAGCTACAGGGAATATTACAAGTCAATAATGAAGAAATTTTTAAAAAGGGAAATACAAATTAGGTACATTGCGATATTTAATCCTATGAGGAAAAAAAGTAGTATTAAACAAATAGGAATAGCATCAATAAATAACAGAGAGAGGTAAATAACTTATTTTAGAAAAATAGGTACAAAAACTTCCTATTTGATGAAAATTGCTTGGAAAATTGGAAAGCACCATGGCAGGAATTGGGCTTAGACCAACAACTTTTAACAAATAACACATAACAAATAAACCTTAATATTAAAGATTATCCTATTAAAATAGAAGAGAAGCATATTCTTACAACTGTGAGTGAAATTTATTCTTAACTAAAGGAGAAAGATAATTGTAAAAAAGTAAAATTAATGATTACATGAAATAAGAATGCTTCTATAAGAGCAAACAATGCACATAGTGTAGAAAGGGAATTGATCAAATGGGAGGAGAACATTTTAGAATTCACTGAAAAAAGGTTGTTATCCATGAAACAAGAGTCAATGAACAGTGAATATATGTTATTTAATAATCACACATATTAAATAATGCGTCAAAACACCAGGAATAGAAAATTCCACTATTGAGTAGTTGTAGGAAGGTAGGTAAACTAGTGCATTATTGGTAGAGCTGTGAATTAGTACAACCCTTCTGGAAGGCAATTCAGAATTAGGCAAACAAGTGAGTTAAAATATTCATTTCCGTTGACCCAGAGATTCTCTTGCTAGGTTTTTGCCCCAGGGAAAGCATTAATAAGAAGAAAATTCACTTATATAGTAAAGTATTTATAAATACTTTTTGTGACAATGCAGAATTAAGATTAAAGTAGTAGATGTCCTTGATTGGGGAATGACTAGATATATTGTGATATGTGTGAATAATAACATATTACTCTGGTTTAAGAAATAATGAATGTGATGAATACAGAAACCCCTAGAATAATTTGTATGAAAAAATTCAGAATAAACGGAGTCAAGAAAATGGAAAGAACATCCACAAAAAAAAAAGCAAAAGTGAATGTTGTGAAATTTTAAAGATCAAGGATCAAAGAGTAGAAATGAGACTACCTTGAAGAAGTGAGATGACACAAGTTTGAACATTACAGACATTTTTAGCTATTTTGATACATTGACACTATTTTCCCCTTTTTTATTAATTAAAACATATTTATTATATGGGTTGCATCTCTGAGAGGAAGAGGGAAAGGAACACACTGAAGAAAAATATAGAAGCTTAAAAAGATATCAATTAAATTATATTAATATTTTAAAAAGAAAGCTATTGGCTTTATTAAAGTCCTGGTGAGAGGGATAACAATCTGAAGGCACTAGTGACCATATGAGTAGAACAAAGATGATTATGAGAGAATGATAAAAAGTTTTTTTTTTTTAATACAATCTGTGCTTCCTGAAACTTGCAGTCTAATTGGGAGAGGTAATACATATGCAAGAAAGAAAAAAATGCACATGCTGCTGCTGATAACAAATGTGAAGTATCAGGTCCATGAAACAAAACATTATTATATGGAAGATCAGGAACTTCATAGTGGAGGTGTCATTTGTATTGGACTTTAAAGGACAGGTTAAAATTAAAAATTGTGTGTGAGGGGGTGAGCTAGGTGCCTCAATGAATTAAGAGCCAGGCCAAGGGCAAGCCAGCAGGTCCTGGGTTCAAATTTTACCTCAGACACTTCCTAGCTTTGCGATCCTTGGCAAGTCACTTAGCACCCTATTTTGTAGCTCTTTTCACTCTTTTGCCTTGGAACCAAAACACAGTATTGATTCAAAGACAGAGAGAGGGTAATGGTTTTAAAAAAATTTAACAATCAGTGGAGAAAACAGGGAACATTCCATACTCAGGAAGCAGTATGAGCCATGCATAACACACACAGAAGGAAATGCAGCACTAATGCAATGGACCAACAAAATGTTCAGTTTTGCTGGATTGTTGAGCATGAGGAAGGTGAGAAAAGAACTGGAAAGGTAAAGTAGAACCAGCTTGTGAAGAAAAGCAAGTGCCAAAGAAGCATTATCTTATATTTTCCCAGTAAGAAAATATTAAAGATTTGTCAGCTGAAGGGTAACATAAATCTCTATGCACTAAGTGCTTAAATCTGGAAGTTGTATGAAAGATGGATTGGAGGGAAGATGGAGTGGACCTGGAAGAACCACTAGGAGGCTAATGGAATAGTCCAAGTAGCCAATAACGAAGGGAATGAGAATAGAGAAGAAAAGATAAAGATGACAATAGGTATAATTGTTGATCATTTATGATCATTAATTTGATATAAGCAGTGAGGGAGGTGGAAGCAACATAAATTAAATCAAAATTTTGGCCATGAGAGACTAAAGGAATGGTGATGTCTTTGAAGTCCTGAAGTCAGAAGCCAGAAAATGTTGGAAAAACCTAATGACCCCCCAATTAACATTGGTTGCTTGATTATTTTCCGTAGTACTAAATTAACTGGAGCTGGGAACTACAAGTGGCAGGGAGATCAGTTAGGACTATATTGAAATAATTCAACTGGTCTGAACTAAGATTGTGACTGTACAACAGATTAATATAAGAGATACAAGAAGGGAGAAATGGGAAAAGTTAATGATAGAAATTTTGGTCACATTAATTTGAGGCATTGGTAGAATATTCAGTTAAAGATAGCCTAAAAGAACCTATGGATAACTGGAAAAGTCATCCCGGCAGGAAGAACTCAAGAATAGGAAAATACATTTAAGAGTTTCAATTAAACATTTCAATAATGTTTACATTTCCGCTCTAGAATCCCTTTTACTTTTGATCTTCTGTCATTTTAGGCACAGTGCTAAAAGCTGCAATATAAAGGAAGGCCAAAGCTAGAGGTGCTCATGATCTAAAGAGAGATAACATGAAAGCAAATATATTGAAACACATTACTTACAGGATAAGTTGTTGTTAAAAGCTATCCAACATCTCCAGATAATCTGATAAGGACTGCTTAGTTGATAAGAAACTAATGGACACAGCAGACGATCTTGACTATTAACTCATATCTGCTTCTTCAAAGTGCCATTGAGTCACAAATTTATTATATACTATTTTCACACAAAGAATGCAAAGAAACCTACCGCTATGTAGAGGTTACAAATTTTACAAACAAAAACCCTTTGAGGCTTCAAAGTAGAGAGAACAGGGTCCAAGGCTGAATTCTAGCCACATGGATTTCAGCAAGCCAGTTCTGGGAATAGTAACTATATTCTATAGATATCAAAAATGAATTAAGTCTTGTACTTTTTATCGGGAGGACTGCACCTGGGTGGATGAAGTCTTGTCTAGCTCTGGCCTTGGCTGGCTAATGTTAGTGTTCAGGCCTCTTAATTTTCTTGGAGAGAAATTGTTAACTCTGTTACTGCTGGTTTCCTAAGAACTTAAAGCTTTCCAATAAGACTATAATGTTTTTTCAATAAGAAAAGGTGTGGATCTGATAAGGAGTAAAAAGAGGAGTCTCAGATTTTCATCTTTTTGGACTCTGTTTCTCTTATAGGCCTCCCACAAGTTGTAAATAACCAACAGAGAAAAGACACTATATTTTTTTACCCTCATATTTGCCCAATTACATTTAAATATAATTGTTGATATTCATTTACTTTTTCAATAATGAATTCCAAATTCTCTCCCTCCCTTCCTCCCTCTCTTCTCTCCTCATTGAGAAGGCAAGCAATTTAATATAGTTTATACATGTGGAGTCATGCAAAACATATTCCCATATTTACTATATTGTGAAGGAAACATTAAAAGCAAAAAATGAAAAACTCTAGCAAAATTAAAGTTTTTTGTTTTTTTTTTAATTTGCTTCCATCTATATTCAGATTCCATTAGAGTTTTCCCTGTCGGCAGATAGTGTTTCTCATCATAAGTTCTTTGGTTTTGTTTGGATCAATTAGATGATAACTACAGGAAGGTTAGAGAACAAAGGGTGGAGATATGTTTAAATGTTCAAGTGTGTGCACTTTTTTGTGTACAGCAGGGCTTAAGAAAAAAAAATGGTTATTAGGTATATTCATGAGGCTACATGTGTCCTAAAAGCCACAATTACAGAAACAGAACTCTATACAAATGAATGTACAACAGCCTCTAAATTGATAATATAAGGGTACATTTTCAATGTGTGCCTACTGAAGAATTATAGTTTCAATTACATTATGGGGGGAAAACATGAAAATACAAGGGCTGGAATAAAATTACAGGACAACTCTTTAATCCCCTTGCTGTAAAGCAGTACTAAAAAATCCTCCCAAATTGATGAGAGCAGTTTCTGCTTTTTAGAGATATTCAGGTATTCTGAGTTCCAAAATGTTTTTTATTTCCAGTCCAGTGTCTAATAATCTTCACTAAATAACCACCTTAGTCATTACAATGTATTTATTTATTCTTGTTCTATCTTTGAAGTAGATGGAAATAAATTGATGGCTGTCATCTCTCCAAAATCTATTACATTCTGCCCTTGGAATAGTTAGATGACCCAGTGGAAAGAATATTGGACTTAAATTTTGGGGAGCCTCATTTCAAATTCTGCTTTATACACATTCTATTGAAGCTGAGAAAGGTCAATGGGTAAATCAATTGACCTTTCTCAGCTTCAATTTTCACATTTTTAAAATGGGAATATGAATAATACCTATTTCACAGGACTGTTATGAAGAAAAAATGAGAGAAAATATGTAATATGCTTCACAAAAAAGGGCTATGTAAATGCTAACTATGATTCACCTATTATAAATAAAAAAACATTTATATAGTGCTTTATGTTTTGCAAAATACCTTACATATATTATTTCATTTTGTTTTTACAATAACCTTGTCATATAAGTATTCTTTTTTTTCCCTCTGTTTTACAAATGATTAAACTGATTTGCCCAGAGTTATACAACTATTTATTTAAGTATCTGAGGTTTGATCATTCTTGACTAGTTCTAGTCCCAATTTCCCGATGCTACTTAGTTGCTTGGTTGATATGAATGAACTAGTCAAGTTGGAATAATAATGAAAGACAATGTGTCAACAGCTTGGGTTGTACAATAGTATTCTGACCTACTGGGCAGGGGCAGAAAAAAATACAAATAAATACAAAGTAGTTAAACATAGAGTATTTGGGAATAGAGCAGTTGAAGGAAAAGCAGGTAAGGCTTCATACAGAAGACAGTTCTTGAATCATGTCTTGAAGGAAGAGAGGAATTTGACGAGGTTGAAGGAAGGAAACTTTGGATGTTCTACAGAAAACTTATGTAAAGATAAAAATAATGCTAATCCCCAGAGTGGGAAACTGTGGAGCAACTAGAATCTATAACAAAAGTAAGCATGCTCATAAAATTTAGGTGTAATCAAAATAAATGTATAATTCATGATTATTATACAGTTTTCCCTTGGAATTTTCTTTTCTAGGCTGAATAATCATATTCTCTATTGGCTTTCCTTACTTGATTTATTTTTTGCATTTTTATATCCTTTTGTGAAAGGTCTTTTATTGTAAAGCTTCTAAATGGGCTACCTACTCCATTAAGGGACTGTCAAATATTAAGCAGATATGTTTTAATTTTATAGCAAAAAGATTGAATTTGAAATGAGACCTAGGGAATCATTAGCATTGCAAAATAGGCAGAACCTGTAATGATCATAAGACTTAGATCTAGCAAAGATTTTAAAGATTATTTAGTCTATCATTTTACAGATAAATCCAATGAGGCCCTCAAAGGTAAAATACTTTATCCAAAGGAACACAGGGAGAAAGTAAAACAGTTGGGATCAAATCTAGATCTTTCTAATATGCCATGACTGATTGGCTCATTGTTTTACTTCGAATATGTTCTTAATTATAATTATTTTTTTAAACTATAGTTCTATCAATGGTTTGGCAAATGCTTAGCAACAAGCACTCCAGAATAAAAACTGTAAATACTTTACTCTGATTTATTGAAATTTTTACTATCATGTTCTTAAGTTGATGGCTCCAACACACCCCTAATTCTGTTTCTAAGTTTGTTTGTTTGTTTGTTTTTCACTTTATTATCTATTATCAATCTTTGGTCCTTTTCTGATCTCAGTGTATGTAACTAATTATTTATCCCCCTCTTCTGCCTTATTCTGAGTTTGTCCTTTACTAAAGTATTGTGTCTTCTCTTCTGACCACTTTTTTTGTTAATAGGCATGACTCAAATGCTAGCCCTCAATTTCTATATGATTACTCTTTATTGCTTTCTGTCTAGTTTAAAATACATACAATTAGAATAGATTGCATATCACAAAGTTCTGCAGCTCCTTTTAAATAGAAAATGATAAAATATTTACTAGCAACAGTTTAAATAATAGTTTTATATTTTTTCCAAATTTTATATCAGTATAATTTTAATACTCATTCTCTAACATTTTTCAATCCATGTACTCTCTCTCCATAACAACCTCCCCAATCCCCAAGAAGTCAAATAATATGATAGAAGCTGTACATATATTATTGTATATTACATATTTTCATGTTTGCCATGTTGTGGAATAAGACACATATTGCTTACATTAGAGAAAAATTCATGGAAAATATAAAATAAAGAATGGTACGTTTCAATTGGCATTTGTACTCCAACTGTTCCTTTTATGGTGGTTGATATTCTTTTTTATCATGAGTCCCCTGGAGTTGTCCTGTCTGTGACTTGTTGATGATAGTTAAATCATTCATAGATGATCATTATACATTATTATTGTTATTATGCACAATGTTCTCCTGGTTCTGCTTACTTCACTTTGTGTCATTTCATATGTCTGTTTTTTATCTTTTTGTGATCATCTTGTTTGACATTACTTATTTCACAATAGTATTCTATTATAAACATATACCACAACGTGTTTAGCCATTCCCCACTTTATATCATCATTTCATTTTCCAATACTTTGCTAACAAAATAAAAGAGCTGCTATGAATATTTTTGCACAGGTAGCTTCTTTCCCATCTCTTTGGAATTTGGTTCTTAATCTCTTTGGAATATAAACCTTGTGGTGGTATTGGTGAAAAAAAGGTATGCACATTTTTATGGCCCTTCGGACAGGGTTCCAGATTATTCTTCAGAGTGGTAGTATCAATTCACATTTCCAATAACAGCATATCAATGTCTCAATTTTTTCACATCCCCTCCAACATTTTTCATTTTCCTTTTTTGTCATGTTAACCATGTGTGAGATGGTACTCAGAGTTATTTTAATTTGCATTTCTCTTATCAATCCTGATTTGCAGCCTCTTAATATAATTAAGTGCAGTTTTAATTTCTTCATATGATAATTGCCTATTAGTATCCACTGATCATTTGCCATATAGGGAATGCTTTCTCTTCTTATAAAATTGACTCAGTTTTCTATTTTATTTTAGGAATACATATTGGAGAGATTTGCTATAAATATTTTCCCCAGTTTGTTGTTTGCTTTTTAATCTTGTTAGTATTGCTTTTGTTTATGCAAAAATTTTTAATTTAATGTAGTCAAAGTTATCTATTTTATGTCATAGTATTCTCTGTCTTTTTCTGATCTAAATTCTTCTCTTATCCAGAGGCTTGATAGGTAAACTATTTTATAGTCATCTAATTTGTTGATGCTATGGCCCTGTATTTTTAAATAATGTATGCATTTTGACTTTATATTGGTATATGGCATAAGATATTGGTCTATGCCTAATTTCTGCCATACTGTTTTCCAGCTTTCTTAGCAGTTTTTGTCAAATAGTGAGTTCTCCTTCCAAAAGCTTGGATCTTTGGATTTGTCAAACTTGGTTACTATGGTCATTTACCATTGCATGTTGAGTGCCTAATTTATTCCACTGGTCCTCCATTTTATTTCTTAATCCATACCAAATTGTTTTGATGGTTGCTGCCTTATATAGTTTGACAAGTTTGAGATATGGTACACCTAATTCACCTTTATTCATATTTTTTCATTAATTCTTGTATATTTTAGGTCTTTTGTTCTTCCACTTGAATTTTGTTATCTTTTAGTAATTCTATGAAATAATTTTGGTTAATATTAAAAAAAATTTAGATATACATAGTTTATATAATAGGTAATATGGCCTAGCAGATGGAGAACTAGCTTCAGAGTCCAAAAAAATCAGAGTTCTACCTCTGAGACATATAGGCTCTGTGACCTAGAACAAGCCACTTAACTTCTCCAAAATTCCAGAAAAATTCCAAGACTAAAAATTGCAGAAAATTATATATGTGCATTGGTTGATAGAACTGGGTCTCTAAATGTTGATTACACAAAAGAAATTACTGCTTTGGTATTCTTCACCCCAACCTTCCCAAAACCACTGAAAAGATAATAAAGGATTTCTGATTTCCTATCAATTAATTATTTTTCTTTTCTAATTTGTTTTATTTTAAATAATATTTTATTTTCCCCAATTATTCATGAAAACAATTTTAATATTATTTTTTAATTTGAGTTCCACATTCTTTCCTTCCATCCTTCCCCCAACAAAGTAAATCATCTGATATGTATTTTGCATGTGCAATCATGTAAAATATTTTTCCATAGTAAGTATTTATGTAAGAAAGTTCAAATAAAAAAATGAAGAAAGGAAAATGTAGTATGTTTCCATCTGCAATTAGGTTATCATTTCTTTCTCTGGAGGCAAATGGCATTTTTTAACATGAGTCCTTTGAGATTGTCTTGGATCATCTTATTGCTGTGAATATCTAAGTCATTCACTGTTGTTCATTACACAATATTGTTATTGCTGTGTATATCATTCTCCTGGTTCTGCTCACTTCACTCTACATTAGTTCATGTAAGTCTTTCCAGGTTTTTCTGAAACCGTCAAATGATAACCTTTATCCTGTTTGAGCCATAAAACATTTGAGGTAGGTCATGCAAGTATGATAATCCTCACTTTATAGCTGAGGAAACTGAGGATCAGAGAAGTTAAATCACTTGTCCAAGGAGCTTTCAACAGATAAATCTTCTGACTTGAAGATGAGTGTTCTATGAGGGGTAGTTAGGGCCCTGGACTTGGAGTTAGGAAGATCTAATTTCTCTCCCCCTTACCCCAATGCGCATTTCCACTGGGTTTAACATGTGTCATTGATCAAGACCTAATTCTATATTATTGATAGTTGCACTGAGGTGGTCATTTAGAGTCTACATCCCCAATCATGTCCGCATCAACCCATGTGTTCAAGCAGTTGCTTTTCTTCTGTATTTCCACTCCTGTAGTTCTTCCTCTGAATGTGGGTAGCATTCTTTTCCAGAAATCCCTCAGAATTGTCCTGGATCATTGCATTGCTGCTAGTAGAGAAGTCCATTACATTTGATTTTACTACATTCTATCCATCTCTGTGTACAGTGTTCTCCTGGTTCTGCTCTTTTCACTCTGCATCAATTCCTGGAGGTCATTCCAGTTCACATGGAATTCCTCTGGTTTGTTATTCCTTTGGGCACAATAGTATTCCATTACCAACAGATACCAGTTTGTTCAGCTATCCCCCAATTAAAGGGCATTCCCTCGTTTTCCAGTTTTTTACCACTACAAAGAGTGTGGCTATAAATATTTTATTTTTAATGACAGATTTTTACATAACTTTCCCAAAGTTATATGATTCTTACTGTTTCCCTACTTTCTTCCTGCCCCCACCTGAAGTTAACAAGCAATTCAGTCTGGGTTATACACATATTATCAGGCAAAACATATTTCTATATTATTCATTTCTACAAGTTAGTAATCTTATAAAAATCAAAACTCCAAATCATATTCCCAAATAAATGAGTGATAAATCATATGTTTTCAACCGCATCTATAGTACAATAGTTCTTTCTCTGGAGGTGGATAGCATTCTTTTTCATAAGTCCTCAGAATTGTCCTGGATTATTGTACTGCTGTTAGTAACAAAGTCTATCACATTTGATCATCCTGCAATATTTCAGTTATTGCTTATTTCACTTCACATCAGTTCACATAGGTCTTTCCAGTTCTTTCTGAAATCATCCTATTCATCATTACTTATAGCACAATAGTATTCCATCATCATCATATACATTTGTTTAGTCATTTCACAGCATAGGGATATCCCTTTCATTTCCAATTCTTTGCCACCACAAAATACATAGCTATAAATATTTTTGTACAAACAGATCCTTTCCCATTTGTTTTATCTCTTTGGGATACAGACTTAGTAGTCGTATTACTGTATCAAAAGGTATGCATTCTTTTATAGTCCTTTGGGCATACTTCCAAATTTCCCTATCAATGAAATTTCAATGACATTTTATGTTTTGATTTATGATCACGTTTTGGCATCACAAAATATTTTCTATTTTTCATACTGTCAGCTTACTGTCAGTTCTAACCTGTGGTGAAGGAAGAATACCAGAATGTGATGTGGACTCTTTAGCCCTGCCCCTCTGATATTTGGGGCATATTAAATGTAGTATCAGAATGAGAAATCCATAAATCATTGATGTTTATTGAAGGTAAACCAATAAGTGTATTCTGTGGGAAGCCAATAAGAGAAGAAGATATAAATCTGAGACTCCTCTTTTGACCCCTTTTGTGATCCCTGTGATTTCTTCTTGAAAAATATTATGGCCTTACTGAAAAGCTTTAAGTTCCTATCAAACCTGAATTTAAAGGGTTAATACTGTTAACACAGCAAGGAATGCCAAGTTGGGGAGTATCTTGGCCTTAGCTATAACAGGCAGCAGCATTCCTTGCTGTGTTAACAGTATTAACCCTTTAAATTCAGGTTTGATAGGAACTTAAAGCTTTTCAGTAAGGCAGTTCGACCCTGAGAGGGATACTCCCCAACTTGGCTTTCTGATAAGAACCCAGTCAAAATTCAGCCTTGGCCTTAGTCTATTCTGAAGCCAATGTTTCGTGTTTTGATGTGACATAACTTGTAACTTCTGCACATCTGCAAAGTTTCAGGGGGGGTTCTTTTGTGTGAAATGAGTCTTGAAACATATATAATAAACTCCATGCTCCTGGAGCTAGAGCTGGAAGCATGAAGTAAAAGACATTTCCCTTGTCCAGTCCTTATTTCCTTATCAACTAAATTGTCATCAGATTATCAGAGATGATAAAGAGATCTCCATAGTATTCTCTTTTGATATCATTAGAGATGAATTCTAGAAAGTTTCTCACAATAGCAGAATAGTTTTATAGTTCAACAGTGAAAACAGTCATTAATGATAATCTCATAGCAACCTCATAAAGTACTTAAGTTCTTTACCATAGATTATAATGTCCTTTAACTAATAGGATTTGGGCCATAATACACTGTTGCCTACCTACACTAAAGGAAACCTACAGTGGAAAATAACATGTCCTTTAAATTGAAAACCTATATTTGTAATATTTCCCAAAGGCATCACTTCACTTAATTGCTTCTACTTCCTTCAGCAATAGAAGTCTTCATTTTTTTATATTTCCTTATTATCTGGAAATAATTGGCCCAATCTTTCCCCATGCGAAATTTTCACTGAATAACCCTCTAAAGGAATGTTGTGATTTATCCTGAAATTGGCATATTGATATAGAAAACATGGATGTTTTTCCCCAAAAAATAGTTTGGAAACCTTGTTCCTTTATTATTGATGACTCTTATCTTGACTCTCCATATTTAAAGATTTTACCTAATTTTAAAGGCATGGGGAGCTATTAATAGGATAGTATATGCAAGCATATAATTTATCAAAAGCTCTTTTTAATAATAAACACATTATGTGAAATGAATAATGGAGCTACTTTCACATTAATACTTTCCTTTTATATGCCTGATAGAGTAAAACCTTGAAGTAATTACTTAAATTCATGGTAGGTGTTAGGCCAGTTTTTTATATCATGTCCCATCTCTTTCATCTCCTAAAAATATAATGTTATCTACAGGTTAAAATTTTGGATTTCCATTCAAGCACATTTAATAGTTTATATCTATCAGAAATCTTCTTTTTTGCTAGCATGTATCTTTTGTAGTTCTTTCCTAATCTTTAGTGGATTAATGAACTGCATTCACCCATGGCAGAAATGGTATATGCTTCATTGTAGTAAGTTAGATAAAGAAAAATCAATTCTTTCCAGACAGTGGCAATATTACTTAGTTAATAAGAGTTGTAAAAAATAGTAACTAAGTTATAGGGAAAGAGAGTATTCCCACTGTACATTTTACAAGGACATCTCATTGGCTTGGTCTGGTTCTGTGGGCAAAAAAAAGTATATATATATACATATATATATATAATGCCAATATATGAAATGTTTGATCTAAAAAACAGTATAAAACAATGTTATCCTTGCACACACAAATGTACATACATACACACATAGTCTCCGAGAATAAGATGAATGATTTCTCCAAACCATTAGTAAATTTTTTAAGTTCTTTCCTGACACTTATTAGCAGTATACTTATCAAATATTTGTTCATTCTTTAAATATGAATATAGTTGAAAAATAAAATGATGCCATATCTTCTTTTCCATAAAGTAGGAACAATATAACTGTAAATATGGAAGAATGTTGAGCTGATCTCTTTTATGAATAGAATAGGATTTGCACCAGTAATTAAGGTAATGAATACGTATTTATGTCTTAGACACCTGTATTATATTGATCTCTATACTAACTTCTCACATCCTCATCTGTGTCCTAGTTTTTGGACAAATGCTTTTTTAGCCCTGATCATGTTGCTCTAATCTACTTAGGCCAGACTCAGTGTGGTGAGAAATAATGAAAGAAATAATCGCAGAGAAACTTTGGGTAAGTTATATGAAATGTTGATCATTTCTGGACAATACACGGGTGGGACTTGAGACAATTGTCAGAAATTTGATGATAGATTCTGGCATCACCTGCCTTCTCTTTCTTAGTACCCAGCTATATGCTTTGTTGTTCTTCTTAGTCTCATGTATCATCAATGCCTTCTAGTATATGTTGTTTTTTCCCCTCCTATGTAAAGAATGGAAACTTCTTCAAATGACTCCATTTATAATGTGACATTAGCATAATTTTAGGTACTCTACTGATATGAATATCCTGAAACTACACAGTCCATGCTGCTCATTTCAGGGAAAATCAGAGGAAAAGAAAAACTAGGTCAACCCAGGATTATATTACTTTGGTTGGACTATGGAATACTGCTTAAGAATTCAGAATCTTCTCCATGCTATGATGAGATATCAGAGTAGAACCTTACTCTATAAATACATATGATAACTAGAACTTTAGACATAGGCCATGCTGTGAGCATCTTCCACAGAAGATTATAGGAAACAAGCAAAGGAATCATACAAAATGAGAAGGCAAGAATAGTTTGTGATGTGCATATATTTAAAAAATAGCAACATCTTCGAGATGACAGATATGAAGTCATAATACATTTAAATGCATTTGTCCTTGTATATATGCCTATGTATATAAATATATGCTCATATACCCATCTATTTATGCCTGTTTATATTCTTGATTGTATACGTAAATATATACATGTATGCATACACAAAATTTTGTGACATTATGGTTCTGAAAAGCAAGTAAAGTTGAATAATATTGTTTTCTTTTTTAATATTTCAGGCACTGAAACCTATGAGTTCTTTCTAGGCATAGACATTTTATTTTCTTCAGTGTTTTTAAAGGGTTGATCTTCATTTGACTAGTACATGACTATTACTGTTACTATTGACTATAGTAACAATTTATTGATTGGTCATCTTTATCATGTAAATTATTCATGTTGAACATCCAATTTTACAAAATTTTCAACACATTCTTCTCTCCATTCAATCACATTCTACAAGAATGTAAGTTCTACAAAATATACAAAAAAATGTCAGTAGAATAAGAAACTTTCAAAGAGCACTTTCTATTCTTGGTGCACCATCTTAAATAACAGTTTTTGAGATGGATTCAGGAAGTACTTAAAGATGCAGTTTCCATGACAGAAAAGAAAACCATTTCAGCAAAACCTGTTCCTAGTACAAAGTTAGGAGAAGAGCTAGTAATTAAATTTTTCTAGCTGAACAAATTAAGTGGTCTTGTATCACTTCTATCACTTCTACCACACTAAAGGGTAGACTATTTACGTATCCAATTCTGGAATAACCAAAGGGAAACATTCTCATTATTTCCACTTAAATCAATTGATTGGAGGAATATGCTACACATGAAAATTTAATTTTTATAATTCCTAAAGACACATGGGGAAAAATGAAGTTAATTGCAAGTATTTTTCTCAATTTATCAACTTTCCTTTAATTTTTAAAGAATTTCTCTTGAATAGCTAAACAATTTACTAATGCTTCCTTTAGGTTTTTTTTCAAAACCATAATAGGCTCACACAGTTCAGAATTGGAAAGTGCTTCTTAGGTCATTTCACTTAAACTCTACCAGAATGAGAATTTGCTCCATAACTTAACTAGCAAGTGATCATCCTATCTGCTTGAGGCATTTTCCAACCATCTCTAAGAAATTTCTCACATGCTCATTAATTGCTTTTTGATACCAAATAAACTCCTCTTCTGATTTGTCATGAAATTATGGATATGATCCTGGGTTCTCACAGGCTCTATCAATGCAATGAAAACTGTGGCAGCAATATTAATGTTAGAACTCCTTGAGGCTACTTTCACACCCAATACTTATCTCAGTGAAATGGATGCTCAGAAGAGAGTGACTACTACTGTCCCTTCAGGGTTCAAGAAATAATATAGAGGGTTACTTTTTTATACTTTTCTCACAAACTCCCACATTACTGATTATTAGCGAGATTTAATTACCTTATATAAAGGGTATGTATGAGGATAATTAGGAAGGACAGTTTTTACAGAGTAGCACCCTAAACTGGGGGTACACTCATTATTTGCACACATGAGTTGCCTGGGGAGAGTTGGCTCAATATGAAAGCAGAAAGATAGCTCATTCCATATGTTGAGAAGCTGGTGAATGAGTTCACACTTAGAAAATCTATTTGGTCAAAAGATAAACATTATGTTCTGGTTACTGGAAATCCTTTCCTCCTTCTGCAAAATAACTATGAAAGTTATACTTCGTAGGTATAAATTCCTTTGGAATTTGAGAGTCAGTGATTTTATAGAATCCTGAAGCTTTTTTTCCTCATTGTATACAGTTTGTCTTCAGTATGTCTCTCAGTTCCTGAAAAAAAAAAAAGGCTGAAATCAACCAATGCTGATCCGGAATGCTGTTATTTATTCTTAAGGACATTATTGTTAACACATTGACTATGTTAGGATATCTGGTCTTCCTACCTATAAACTTTTACACAGATAGACACTTGCTCAAAGTGAGGAGTATGAAAAGAAGGGAAAAGAAGGGACAAGAGATAGGAAAGGAAGTAGATCAGAAAGGAAGTTGGAAAGGAAAGGGAGAAATTAAGGGATGAAATATTGAAGAGGAAGAAAATAAAGAAGAGAGGAAAATTGTTTGTAAGTTGCATTTCTGAAAATATGTAACCCAAGAAACATAAATTGTTCTTCTACAAATAACCAAAAAAAGATATATTTTACAGTATTTGCCTTTGTAGAATTTCCCTTTAGCTAATATTTTCCTCTCCTTTCAAAAAGATTCAAATTCCTTATAATTATTTTTTTTTTCTTTTCTGATTAAGAGTTTATGCAAAGGAGTTTATGACTGATTCAATTTATATGTCTGGGCCTTGGTATTAAATGGGTGAAGACTTTGGAAGATTAGTCCACAGATTCATAAAATTTTCAAAGTATAGGGGCAGCTGGGTAGCTCAGTAGATTGAGAGCCAGGCCTAGAGACTGGAGGTCCTAGGTTCAAATCCGGCCTCAGACACTTCCCAGCTGTGTGACCCTGGGCAAGTCACTTGACCCCCATTGCCTACCCTTACCAATCTTCCACCTATAAGTCAATACACAGAAGTTAAGGGTTTAAAATTAAAAAAAAAAAAAATTTTTCAAAGTATAATAAAGTACAGTAAAATAGTTATCAAATTAGACTTAATGCTATATCTAAACGTTTAGTGTATAATTCCTTTATCTTGTGGCACATTCTATTCAAATATTTTATCATAGGTATTATTCTCATTCAAATATTTTAAAATTATCAGAGCTTCAGTAACACATATGTATATGCCCTGTATTAATTAGGAATTTTGTACCTTTGAATTATGTTCCTCAGAATTCCTTTCTGTATTACCCAGCATCCTTTTCCTTTCATTTAAGTGCCTGCTTACCTTGTTTGTTTATAAGTTCTGTAACTCCTCCCTTTCTCTCTCTTCTCTCACAACCAGACTGGGTTAGCTAGGTTTTTTGTTTTTTTTACTTTTGTTATTATTAATAAACTTTATAAAATACAATAGTTATTGTGCATTAATTTTAATCTTTACAATACTGTCTTTAATGGTATATTTTTACCAATATTGCCTTTTGTTTTATCTTATTTTGACATTTGTATGTTTTTTATTACTAAATTATTGGCATCTATTTAATTTAACTATAAAGATTCCAGAATGGATTCAAGTACTTGTTAGTTTGTAATTAGTAATATTAACTCCTTGTTATTCTAGATATTCAATCTATTGATTATGAAATAGTTCCATTTTACTGTTCCAAAAATTTTACCACCAAGATTAGTTGCAGTATGGAGTATTGCTTCACCCTCTCCACCCTATAAATACAATAAGTTTTTCCTTAATCTGTGTTTTATTTGGAGAATTTCATTGATCCTTTCCTTTTCAGGAAAAATAGGGGGGAAATTATGTAGCATAATTTTGTCTTTTAAAACCCATTCATTTTCTATTTCTTTTTGGGTTTGAAGAGAGATACTTCATAAAACAAGACCAGACACCCCAAAGTTCAATTACTTGAACTAATATATATTTATTAATTTATCAATTAACAAATGTAGTTAGCAAGGCATACTTTTTTAGTGAAAGCTGTGCTGGACTGAAGTTACAAGATAGTTTATATAGAGTGCAAGATATAAAGCAAACAATGTCCATTAATGAGACATAACCTTGATGACCAGGTGCAAAATAATTGAAGCAAGCAAGCCTCATTGTCTAGAAGCAGATGTGTCATTAGCGTGGGGTATAGGACATTCCATTGTATATCTTATCCTATACTGGCTTCCTTGTATTAAGGGAATCACTTTCTCATGGGGACTGACCAGATTGTTTTTAGTTCTGAGCTGCCTGACCTTCACAGGAAAGCTCATTCCTGATTTTTGCTTTCTCTGGGGAGAAGCAGGTTTTCCAATCAATGTCTGAGTTTACCTCACTTCAGGTTCTTTCTAGTATAACCAAAGTAAAAAATGGGTTTCAACCTAAATTATCTAGAAAATTGTCTCCTAGTCTACTTTACACGGAATATAGATCATTTCTTTGTCTATGTCTTTAGCTAAGAAAAATGAAACAGACCTAGAAAATTTTCTCATCTGTTCCAAGAGTTCCCAAAATATTATGTAAACCTGCAATTTGGTTATGAACACAGTAGAAGATTTCCACTGCTAGATTTTGATCCAGGTTTGAACAGCAGGGTTTTTAAATTAAATTAAATTTAATAATTATTTTAAAACCCTTCCCTTCCCTCTGGCAGAAGAGTGGTAAGGGCTAAGCAATGGTGGTTAAGTGACTTGCCCAAGGTCACACAGCTGGGAAGTGTCTGAGGCCAGATTTGAATCTAAGACCTCCTGTCTCTAGGCCTGGGTTTCAATCCACAGAGCCACCCAGCTGCCCCTGAATAGCAGAGTTTTTTAAAACTATTTTTTATCAAATGTTTTAAAAATATTCTGAAATTCACCTTATTTTTAAAAAGAGCACTCAAATAGAACTCAAATTTTTCCAAAATGTACTTTTCTTTGAAGTTGCCTAAAATATGAAAGAGATCTAAAACATTTTTGAGATTCCTTATGTTTTAATAATCATAGACACCAATATATTCTATGAAAAATAATGTAGAGCTCAATGCTATTAGCTGTCATCATAGACTGATATTCATTTAAATTAAAAAATTTTCCTCATTACATTTTTTTTTATTTTAAACCCTTAACTTCTGTGTATTGACTTTTAGGTGGAAGAGTGGTAAGGGTAGGCAATGGGGGTCAAGTGACTTGCCCTGGGTCACACAGTTGGGAAGTGTCTGAGGTCAGATTTGAACCTAGGACCTCCTGTCTCTAGGCCTGGCTTTCAATCCACTGAGCTACCCAGCTGCCCCCCTCATTACATATTAAAAAAACCCATTTTAATATTTTTTCCCAATTGAATTCCAAATTGACTCTTTCTCTCCTGCAATTCCTCCTTCTTACTCTTCCTATTGTAAGGGGAAAAGGATTTTTTGGGGGTTCAATATAATAAAAGATGGTCACCAGAGGATTGAACTATTATCAATCCTCAATTAAGAATAATCTCAAGTCAAAATTGACTTTTATGGAAGTTTTATTTACAATTAAGAAGAGAGAAAAGGAAATAAGGAGATAAGAATATAACCCAGTAGGTATTTTACTACGATCCTCTAACTAATGCAGGTAGATCTTAATTAACCCTCAGCCTAGAGTCAGAGGGCCAGAGGCCCTCTATTAAGGAACTTCCTTAAGAGAAGTTCAGGAAGATTCAGTCAGTCTTTAAACTCACCACCTCCATGAACCAGAAGAGGTCCTTTGCCAGAAGCTCTCTTCCACTGAAGACCTCTCACTCACTCAACTCCCTCTTGTTAAAGGAGTCACTTATGCTTCACTTCCTGTGCCTTCTTCCTAATTTGCATGTCCAATCAAAATAGATGAATCTCATAGTACTGTCTAGGTGTGGCAGTCAGTTGATTCTTATTCCTCACCCACTCTAGCACAAGTGGGTTATGGACCTCCCAGAATTAGAGGTATTCTCAAATTGGTGATTAAATCTAAAGATGGGCAGTAAAGACTTAATCTAATTATCACACTATTTCCCTGAGTTGGTAAACAATCTGACAAAGATTTTACATGTACAATCATGCAAAACATTTTTCCATGAGTTATTTTATTTATTTATATTTATATATATTTATACATATATAATATATAACTATTCCATAGTTATTTTGTGAAAGAAAATGAAGACGAAGAGGAAGAAAAAGTAAAGAAAGAAATGTCAACTTGAAAAAAACACAGAACCACTAACATGGTCAGAAAACCCAAATCTTTAATCAGGTAAGAGATAAGTTCTTAATATTTGGCCATCACACAGAGTCAAGCTCTTAAAAACCCCAAAAAGCCAAGGCTCTGGGACTCTGGGAACAGTGTCTCTGAGAGAATGCACTGCCAAAGATGATTCTCAAGAGTAACAGAACTTGGGGGGGGGGGTCTTATATACCTTCTGGGGAAGTAAGGTAGGGAAGTAAGTTTGATTGGTTCTAATTAGCAAGAGGAAATGATGAGCTCAGAACTTGATTAATAGAAAGGGGCTTAATACTTTGCACTGGATACAAAAAGATGGTTCCAGCCAGGTGCTGGACTACCAGAGAGAGAGATCTCTGATATAATGTGAGAAACTTCTTAAGATAAAAAGAATAACTAAGACTTGATTGCATACTAATTTTATCTACACTGAGATCATTAAGTACTTTACAATCTATTGTTTAGTTTAGAGATGATGTCAGTCTAGGACTTCTCCCAAGAAAAGTTCCTCAGGGACAGGAGCAAACTGTAGACTTCAAAAATGTAGCTGAGGAAAGGAAGGGGAAGGGAAATATAGTATGCAAATGGAATTTTTAATCATGAGCCTCTAGGATTGTCTTGGATCTTAGTATTGTTGAGAATAACTAGCTAATGCAAAGTTGTTCATCAAAAATATTGCTGCCATTGTGTACAGTATTCTTAAAGTTCTGCTCACTTAATTTTATTATTGATATGGTCAGTTATGCTGATAGTTCAACTAATTTTGAACCAGCCCTATATTCTTAATATTAATCCCACCAGGCCATAGTGTATAATACTGGTGATATATCACTATAACTCTTTTTTTTGTAAAATTTTTGCATCAATATTTGTGAAGAAAATTGGTCTGTAATTTTTCTTTCTCTGATTTTGTTCTTCCTGTTGTAGGTATCAGCACCATATTTATTCATAAAAGGAACTTTGTAGGTATCCTTCTTTACTTATTTTTCCAAGTAGTTTATATAATACCGGGATTCATTGTTTCTTAAATGTTTGGAAGAATTCACTTCTTAATCCATCTGGCCTTGTTTTTTTTTTTTTCCCCCTTAGGGAATTCATTGGCTGTTTCTCTAATTTTTTTTCTAATATGGGGTTAAGTATTCTATTTCCTTTTGTATTTATCTTGGCAGTTTATATTCTTGTAAATATTCCTCTATTTCACTTAGGTTATCAAAGTTTTGGGCATATATTTGGATACAATATTCCTTATACTTACTTTCATTTTCCCTTTATTGGTGGTGAATTCACTTGTTTCATTTTTGATAACAGCAATTTGATTTTCTTCTTTCCTTTTTTAATCAAATTAACTAATCCTAATACATTTTATTGCTTTTTTTCCTCATAAAAGCAGCTTTAAGTTTTATTTTGACATTGGTTTCTTCTACATTTATCCTCCTTGTCACCATAACAACATTGTATCATCAGGCTCTTTTTTTTGTTTGTTTGTTTTATTTTGTTTCTGCTCATTTTTCCGGTTATTTAACTTGGAGGAAGTACTTCCCTGGCTTGTTGTTTTAGTGCTCAGGACTTTGTTTCTGGTTTGCAGGGTTGGTGGCTCACTTGCTGGCTTTCACCCATGATGGGGCCTTGCTGCTAGTTTGTACCATGTAGGGCCGTAGCTGTTGTTTTGCACAGTGCAGGGCCTTAGTTGTTGGCTTAGTCCAATTCTGGGTCCCTGACTGGATTGCACAATGGGGGACCTTGCTGATGGTCTGCCCTGGAGGTAGGGCAAAGCTGGAGGCTTGGATCTGGGTGAAGCTTCCTTGCTGACTGGGCGCAGGGTCTCCTGGGTAGCTTGTGCAGGGGTGAGGCCTTGCTGCTGGCCTTTACTGGGTCTCAGGCCTCACCATAAACCAGAGGTCTGCAACCTTTTTGGCCATGAGAGCCAGAAACGCCACATTTTTTAAAATGTAATTTTGTGAGAGCCGTACAATATGTTTAACGCTGAATACAAGTAAATATGCGCATTTTATGTAAGAACAACACTTTTAAAGTACAATAAGGCTCTGAACTATTTTTAATAACGTTATTATCTGCTAACCAATGATGAATAAAGTACATAAATGTGACTTCTGGTGCTGCATGGCTTTGCTGATTATTAATCAAAAAACAAGACTTAATAGGGCACTATAGTACTGATATAACTGCACACATACATATAAAACTCCTTTACACTAATAAAATTGCTGAAATAAAGAGAGAAAAATTCAGGGAAGAATACTTTTTCCTCTCCCTCTCTTAAGTCAGGCAACAGGAGAAGAAAAAGTTGCCGGCCTGCTGGTTAAGCCATTTGGTCACATAAACTAAGTAGGAGATTAGGAGATTACAGAAAATAACATGATTTGTGTGAAGACATTAGTAAGTAGTGGGGGGGGAGGGTACCTTTTCATGGAAAACTGGCCAGGACACATCACACACATTTCCTGGTACAGGTGTTTATCAGTGCTGCCTACTCAATCTTTCTGTATCAAATGAAACAACTGCTTGGGAGAAATGCTTCTCACTAATGAAGCATATGTAAAGTTGTAATCTGACTATAGTTCCCCTTTAAGAGAAGGTAGAAAAGTTAAAAACAATAACAATCCCACAAATAGGGAGTGCAGACCCCATGAATGCACTGAGATAAAGCCATGTAAATCAGAGGCAGGGGGGTAGAGAATGGAGACAAAAGCAATCAATCACTATACAGAACCCCAAGATGTCAGTAACAGGTGTGGAACGAGTAAAAGGAGGGCAGAAGGAGGAACACACAGCACACCTACCACTCCGAACTAAAGACCAGGATTCATCTCGCGTGGCAATATCAATGAGGGAGCTTCTATCTTAGAAGATAGTCGTGGTACTGAAAGGATCACATAATGGATCACATGACGCATGATGTCATGAGTAAACTGTTAATTACTGTGCTGTGGTTGACTTTATGGCTCCTACAGAAAGAGCCATACGTTGTTGACTCCTGCCATAGACCTTTCCTGGGCCCAAGGCCTGCTACAGGAGTTCTTTGGGGCAAGGCCTCTCTACAGTGGGGGTGGGGCATTCCCTTCCCCCACTGGGCTGTGGCCTGCTCTGGCTCTGGGTATGTTCTATTTCTCTGTTAGGGAGTAAGACTTTTCCCAGTTCTTTCTCCAAGTTATCCTGGGAAGGAAAAAGACTTCATTGCTCCAAAATTGGGTAAGAGAATTTGTTTTAAAGTGTTTTGGAAAGGAATTTTGAGGAAATCAGATAGACTCCTTCCTCACTCTGCCATCTTGGCACCCATAAGCTTCCTTTTCTTGCTTTAATTATAATTCGTTATAGTTTTTCAAAACTCTATAGTTTGGAAGCAAAGTATAATTTTAATTACTTCAATCTTATCTAACAAAATATGAATAGTTTTTAAGTTATGCTTAGCCAATTAATCTGAGAGGTGTCCTGGTTTAGTCAGTAGGAGCCTAGCCTCAGAGTCAGCAAGACCTAGGCTTGGTTCTCATCATTGACTGGAAATTTGGCTTGTCAGGAAACTCTCAGAGCCTAAAGCAATTATCTCCTCTGCCAGAGCAGTTGCTAAAATGGGTTAGTGAAGGGAATTTCTATACTTGGAGCTTGCTGTAGCAATAAAGTCAAATATTTAGAGCAAAAAATACATAAGAATTGGGGGCAGCTGGGTACCTCAGTGGATTGAGAGTCAGGCCTAGAGACAGGAGGTCCTGGGTTCAAATCTGGCCTCAAACACTTCCCAGCTGTGTGACCCTGGGCAAGTCACTTGACCCCCATTACCTACCCTTACCACTCTTCTTGGAGTATTGACTCCAAGACAGAAGGTAAGGGTTTTAAAAAAACAAAATGCACAAGAATTTATCTTGAACACAAATGAAGGAATGCTTATTTGAAATCTCTCTTTTAGAAATCATTTAGTATTCTGATTATTAGTAAATAGTTTGGGAAATAAACATTCTTGACTTTATTCCTATTGACAAGTAAACAGATTAGGCTAGGGCAGTGGTTCCCAAACTTTTTTGGCCTACCGCCCCCTTTCCAGAAAAAAATATTACTTAGCCCCCTGGAAATTAATTTTTGAAAAAATTTAATAGCAATTAATAGGAAAGATAAATGCACCTGTGGCCATCACCGCCTCCCTGGATCGCTGCAGCACCCACCAGGGGGTGGTAGCACCCACTTTGGGAAATCACTGGGCCAGAGGATGCTCATCTGTGACTTTCTATGACTTTTCAAATGATATATAGTCTGCATATAAGCATATTTTTATTTTCAGTTCTAGACAGGGGTTTGTCAGGTGACAGTTTCTCATGAATGCTTTGACTAGCTTTGTCATTGGATATCATTTAATGGTTTTGAGGTTTCGTTTTTGGCAATCCAGGATGGGGAGGGGTTGAAATTCCCTCTCCACAAAGAGAAGGCATTTTTTTTTCTCACGTGTAGGTCTAATATATACACCATGATTAACTAGAATAACAAAAAGTACCCCTTCTCAGAAACAAAATCATTCTACACTTAATTCTCACAGCCCAGTGATATCTAAACTAATATTGAGCATAGAACATGTCACAGATGATTTTATATGCAAATATATGTATAAATTCCTTGATGTGAACTGGTACTGAAGGAGCTGTGGGAACTAGTGAGGAATGTTATATTAGAATTCATTACAGAGAAAGCAAAAAAAATCAGGTAATGTCTGATATATATACCCTTTTGGGTGAGTCCATTTCCAAGGATCCAGAGAAAAGACCTTAGCTTGTATTTCTATAGCTCGAACTGACTTTTCCAAACTTACTTTTGGTTTCTTTCCATAATTTGCTCTGTCTCAAAAATCTGACACTTGTTCATTTTATCAAACATCACAATTCTGATCTCTATTCCTTTAACCAAATTGACTCCCATTCCTAGAATGTTCCCTTTCCTCTCAGCTTTTAAGAATTCTTAACTTCCTTCAAGGCATATAGGCAGAAAGGCCATAAATACTTTTGCCCAAATAGAAACATGGTGACTAAATTGAGTCAGAAACACAAATGAGAAGGGAATGAAACATAATTGCCTTGGGTCTGGTCCTATTTGGAGGCCTTCAGAAGAAACACACCAATGAGAGAAGAGGGCCAACATGGTGGTACAAATCATTAGTGTTGCAGCCAGGAGGAAAATGGCCACCCAGTGCCATCTCTTAAGTGGCCTTTCCTGACACCATAGTTAATGTTTTCTTCCTCCTCACATGGTTTTGTATTGATCTTTGTGTGTACTATATCTCTAAAGAAAACTTCATAAATAGAGTAGTGTTTCATTTTGTTTTTTGTTTCATCAGTGTCTCAGTGCCTTGCATAAAGGAGTTGCTTAATGTCCATTTTTATTATATTTAATTTAATTGGGGGCAAATGAATCATTCCAGTTAATTGATATTTCTAATTAGTTGAGAACCAAATTTCTTTTTCTAATTTTTTTTTTCATTTTAAACCCTTAACTTCTGTGTATTGACTTATAGGTGGAAGATTGGTAAGGGTAGGCAATGGGGGTCAAGTGACTTGCCCAGGATCACACAGCTGGGAAGTGTCTGAGGCCGGATTTGAACCTAGGACCTCATGTCTCTAGGCCTGGCTCTCAATCCACTGAGCTACCCAGCTGCCCCCGAGATCCAAATTTTTTAAGAGGAGTGATTAGGACCTCCCTCTTTCTCCCATCATACCTAAACAAATATGGACCAATATCAATATTTTCATTAATAGCCAGACCTTAGTGCAACTCTTGATTCCATCACTTTTAGTTAAGACGCAATTAGAGCTATTTGTTCACTGAGAGGAGCCAGAGACCATCTTCATCTCCTTGAGACATGTCTCAAATGTACACACCCTGGAGTATCATCAGTTGACTGGAGAACTCATCTGACTGATCAGGGATTCCTCAGAATCTGCTCTCATATTCCTAAGAAATTCTGTTCAAAAATAGCAAAGCAATTATTATACAAATATCCTTATTACCCATACCTAATCCCTCTTCTGCACTTGACAACACAATAACATGGGGAAAAAAAAAAACTTTTAAATGTTTGTTTCACCATAAATGTGTGGAACTGACAATATTATACTGTAGTAACATTCATGAAAGGATAGTTTTTAATGAAACCATTTGTCTTTTAAAATGTGATGTCAATTAAGAAACGAGTTAGAATACATTCTTTTCAAAAATGACTAAATTAGCTTTAGTATCATGGGTACTGGACTTAAAATTGGCACCTGAATACCCATATAAAATAGAATTGAAGTGATTTTTTTTCTCCTTTGTGGTTTGCTCAACCACAAAATTACCTTTATTATATGGATGCATGGAGACTGAATGATCATAGCATTTGGACAAAACCCTTGGGATCCTCTTGGCACAGCTGCTTCTGTGAGTGGATTAGAATTTATTCTACTATTGACATACAGTTATATTGATTCTAGTAAAATCATACAAATAGAAATATTAGAATCCAATTAACTAAATCTCTCTATAATCAGAATATTTTTCTATGATCTACATTGAAGAAAATGATGTAAATAACAAAGCGCATTCATGTAAATATCTGTTGAAGAAAAAAAAAACATTTTCCCCATTGCTTTATAGTATCACCTTAACATATTGTACTTTTTTATAAACATAATTGCATAATGACAATTATACAACAATTATGCACAGTTGTATAGGGACAGATCATTATAAAGAAAGACAAAATTGCTGGTCATCAAAGAGGAATTAAATTATTTTTCAAAATAGACTTTTATAAATTGGTGTATAATAATAAATGTTTTATTGCCAGCTCAATGACAACAAAATATGCTCTCTACATACTTTTATATGAAACATGCATTATAATTTCTTCCTCATTTTCTTAAGCCTAGACAATCAACAAAATACATCATCTTGATCTGTAGTGTTTACTCTTTTCTTAAGTATAAAAGTTCACACTGAAAATTTAATAATGAGACAATTTGATTTGACTGACATAATATCCTAAATGGGAAAGGCTTTAACAGCCATCTGTTCCTAGCAATATGGTATAAGGGAAAGTGCTGGACTAGGTATATCTAGTTTTGAATTTCACTTTGTTAATTATTAGCTTTGTAACTATGGTCAAGTCATTTAACTTTCTGAGGCTCAGTTTTCTGATATGTAAATCTGACCTCATAATACATACATTTATAAATATATACATGTATATATATATAGGGGCAGCTGGGTGGCTCAGTGGATTGAGAGCCAGGCCTAGAGACTGGAGGTCCTAGGTTCAAGTCCGGCCTCGGACACTTCCAGCTGTGTGACCTTGGGCAAGTCACTTGACCCCTATTGCCCACCCTTACCACTCCTGGGCCAAGGACGGTCCCTAGCCCGGATGAAAAAGGAGGAGGGTTGGGCCTGGGGCTAGCAACCCCACCCTGTAAAAACTACATCTGCTAAAGAAACTGCAACCTGAAGTAGGGGCAGCTGGGCTAGCTCAGTGGATTGAGAGCCAGGCCTAGAGACGAAAGGTCCTAGGTTCAAAACCCGGGCTCAGACACTTCCCAGCTGGGTGACCCTGAGCAACTGTGTGACCCATTGCCTACTGGTTGTGGCCCTATGCTCCTAGAATGGAGTCCCAGGATAAAAAAAAAATAA